>NC_134816.1:11172593-11175093 GCF_046742065.1 Oratosquilla oratoria
TCATAACGTTGTTTTTCATCATTTCTTTATCACTCTTCTCTTTTTCTCTAGTTCAGTACAATACCTATCCTCAATGGGGTATTTCAGTAGCTTTTGCTTTCCCTGTTGTGTCTATCTTCTTTACGCAGAGGATTCACATATGCGTTCCATATGTAATGTAAAAAATTCTCTCTCTCTCTCTCTTCTCTCTCTCTCTCTCTCTCTCTCTCTCTCTCTCTCTCTCTCTCTCTCTCTCTCTCTCTCTCTCTCTCTCTCTCTCTCTCTCTCTCTCTCTCCTCATGCGTCGTCTCTTCCCTAAAGTTCTGTTATGTGCATTTTCTTTACATACATACTTTACATATGCTTTACATATGTAATATAAAGTCTCTCTCTCTCTCTCTCTCTCTCTCTCTCTCTCTCTCTCTCTCTCTTTCTCTCTCTCTCTCTCTCTCTCTCTTTCTCTTTCTCTTTCTCTTTCTCATTTTCTCTCTCTTTTCTCCTGCGTCATCTCTTCCCCGAAATCCTTGACTTCGCCACTTGGTTCCTCTTCGCCTCTTATGTCTTCTCGAGATGTTCCTCCCTTGCATTTCGTTCTCCGCCATTTCTCACCATTTCTGTACCCGCTTTCCTCCACCCTTCCTCTGCTCCATTTTCCTCCAGTATACCTGTTCACTCCTTCTCCTCTCGGTTCTCTCATAAACCTCCTCTTTCTCCTCGTTTACAATCTTACCTCTCTGTATTTCTTTGGCCATTCTCTTCAAATTATCCCCCATCTTCAATACAAAACCCTCATTGCAAACTGTTCCCACGCGCTCCATGATTCAGTTTCAGATACTGTATCCCGAACTGAACTACCATCCACGAGGACCTCATCAGAATCTCACATCATATGCTGCTTCTACGAGCCTCCGTACCCAAGAATTCCCCACTCTCCCGCTACCTCAACACCTCCTGTTCATTGTCACCCATCACGGATGGCATTCCCATCGGGCTGCAAGTTGCAAGCTCGCCTTGCCACGAATCCGTGCAATCACCGAGACCTCCCCTCCGTTTCCGAACCTTCCTCGAGGCTTCAAGGCTTCGAAGCTTCGATACAACTTCGACAATTTCCATATTCTGAACACTTCGACTCGGATTTTCATCAACACGGATGCAAGTTGTGGTTTGTCGGACGCGTGGGAAAGAGAAAGGGGTTAGGGTAGTGGGGGTGGGGGATGGGCGTGTATTGACTATACCTTCTTTTTATTCTTATTCATGGTGACGTGTGCGAGTACGAGTATTTTCCTTTTATTGTCGGATTCCATTTCTGCCCAGAAAGACATACGTGCCTATTCAGACCACAAGGAAGGATAGGGAATTTGCTGTCAGGACACATAAAACGTGTCATTATAAGTAGTGTTGCTATTTCTTCACCATTTACCAAAATGAAATAAAATATACGTGTTTTTCAATGGTATTCGTTTGCTGACACAAACAATGACACACATAATTATCGTGATTGTTTTAATAAATATAGATGTAACATGAAGTGCAGAAGAAAGATATCATAAGAATGAGAAGAAAGAAAAACATATTTCTTTACTTCACGACGGCGCGGCGGCTTGCACTGCGCGCCATCGATCAGGTTCCGGGGAAATCAACGTAAAGCCCGGTCTTGTTCAGCCGAGGGAGAAAAGAAATAAAAACTAAATAAGATAAATAAATACATAATGATTGAATGAATAAATAAATAAACAAATAAACAAAATCTTAGATAAAATAGCTAAATTTTCGGAAGTGTATACGCGATATAGCATTAGAAAATTAAACATTAATTTTGTAAATTATAATACATCTACATAATATCATTTTTTTGTGGAAATCAATAACAGAAAATATTGGTAAAAGCGATACATTTAGAAACGTAAACGCTGGAGTTGCTTGAGACGCCATCTTTTTTTTTTTATAGATGTGATGGTCGAAGAAATTAAAATATGATAAATTTATCAATTCTAACCTAGCCTACCTAACCTAGTCTGCGTTTAGTAATGTGCTACCGGTAATTCTATGGGCCATCAGGGTCGTCATTATCGTTATCAGGGATATTGACGGCCAGTTTTGCTATCGTATCCGATCGGACTGCGGGGTATACAGGAGTTTCATTGCTTTAAGAAATGCACGAATCTCAGCTCCGTAGCACTGTTTTAAAATATGTACGAGGTACTGACGGAAGTGCTGAGGGCGTTTTTCAGATCCTAGGGTCACTGCTTTGTTTGGTAGTGTATTTGTTTTTAGCGGGACTGGAAAGACAACATGGCGTCTCGCAGCTTCGTTCGGTAGTGTATTTGCTTTTAGAGTTTTCTTTTTCATTGATTTCCATCAAGAAAAACGCGTGTTACAGTGATTTATTACAATTTACAAAATTAATATTTTATTTTCTAATGCTCCATCCCGTAGGTGTGCATATCCGAAAAAACACCGTATAATATAAATGAATAACGAAAATACAGTGTGATATGAAAATATATATGAAATATGAAAT
>NC_134816.1:11177593-11185093 GCF_046742065.1 Oratosquilla oratoria
ATCATCATCATCATCATCATCATCATCATCATCATCATCATCATCATCATCATCATCATTATTATTATTATTATTATTATTATTATTATTATTATTATTATTATTATTATTATTATTATTATTATTATTATTATTATTATTATTATTATTATTATTATTATTATTATTATTATTATTATTATTATTATTATTATTATTATTATTATTAGTATTATTGTTGTTGTTGTTGTTGTTGTTGTTGTTGTTGTTGTTGTTGTTGTTGTTGTTGTTGTTGTTGTTGTTATTATTATTAAAACGGGAAACACCTAAGATCAAGATATACCGAAATGGCAAAGCTGGTTTAAAAGAATGCCCGTACAGCGAAACGTAATTATGAAAGTAAGGTTGCTAGTCAAGCAAGATCCAACCCAAAGGGTTTCTTTCATCTCTATAGAACAAAAAATAAAGAAAGAATAGGACCAATTAAAAACCATGAAAATGTCATGATAGAATCGGAGGAAAAAATGAGTGAGGAGTTTAACAATTATTTTCTATTGGTGTTTACTAATGAGAGGTTAGATAAAGTATCTGACTGCGATTCGATTTTCAGAGGGGATGAAGAAAGTAGCCTATCTAATATCAGCAATAGTAAAGTAGAAGTAATCAAGCAGATTGAAAGACTTAAAGCTACAAAATCCCCGGATCCAGACGAAATTTTTCCGAGAATGCTAAAGGAGTGTAAATTTGAAATTTGCGACCAGTTAACTGAAATATTTAATAAATCAGTAGACACTGGTTTTCTGCCTACTGCTTGGAGGCAAGCAAAATTTGTTCCTGTTTTTAAGAAGGCAGATAGATCGTTTATATGCAACTACAGGGCAATCAGTTTGACACCGGTTATATGGAAAATGCTTGAATCAGTAATAGTAAATAGATTCAGAGAACACATCGAAAGACATAATTTAATTCGTGATTCACAGCATGGTTTTTTCCAAGGGTAAGTCATATGTGACTAATCTTCTATCTTTTTACACTAAAGTATATAAGGCGTCAGATAACAATGATAATTATGATATTATTTACCTTGACTTTAGCAAAGCGTTCGATAAGGTGTCACATCAGAGACTACTAGATAAAATCAAAGCCCAAGGCAGAGGTGGAAAAGTGTTAGAACGGATTAGAACTTAGATTAGTAACAGAAAACAGCGGGTCACCATAAATGGAGTAAAATCAAGGTGGAGCAATGTTACTAGTGGGGTCCCCCAGGGCTCGGTTTTGGGCCCCTTGTTGTTCATTATGTACTTAAACGACTTAGACGACGGGATAAATAGTGATGTTAGTAAGTTTGCGGACGACACTAAAATAGGACGCCTAATTAGGTCAGGAGACGACGCCGAAATTCTGCAGGATGATCTTAACAAATTGTTCACATGGTCGGTGAAATGGTAAATGAACTTCAATATCTCTAAGTGTAGCGTGTTAAACGTAGGGCTACACAACCCCGAAAATAGATACAGTTTAGATAACACGCTTTTAGAGAAAACTAAGTGCGAGAGAGACTTGGGAGTTCTAGTGAGTCCGGACCTCAAAACCAGGAAAGAGTGCATTAGCGCCAGGAATAAAGCTAACAGAGCATTAAGTTTCATTGGTAGAACGGTAACGAATAGAAGTGCAGAGGTAATTATTAAACTCTATCTAACGATAGTTAGACCCATCCTTGACTATGCGGTACAGTTTTGGTCTCCGTCCTACAGAGTGGACATCAATTCACTAGAATCAGTACAGAGAAGAATAACCAAAATGATACAAGGACTCAGAAATTTGCCTTACGAAGAGAGGCTTAGGCACCTTAACTTACACTCTCTGGAAAGACGCAGAGTACGGGGTGATCTAATAGAGGTGTTCAAGTGGATAAAAGGCTATATTAAGGGAGATACAAACAAGGTCATCATATAAAAACAACAGGGCAGGACTCGCAGTAATGGTTATAAACTGGACAAATTTAGATTTAAAAAGGAAATAGGCAAGAATTGGTTTACTAATAGGGTGGTCGACGAATGGAATAAACTTAGTAACCATGTAGTAAGCGCTGAAACTATCAGTTGTTTTAAGAAACGATTAGACAACTTTATCGATGGGGATGACAGGTGGTGATGGATACGGACCTGCCTAGTGTAGGTCTTGTAGTCTCCTTCATTTTTATGTTCTTCTTCTTCTTCTTCTTCTTCTTCTTCTTCTTCTCCTCCTCCTTCTTCTTTTTTTTTCTTCTTCTTCTTCTTCTTCTTCTTCTTCTTCTTCTTCTTCTTCTTCTTCTTCTTCTTCTTCTTCTTCTTCTTCTTCTTCTTCTTCTTCTTCTTCTTCTTCTTCTTCTTCTTCTTCGTCTTCTTCTTAAGAACATAAGAACATAAGAAATAAAGGAGACTGCAAAAGACCATAAGGCCTACACTAGGCAGCTCCGTATCCATCACCACCTGTCATCCCCATCCATAAAGTTGTCTAATCGTTTTTTAAAACAACTGATAGTTTCAGCGCTTACTACATGGTTACTAAGTTTATTCCATTCATCGACCACCCTATTAGTAAACCAATTCTTGCCTATTTCCTTTTTAAATCTAAATTTGTCCAGTTTATACCCATTACTGCGAGTCCTGCCCTGTTGTTTTATTATGATGACCTTGTTTGCATCACCCTTGTTATAGCCTTTGATCCACTTGAACACTTCTATTAGATCACCCCGCACTCTGCGTCTTTCCAGAAAGTGTAAGTTTAGGTGCCTAAGCCTCTCTTCGTAAGGCAAATTTCCGAGTCCTTGTATCATTTTGGTCATTCTTCTCTGTACTGATTCTAGTGAATTTACGTCCATTCTGTAGGACGGAGACCAAAACTGTACCGCATAGTCAAGGATGGGTCTAACTATCGCTAGATAGAGTTTAATAATTACCTCTGCACTTCTATTCGTTACCGTCCTAGCAATGAAGCCTAATGCTCTGTTGCTTTATTTCTGGCGCTAATACACTGCTTCCTGGTTTTAAGGTCCGGACTCACCAGAACTCCCAAGTCCCTCTCGCACTCAGATTTTTCTAAAAACGTGTTATCTAAGTTGTATCTATTTTCGGGGTTGTGTAGCCCTACGTTTAACACGCTACACTTAGAGATATTGAAGTTCATTTGCCATTTCACCGACCATGTTAACAGCTTATTAAGGTCATCCTGCAGAATCTGGGCGTCGTCTCCTGACCTAATTAGGCGTCCTATTTTAGTGTCGTCCGCAAACTTACTAACATCACTATTTAACCCTTCGTCTAAGTCGTTTATATACATAATGAACAACAAGGGACCCAAAACCGAGCCCTGGGGGACCCCGCTAGTAACATTGCCCCACCTAGATTTTACTCCATTTATGGTGACCCAATGTTTTCTGTTACTAATCCAAGCTCTAATCCATTCTAACACTTTTCCTCCTATGCCTCCTTATAATTATAATTATAATTATTATTCTTTTATTATTGTTATTTCTATCATTGTTACTATTATTATTATTGTTATTGTTAATATTATTATTGTTATCTTTGTTATTGTTATTATTGTTATTATCATTATTGTTGTTATTGTTAGTGGTATTTATTGTTATTGTTTATTATTGTCATTGTTATTATCTTTGTTATTATAATTTTTATTATTATTTATATTATCTTTATTTTTGTTGTTATTGTTCCTGTTTTTGTTGTTGTTATTATTGTTGTTTTTCGTTGTTATTATTGTAGTAATTTTTGTAGTTTCTGTTGTAGTTATTATAATCATTATTACTCTTGTTATTACTATTGTTGTTATATCTTATTATTATCATTATTACTATTTATATAATGGTATTAATATTATCATTATTATCATCATTATGATTATAGCATAGCTGAACAAACTTTTTGTGACTTTGAGTTCATCCACTTGTATTGTTTTTTTTTTTAAATAGGATTTTTTTTTTTCGTGAAAGATTTCATTTTTTGCCCCCTAGGTATTTCAAAATATTAAAGTTCTATATTCGTTCTACCGGTATGGTCGCGTGTTAGAAGCATTTTATTAAATTCTCATTAAGTTTGCCAGTGAATAAGAAAAAAAGTTACATAGTCTAAGTTTACTCACAATACCTGTGAAAAGTCTAGGGTAAACTTACTCACTACGGTAAATATAAAAAAAAAATAAAAATTAAAAGGTGTATAGACAAACTCAAAGTTAATAAAACACCAGGGCCTGACGGTTGGCATCCAAGAATCTTAAAGGAAATGAAAAATGAGATTGTTGTTCCATTAGAAATTATTTTCAAGAAATCCATCATATCCGGAGATGTCCCAAGAGAATGGAAGCTAGCTAACGTTACTTCCATATTTTAAAAAATTAACAAAAAACAAAACAAATAACTATAGGCCTATAAGTTTGACTTCAATCGTAGGAAAAATAATGGAAACTATCATCAGAGATGCTATCGAACATCATTTAGAAAGTAACCGTTTGATAAATGATAGCCAGCATGGTTTCAGATGGAAACGTTCTTGCGTGACTAACTTACTCGAATTCTACAACACAGTTATCTCGAATTATGACAAAAGAAACAATATAGATTTAGTATATCTAGACTTTGCAAAAGCTTTTGATACCGTACCACACGAAAGACTACTTACTAAATTAGCTTTGCATGGAATAAGTGGTAGCCTATTAGGTTGGACTAGTAATTGGTTGAATGGTCGAAAACAGAGAGTTGTTTTAAATGGAAAAACTTCTGGATGGAAAAGTGTTGCAAGTGGAGTTCCTCAGGGTTCCGTTCTTGGGCCACTTCTATTCATATTATATATAAATGATATAGACCATGGACTAAAATCTACTGTTTCCAAATTTGGTGATGATACAAAACTGTGCGGAGTGGCAAATGATCACTCAAACCAATTAGATATTCAAGAAGATTTAGATCAATTACAGCAATGGTCTGAAAAGTGGCTAATGAAATTTAACACAAGTAAATGCAAGGTAATGCACATAGGTAAAAATAACAGTAAGTACGATTACAAGTTATTTGGAAATTCCTTAACAAAAGTGGATAGTGAAAAAGATCTCGGCGTAATTATCAGTAACGACCTCAAATCATCCAAGCAGTGTATTTCAGCCTCTGAGAAAGCAAATAAGATTCTGGGACTGATTGCGCGATCTTTTGATTTCAAAAGTCCATCACTCGTTAACAAGCTATATAAATCGTTAGTTCGTCCACATTTGGAATATGCTGTTTCCGTATGGTCACCGAATCTCATTAAAGACATTGACAGACTGGAAAAAGTACAACGGCGAGCCACAAAACTGATTCCAAATATAAAAAATAAATCATACGAACATCGACTAAAACATATGAATCTGTTTTCCCTAAAAAAAACTTAGACTCAGAGGTGACTTGATACAAGTCTTTAAAATTCTAAAGGGAATTGACAACATCAAAAGTGACCAAATTTTCACATTGAATGAGAATCAGACAAGAAACAATGGTCTCAAACTGTCCGGAAATAGATTCAATTTGGAAGTAGGTAGAAACAACTTTGCCAACCGTGTAGTTAATGAATGGAATAAACTTCCTGCACAGGTAGTGCAATGTAGTTCAGTTCGAAGCTTTAAGAATCATTTAGATATATACCTAAGTAAGATGCTGTAATGATTTTAATTTATCTTATATTATTTGTTTTTGTTTTGTTATCATTTTCTGTCTGGTTTTCATTTATTATTAGTTATATGTCAATTTATTATTATTTACTATTTACCTGTTTGTTTATTATTTACGTATACATATGCATTTATTTATGTATTTTATTTGTTATTTACATTATCATAGTTTTTATTTATTATTTTATTATTAATATGATTTTTTTTCGCATCCGACCTAGATATGGATCAAAAGGTCTCCTGTCGGCATGCTCCGCCTTTGTAATCCTTTGTAATTTTGAAATCCCATGCAACTGAAAAAGTTGTTCTGTGTAATCAATAATGTTATAACTTTTATTATTATTGTAATTACGTATCAATACTATTTACCTACTTGCTCACACTCATTTCCTTTTCCATGTGCAATTTCCTTCAGAAGAAGAACGTGTTCCTGGATTATCCAGACAATACTAAGCGGCTTAGTCTTTAACACTCTCCCCCACTGTTGCCCCTCCTTCCCTCTCTCTTCCCTATACTCTTACCTGTCCCAAACTCAATTGAGGTTAGACCCGAAGAGTAATTTATAACGTATAGGCTTATTTCAGATGGTATAATTCACCTGAATAAAATCGCTTGACGAAATCTATGGTACATATTGAAGTAGTAAAATGCAGCAAGAGAATAGATGTTGGCTCGAGCTTTGTTTGTTATTTTTACTCGCAAGTGAATAGAATCATCGGGAGGCAGTTATGATATCCTATCGCAGGAAAGGGGTTAAAAAGTACAATTATATGTAATTTATTTAAATTTAAGTGAACATACAGTTATCTGTAATGCGGTCATCTGGAGAACACTTTATATCATCAGAAATTCAAATTCTACGTAGTTTCTAGTTAATCTTTTTTCTTTAGCTAACCGATTCACCCATAAAATCTAAAAGTAATTTTCAGAAGTGTAGCCAATGTAACCAATGGTAGAAAAGCGTTCACACCAGAACTGGTGAAAAGTTTTGAAAGTACGACCTTTTATAGCACAGGAGGAACCCATGTAGTTTACCGATGGGCTTCTCCTTCGGTCGGATTTTTTCTTCATCCGAAGTTTCGAAGTACCAAATTTTGCGGGAACGAAGATCCGGGTTGCTGAGGAGCAGTGGGGGGAAGAGTGGAGGAGCGAAAGAAGGAAAAAATCAAATAAACGGGTACGAGGGAGGCATTGTGGAATGTGTGATTAGATTAAAAAGAAGGGGGGAATGAAGGAAAAGGAGGAGGAAGAGTTGGAGGAAGATGAAGTAAAAGAATAAAAAAGGGGCGGGGAAAAGGAAGAAGAAATTATGGAAAAGAGGATAAGAAGAACGGGAGGAGAAATAGGATGAGAAGTGGAGGAAGAGAAAAGGATAAGGAGAATTAGAAAGATAGAAACTAAAAAAGGACTTGGAGGAAATGGAGGGAGAAGGAAGAGATGGAGAAAAATTAAAGGAGAAAGCGTAAGAGGAGAAATGGATAATGAAAGAAAAGCATTAAGAAAAGGAGAAGGAGATAAAAACGCGGAGGAGAAAAAATAGCAGGAATAAAGAGAGAAAGAAAATATGTGGAAAAGAGGTGATGGGGAAGACATTAGGAGCAGAAAGAAGAGTGTACAAGAGAAAGAGAAAGTGGAAGAAGAGGAAGTTAAAATGAAAAAAAAAATAGAAGAAGGAAGAGGAGGAGAATTAGGAGTAAGAGGAGGAAGAACAGAAAGAAACAAAGGAGGAGAAGTATCAGTATAAGGAGGAGGTTTGAGAACGACGAAGAGGAGGAGAGGAAGAAGACAAAGGGGGAGGGGAGGAGAAGAGGATGAAGAGAACAT
>NC_134816.1:11190093-11205093 GCF_046742065.1 Oratosquilla oratoria
GTTATTATTGTTATTATTGTTATTATTATCTTTATTACAATTATTATTATTATAATGTTAAGTATAAAATCAATAACCTCTCACCTCTCACCCGCGTGCTGTTAGAGTGCTCGAGTCTGTCAGTTATTGCACCAGAGGAATTTTCTCCATTGGGTTATGTCTTTATATTCGTTTGTTGTTTCGTCTTTCATTGTGGTACTTCTCTTCTCGATGGCTCTATGTTTCTCCTTCACTTCATTCGCGGTCTTCCTCCAGGTCTTTTGCCAGTTGGTCGCCATTCGTAATACATTTGAGGATATCCCTCTGGTTAATTTTTTTTTACATGCACATATCATCTTAGCTGTGCTCGTTCAACATAGTCCATCACTGAGTTAAGTTTAAGCTCGTCGAGTATCGTTTTGCTTTTAATGTGATGTAAGCGTGAGTATTATATATGTCAGTGCTTTCATTTCGGCCGCCTGAGTTTTACTTTTTTTTTTTTTTTTTTTTTTTAACTTCTCTTTTGTCAATTTTCAAGCCTCACAACCATAAGTAAGTATGAGTCAAAATATAGTGACATAAATAGTTTTTTTTTTTAAGACGGGTTGGTTCTGCAGTATCTTTGAGGAGTGGATAAAGAGAATAAAATTGTTTGTTATATTTAACAACCCTATTGTTTATTTCAACTTCTATACGTACTTTACTGTTAAAAATCTGCTCCAAGGTACTTAAAATCTAATACTCCTTTTACTTTCTTTTCATTAATCCATATATCATTATTAGATTTTTCTCTGCTAATAACCATTATTTCGCATTTCTTAGCATTTAATTCCATACCCAACAGAGTGAACAGCTCCATCCACCTATTCACTGTTTTCCTGCAGAGTTTTGATGCTTTCTGATATCAGGGCTACATAATCAGCATACGCAAAAGTTAATAATAATTGCTCTAACAACAATAAGAATAATAATTATAATAATAATAATAGTATTAATTATAATAATAGTAATAACAAAAATTCTGTGAGAAAAAAGATGAGAGTTATTAAGATGTAATTAAAACTCTCGCACTTGCTCCATATGCAAAAATAGCCTTATTCCTACGAAACAGGGTTAATGTCCAACAAGCCAAAGTAGTACTCTGCCAAAAATGTGCATAAGAGGAAGTCATAAGAGCATGATGAGAGTTACTCTGCATTATTGTCAATAGTTAAGTCCATATTCTACACCCCTTATCATCGACGAAAACATTGCATGTCATCACTTGGGTATCGTCTCATATTTAAGAGGTAGTTAGCATTGAGTTGCATATAAGAAAACGACATTACTATGGCAGGAACGTATGAATATCGTCATGATAGTTGCTCCATCTCAGGACATTACCATTAAGACAACATAATTATGATTTCGTCACAGAACGACATTAAGAAGCTTTTACTGAGGAGTTAGTGAAACAGCGAAATAATGAGATAGATACACGTGGAGGCTTGACGTGCGTTAATTAACAAACAGTATTGTTTATGACTACTGCAAGCTTGCTCAATAGTATTACATAGATAGAAAACCTAAGCTTGGTTTCATATCATATGCACTACCAAGGGTGTCTGACTTTGTGTTAAGATGAATACCAATATAAA
Organism: Oratosquilla oratoria; assembly: GCF_046742065.1. Classification (NCBI taxonomy): domain Eukaryota; kingdom Metazoa; phylum Arthropoda; class Malacostraca; order Stomatopoda; family Squillidae; genus Oratosquilla; species Oratosquilla oratoria. Next base: position 11,191,710 of record NC_134816.1, read on the forward strand.
TACAAAGTTTCATCCGCCTGTCAGTCATGTCATTCGTGAATTTCACTATCTTCACTTTCACTTCTTATTACTGTCTTTGTTTCGCATATTTTAGTCGGTAGGCCCTGTTGCCTTCAATCATTTATCTTTTTCTAGTTCACATAGCTATATTATTTTCATTCAGCTATAATTTTTCGTATTGCGGGAATGAAAATTCGAGTTTTCTTCCTTTCTTCCGTAAATTCTCATACAGCTTGCTTCTTTGAGCTACACTAAAGGAATCCACCGAGAACACGTATGTTAGGTCTTAGGTGTGCTTTACAGTGACGTGGTGATTTCCTTAGTCCAATGATCTTTAGATTTATATTTAAGATCCTCCTCAAAGGGTGTGATCTTACAATCGTGAACCAATTGAATTTTCTCCTCCTCTACCCTTTCCCTAATGAGTTTGTTGTTACAGGTCTATATGCAATGTTATTACTTAAGCAATCTCAAATCTCTGCTTATCTTAGTTAGATTACAAGTCAGCAATGAAATCGGGCCCTCAGCCATTGTTTTTAAACACACAGAAAAGAGCAAACTTATGCATCTTACACTCGTCTTCTACCCCTCTTTCTACCAGCTCATCTACCAGCCTCATGCAAGGCTTGGCAGCTACCACTTGGTCGTCCCGACCAAACCTTTCCTACTGCCCTCAAACGGGGCTGTGGCATACTACAATATTCTGAAAGTCACCATTATAGATAATATTCTATACAAGGAGGTAACTCAATAATTAAAAATATTTCTGCTTAAACTGGCAAAAACAAGGATAGAAAAGAAATATCCTTCAATGGTTGTCATCAACTTAATGGTAACCCAAAATATCCTATAAATATTTAGCTACTCCGACGTGAACAAATTTCTGTAACACCAAATACCTACTGATCCTTAAAAATCTTAATCGAATTATGAAAACAAAACATTTTAATATATCTGTAATAACTTCTGTAAATTGTTTACTACAAATTGTGACCGTAAGTGATGAATAATATTTGATGTCTTCATCTTCCTGAATACAATGAATTATGTTAAGGCAGCAACAACTAAAGAGGAGAAAAGAACAATTAAAATAAGGATATAATTGTTTGAAGAATTGTTTGTGGAAGATCTTAATATAGGATGTTTTCTTATTTTCAGAGGTGGAGAGTTTTCTGGCAATGTGATGTTGATGCTTGTGAGGTATATTACATTGGTTATATGCACAGTATTAAGGGTGTTAGCTATAGTGGAGAGTGACCCTGCATGTATATCACAAATGTCAGAAACTGAGATAGTACCCTTAACCGATTTCAACTTTGGACTCAATTCAGGACAGATAATACTCTGGTTTTGTTTGGGAAAAATAGGAAATGTGGACATACTATGCTACTATGAGTAACTTGGTTTACAAATGTCTTTTTGTAATGACAATTCTGCATCACAGACACATTTCTAATTAGTAAAACTTCACAAGAAATTTTCAATGCTTCACGGAACACAAAAAGAGAAGATTGACAGAAATAGAGATTCCTATTAATGACCTTACAACATTTTAGTTTATGCTTTGAGGTTGTACTCTCCTTTAGGTTATCTAGAGAAAGGATTTGATTTAGTGGATCTGCTACTGGTATGTCAAATTAAAAAAAGTTAATTATTGACCTTCATTGGGAAAAGTATAATTTTGTACAGCTTAAACCTAAAGTCAGAAGAAAAAGGAACTTCTAATATTATTGCTGAAGAAACATTTAATTATGAAGTTATCAAGGGCTAATAGAATGATACATTTACTTAATCAAAGAAAGGTTTAAATTTTCAATTCTTCTTAGCTGAGTTAATTATCCTTATAAGATGGGGTATTGGGAGAAGGGAGGATGTGTCTTGACCAGAATTTGCTAAAACTGAATCTTGCACAAAGGATTCCAGCTGAGATTACATCTCAGTTATTTTCAAGTGCATAGCATCAAGTATTAGAAATATGATTAGGGAGTTTTCTTGTTCAGATTGGTTGGTACTGATTTTTTCTATATTACCTGTAATCTCAAAGATTTTCTATATATCAAATAGCCTACAAATTTCTTCTTCATTGTCTGAAACTAAGATCTTGGGAGAAGTGGAATTACAGATTATCTGATCATAGATTACTGAAACAACTGTTTCAACTCTCTTATTTGGTATGGGTTGTAAAATACAAAACCTTGAAAGATAATCAATGACAACAAATACATATTTATATCCATTTTCAGACATAGGTAACTAGTGTATCTAAGTGAACTCTCCCAAGGATTCTGCGGTATGGGATATGCGAAGATAGGAACAGGTTTATGTATATTTTCTGTTACCTCAGAACATTTCAAGAAACTTTCAAAATGTCCATAAACATTTCTCTTCATACCTGACCAAAACTATTTAAGCTGTGCTTGTCTATAATTTTTATCCTTTCCTTGATGAGAACTACAATCACTTTTATTAAGTAATTTCAATACCTTTGGTACAAGAGTTTGTAGAATTACCAACTGATTCATTAGGCCCCTAGAAATATTCTTCCCGCTTACAACTTTTATTTTTTCTATACAAAAATCCATTGCTCAAATAAAATTCATCTATCTTTTAACCCTCTGGTTGTTTTGGAGGAATACCTTGTGGGTTCATCAAATTCTAGGCCACTTTTTCCCGAGTCTTATCTCTTCTTTGTTTCCTTATTATAATTTCCTCATCTAATGTTAGTAGTCCATTAATAGTGCAAATAAAATTGATCAACCCTGTCGTTGGTTGGCTAATATTCATAGATAGTAATTTTTCTGCAACGTTTTTCCTACCTGGAATATATTCAAACCTAACCTCGTAACACTGAAGTGTAGTAAACCACCCGGTTAATCTGCCCCTAAGAATCTTATGTTTGAATAAGTTTTGAATGAGTAGCTGTATGATCAGTCCACACTCTGATTGGATATCCCAATATCATATCTCTAAAACTCTCTAGTGAATATATCACTGCTAATGTTTCTCTTACTGTAATGGAGTAGTTCCTCTCTGCACTATTACAAAGTCTCGATGTGAAAGCTATCGGTTTCAATTTTCCATCTTTCTCTTGCATCAGTATGTCTCTTAACCCTACACCAGACGCATCTGTACAAAGAATAAACTCTTTATCATAATCAGGAAATATGAGAACTGGGGAACTAGTAAGTTTATCTTTCAACTTGTCAAAAGCTTGCTATTGTATAGGTCTCCAAATGAACTTTGAATCTTTCCTCAACAAAGAAATTAATGAATTAGCTATGTCTGCATAACCTTAATAAACTTTCTATAATACCCTGTCAATCCCAAGAAACTTCTAACTTTTTCTACATTGTTCGGAACTGGATAGTTTTTTACTGCTTCTACCTTTGAATTTATTGTACTAAGCCCATGTCTGTCTATCTTATGTCCCAAATAAATAACACTGTCCTACAAACATTTACATTGTTTAATTTTAATTTTCAACCCTGCCTCAACTAGTTTTAAGAATACCAAATCTAATTTCTTAAAGTGCCCAGTTGCTTTTGGGAAACCATTAAAATATCATCTAGAAATACACTGACAGTGTTTCCTAACAACCCATCTGCACTGTGCTCATTAATTTCATGTAAGTTACTAGAATGTTACATAACCCAAAAGATATTCGTTTGAACGCATAGTGCCCCGTTGTTCTAGAAAATTATGTATAATCCCGTGAATATTCATTTAACTCGATTAGCCAGAACGCAGATTTGATATGGATACTGGAAAAATATCTATTCCTGGTTCCCAAACTATCTGCTATTGCCAGAAACAGTAGCCTAATAAGTATTATCTGCTTATTCAATCCCTTATAGTCAATAACTGGACGCATGGTACCATCTGATTTTGGCACCAGAATCAAAGGGAAGTTCCATTCACTTTTACTGGATTCTATGACATCCTGCGATAAAATGTTAGTGGTCATTTTATCTACAATGGCTAACTTGGAATGTGGTAATCTGTAGGCAGATATATAAAAAGGTTGAGTTCCTGGCTTTAACTTGATCTGATGTATTGAAACAGCTGTTTCGCCCAAGATATCCCCCGGCAGAGCAATTACTTTATTGTACTTCATAAGTAATGCAATCAAGCTTAAATCTAGATTTGGACAAGAAGTAGGTTTCTAGTTGACTCTTATATATCTCTCCTATTTCTGTTTCTTCCTGAATTAAACAGGTTGATGAGCATGGTGATTCCACCTCGTCAGTACTTTCATTTAAAATCTTAATTGGTCTTGGACAGACTTGAAAACTTACTATTTGTGTACTTTTTCTTAAGACTAAGTCTTTATTCAAAATACAAATCACTAATATTTTTACCTTGTTTTTGTGTGTTTTATGAATCCCCGAGTCCAATTTCAAACCATTTACCCTAAATAATTCTGGGATGGTTAAAATCTCGGAGCCTACAGTGACTTTGTTCAACTGCACTTCTACTCTGTTAATGCTTTGTAGTGCAATAATGTCGACTTTATTACGCTATCTTTCACAATTAGCAAAGCTTCATTTGAAGTTGATGAATTCTGATTAAATTCTAGAATTTCTTGAACACCTGAGTTGGGTTCACTATATATGATTTTTTTTTATATGTTCTTGAATAGACCACTCTGCCCCGCTACCATCCAATCTAGCATTGTTATCTTTCCTATCTATCTCAATAGGTTCTCTTACCACATATACTGATTCTAAGTCTGCTTGATTTGAAAATTGAATAAACTGTGATTTCATTAAGATCCCTAACTCAGCCGGACATATAACCATGCCCTCTTTTCTCATAGCTACAAATCGTATCAATAAATCTCCTGGGAAAGTAGATTCTTATACTTGTACTTGTCACCAGACTTTTCTGTCTGTCAAGAATCAACTATGGGCCAGGCTAGTCGTAACACGAAAAAAAAAAAAAAAAGTGCGCAGTTCAGACGATTGACAGAGAATTCAGGCAGGATAAATAAACTCTTTGTTAAAGTTAAGTATTACACTAGCAAAACAATATTTAAACATCAACATAGAATGATAATAACATGTTACATATGACAAAAATTATATAAATAATATTACCAAATTGTTGAGGTCGAAAGATTTATGTATGATAAGGTGGGCGAAACAAAGTTTAACAGTCACAACTAGGGACGAATGGGTAATTTGAGGTGAACGATAACTTCTGCTATGGCCAGCTTCTAGTAGTGGAGGTTTGAAGTAAACGATACGTCTGGAAGGTGGCAGATTCTTGTAGTTTCATCTGGTAGAAGAAGCTTCTGGTAGTCAGGAACAAGATGAGATATGATGGGAAAAACAGAAGAGTTGCGTAGCTCGTAGTCAAGCTGAAATCTGGATGATGTTCGATGAATTCAAATAACGAAGGTTGACAACACTTAGTTTTGAAGGCGGCCAGTAATTATGGTCTAAAGGATTTGTTTAATGGAGTTGTCGTAAATCGACGATCTTTAGGTAATTCTACGTAGATTCAAATTGGCCCTAGGTTTCAGCTTCTCTTCTTCTCTTTCTGCTATGAATTCTGTTGACTTCTGCCGACTTCTTACTTCTGTGATCTCTGTCCTCTGTCTAGGTATTCTGCCTTGCTTGCTTCGGTCGTCCTAGGCCCCGCCCCTTTTATACCAAGCGAAAGAGAGCCGACGTTTCACACACTGCCTAACGAATCTAAACTAGATAGTTTGAAGATCCTCAGCCAATGGGAAGACGAAGTGAGTTTTTCTTGCTCAAATCAGATATATTTCTGCTTCGTGTTACCTGCGAGCAAACGTAAAGAGCGCTCCATCAGACTTGGTATTGCGCAGTTATGAACAAGCATATCCATATACATAATTTTACATATTGATGATATCATTCACGTCAGGCGTACCTTAAAATTACAAACGGGAGAATTTATTCACACAAGGTCGTGACACAGCAAAACCACTGGATTCTCCTCACCTCGAGGATGTGACACTGTTCAATCTGAATCCTTCAACATGAATATCATGTAAAATTTTGATAAATATTCTGCGTAGTTCTATTTGTTTCTGTTTTTTTTTTTTTTATTATTATTATTCTGACCAAAAACCTGATAGGAGCCTGATCACAATTTGATTTAAAGTTTTTTATAAATGCCTTGTAATCTTCATACTTGTTTCTATTTTCCATATGCTAGAAATTTATTATAAAACTAACCCTATTCCTTCTCAGAATTTACATTTTCTTTTAAAATTTATTTTTCTTTTATTATCTAATATGTTTTTGTCACTATTAGTGTATCAATTAAATCAAGGAGCCCATTAACCTGCACTGTATTTTCTCCTGAAAATTTTGGAATATTTGTCTGCGAGGTAATAATCTCGTGACGGAGAACTTCCGTGGTCATACCCTCAGTTGGTAATGCCGATTTGAATCGACTATTTCCCTTGTAGTCGTCCTCAATCGTAATACATCAATATCGTCCTTGTGTCCTCCTTGGTCACTATCCCGTTCTTCTAATCATCCTCTCGTTTACTAGCTCGTCCTCGTAGTCATCCTCTTGTTTACTAGATCGTCCTTGTAGTTGTTCCTCGTATCAGCGTGCACCACGTGGTTTCCGTGCACTGTGTGATTTGCGTGCACTCCGTGGTTCTGTATTGTTGCACTAGTCTCTTCTCACACGACGCCGTATCTTGTACTAAGTTATTTATTAGTGTTGGGTTTTATCCCACTGCTGCCATCACTTTCATCCAACTTTCACTGTTGTAATTCGTTAATTCCCATATCTTCACTTTTACTTCTTATTACTTTCTTTGTTTCACATTCATTCCTCTTTTTCTGCCTCATATATTTATACATTTTTCCTTCAGTTATAATTTTTCATATTGCGGGAATGAAAATTCGAGTTTTTTTTCTTTCTTCCGTTAATTCTTATACAGCTTGCTTCTCTGTGGTATACTCAAAGAATCCACGGAGAACACGTATGTTTGACCCTATGTGAGTTTTGCAGAGACGTAGTGATTTCCATAGTCCAATGATCTTTCAATATATATTTAAGATCCTCCTCGGAGGGTGTGATCTTACAATCGTGAACCAATTGAATTTTCTCCTCCTCTACCCTTGCCCCAATCTGATTGGTTGTTACAGGTCTACATGCAATATTGTTTACTTAAGCAATCTTGAATCTCTGCATATCTCAGTTAGGTTACACGTCAGCAATGGAATTGAGTCCTCTGTCGTTGTTTTTAAACACACAGTGGAGAGCGAACTCATGCAACCTACTCCCCTACCAGCTCATCTACTAGTCTTTTACACAAAGGCTCCATCATCAATGTCTTCGTGAGGAGAGCAGTCATCCATTGCAGTTGGATATCTATACACACAGCTTCAAACTAAGTTGTAAGGGAGGGGCGAGTTTGAGTTTGGGAGTGTAATTGGGAGGGTGTCAGGAGTGAAGAAAGAACGTGGGAAATAATGGGTGGCTATATTAGTGAGTGAAGAGATAGGTAAACGTGTAGTGGAGTGGAAGGTTTCTTTAAGGTTAATGTGGATGAAGGTGAAACTAGGAGGGGAGGTGTGGGTTTTCATAATTGCATATGGGCCTGGTAGTGAGAAGAGTGTAGAGGAAAGGGACGATTTTTGGATAGATTTAAATGAGGGCATAGAGGGTTTAGAGAGAAATACCAATATAGTGGCATTTTAGAGCTCAGTGCTAGGGTAGGAGATGAAGCAATAGACGGAGTGGTTGGGAAGTGTAGAATTTCAGGAAAATATCGCAGTGGAGAGATGATGGTGATGTGTCTAGAAAGAGATTTGATTATGGCAAATATAGTGTTTATGAAAAAGGTTTATGACAGAGTAGAGTGGAAGGAACTGTGGGAAGTATTACAGATATATAGGATAGACGGGAAGCTGTTAAGAGCAGTCAAGAATTTTTACGAGAGTAGTAGAGCTAGTATTAAAGTTAGAAATGGAGAGAGTGAGTGGACTGAGGTCAAGGTATGAGATTACATGGGGAGAGGATGGCAGCAAATTGGAAGTGAGCATTAAGAGAGAGAGACTGAAGGAAGTGGAAAGCTTTCGATACTTGGGTGCGAATGTGGCGGCAGTGGAGATGGAGGTAGAATGTGGATTGAAAGAAGCAAGTAAACGCTTTGGGGGGTTAAAAAAGTGTAATGAGAAATAGACATTTGGAAATGGATGCGGGTAGATTGTATAAAGGAGATATTGTGCCGACAGCACTGTATGGGGCAAAACATGGAACATAGGAGAATGAGAGAGAAATAATTTAAATGTGTTTGAGATAAAATACCTGAGAAGTATGGTAGAGATTACTAGGCTGGATAGGGTGAGAAACAATGAGGTGAAGAGGAGAACGGGGGTGGAAAAGGTGTTGGGAGATAGGGTTGATTAAATAGTATTAGGATGGTTTGGACACATGGAAAGAATGAGCGAAGAAAAATTAGTAAAAGAGGTGTGGAAAGCAGAGGTAGAAGGAGTGAACATGAGGGGAAAACCAAGGATGAGATGGCTGGATGGGGTAAAAGGGGCAATGAGAAAGAGGAAAATGTCTGGGAAATAAAGGGAGAAGACAGAAGATAGAAGTGTGTGGGGAATGGTTGAGTATGGTTCATGCGATGATGCGTGGAAGGGAGTGGGTGGTGGATAGGGGAGAGGGAGTATGTGTGAAAAATAAATTGACGCAGCCCGAAGGGATTTTTCCCCGTGTTCTCTTTTTCTGCATAAGGGAATGCAGAGGTGGGGTCGCCGATTAAATGAATTGGCCTTGCTATGGATGTGCTGTGTCTTGCTACATTCCTTCTGACCCGGGCCAGTGGGTGAGATGAAGCGATGCCTCGTCATCCAGGAGAGAGAGAGAGAGAGAGTAAAAAAAAAAAAAAAAAAAAAAAAAAAAAAAAAAAAAAAAAAAAAAAAAAAAGAGGGAGGGATGGTGAATGGGAGTAGAGAATGTGGGAATGAAATGGGTGGGTGCGTATTTATGCCTTTGACTTTGGTTACCTTCTTTGTAAAGGGGAAAAGCCATTGGTATACGTATGTACTAGTAAATTAATGTATACTATGAAAATTAAGTGTCCAAAGTCACCTATTGACACCTAGAGAGATTGTACAACTCTCATGATCCTACCTAAAATCATACGAGACAACTACGAGGTACTACAGAAACTCAATATTAACTATTATAAACAACCGACAAAGCAACCAAATTTGTCTCGTCATGTTCTGCAAGAACATCAATCTTCTAACCTTCACAAATTAATGACATGTATAGTATACTTAAAAAAAATTAAACGAGTTGAATTTGTATAAGAGGGAAATAATTGCTGCCGAGATGCGCACCAGGGTTCATTTGGCTGTAGGAATAGTCGAGCTAAATCATACACTTTCCTTATATATATTCCCCACACATCCCTGTACCCCGCTACACTTTTTGGGTCAAAAGTAATACAAGAAGACACATTAACTCGACAAGAGTGCCCAATAGCCAAAGTTGGTCTACCTCCACCTCTTCATCACATAAAGAACCCCCCCCCCCAACTCCATTCATTCACAAATATCCAGAGCAGGCAAGAAGAAATCACTTGGGGCTAAATAAAATCTTCATTCATTTACAATCACTCTCATTAGTACCTACATTTTGAACTTTTCCTTTCTTTTTCAATAGTCATTTTTCCTGCACCAACACCCTCGCTTCTCTTTTTCACTTATTTTTCTCATATGCCCGAACCATCCCAGAATCTTTTGATCAACAGTATCCATTAGCCGCTTTACTCGTACACCCCCACTATCAGCCTCATCTCTACATTTCTCGCACTTTCCATCCTCGTATTTCCAACACATTTATGATTTTTCTTTATGCCTTATCTAGATTCCAAATTTTAGTTCGACTCAGTGGCGTGAACATAATCATTCTCTTATTAGTCCTCTCTCAGCTTTCATTCCTAACTATCGATTCGCGTAATACCTGTCATTTCCCCAGATTTGCTCTCTATAATCTATGACTCACCTCCACCCTTCTCCATTCCTTGTCATATTTGACCTCAAATACTTTAAAATCTCCTCTTTCTCCAACTTCTTGCGCTTTAAACTTACCACCAACCCACTGCCATTCTCAACCTTTGCAATCTTATCACCTTACTATTACCCACCCCAATTTTTATCTTTCTTCCCTCACATACCCTCCAAAATTCAACTAACTACTTGAGTTAGTCTCCGACTAAGCTGCAAATGTTGTGCCATCCACAAACAACAGCTGGTTTACCTTCCATTCCCCTCCATTCTCAGTTACTAGCTACAAAAATTTGCCTAGCACTCTTCACTTCAACTCAGCACCCCATCCATAGGGGTGTTTTATAACCAGGCCGACACTGTACAACCCTGATGTAGTTCCACTTTCACCTCATACTTCTTATTCTCTCCATCCCTCATCATCACATAAGTTCTACTACTCACTCAAAATATTGACCGCCCTCAACAACCTTCCCTTTATCCTTTACATACGAAGCATACTCATGAGATGCTCCTCTGTCATCCCTATATTCTTCTTCTCCTGATCCATAGAAATTAACCCTTAACAGGTAAAGTGGGGTCAGACAGACCCCATACTTTTTTGTTTTTTAATTTTAATATACTAATATATTACATACAGATTTGTACTCCCATATACCTTCTTGATCAGTGGAGTAGTTTAATGGGGTGATAGGGTCATTCCTGAATCTTGCTCTATATAAGCTTTATAGAGCTTTTGAGCCCGTCTGACCCCACTTTACCTGAGGTGTGAGTACCGTGGGGTCAGTCAGACCCCACTTTACCTGAGGTGTGAGTAGCGTGGGGTTTGTCAGACCCCACTTTACCTGAGGTTTGTTCATGTCATATAAATGTTTTATCATTTATACTTATGGGTAAATAATAATTTCTTCTTTTTTATCAACAGAAAAACATACATCCGAGTTTAATTTTATTTATTTATTTAATTTATTTAATTTATTTAATTTATTTATCTAATTTATTTAATTTATTTAATGTATTTATTTAATTTATTCCATTTTCCCTCTTTTGATCACATTAATTTTTATCACAATGTTTAATTTCTGTTCTGGTAATGTGAGTTTCTTTTCATATCATGGTCACACTATACTCATATTATCATAAAGCATGACATTCCGCCACATTTTTATTTGATTGATTTATCCTTCCCTCTTTTTTTTCAAATTTAATTTGTATCACATATTTTGTATCACATACGAATGCTTAATATTTTCTGTTCTGTTAATATGTTTCTTCTCACAACAAGATCACACTATTCTCATATCATCATAAAATGTGACATCTCGCCACATTTTAGGGCACCTCAGTCACTCTATTCCCACACATACAGCTGTAATTTATTTCATCCTTCCCCTCTTTTAGTTCAAATTTAATTTGTATCACATATTTTGTATCACATATAAATGTTTGATATTTTCTGTTCTGTTGATAATATGTTTCTTCTCACACTATTCTCATATCATCATAAGATGTGACATCTCGCCACATTTTAGGACACCTCAGCCACTCTATTCCCACACATGCATCTGGTTCTCATATATCCCCCTTGTACAAGATCTTTTGAAAAATTATGGGCTCACATATGTAGGCACACTGAGGGACAAGAAGCCACAAGTACCAGCTCTGATGACAGACAAGACAGTCATCAGAAAAGGGTGCACGGCTTTCCTCTTTGACACAACCATGGCACTTGTGTCACATTTACCTGACAAGAAGAAAAAATTTGTGCAGTTGATATCCTCAATGCACCAACAACCTGTTATGGATGACTGTGGGAAGCCAGAAATCATCTTGTATTATAACAACACAAAAGGAGGGGTTGACTCGTTTGATCAAATGTGTGCCCGATATACGTGCAGCCGAAAAACCAAACGGTGGCCTTTGTGCATAATGTACGGACTGGTCAACGCCGCGGGTGTCAACTCCTATATCACCTGCAATGAAATGAGGAAACGTGATGGACAGGCGGAACTTTCATCACGCTGGAAGTATCTGATTGAGCTGGCAGAAGAGATGATACGGCCATGGGCAGAGGAGAGGATGAACTTCAAGGGGATGCACAAAAGTACTTTGATGACCATCAGAACGGTTTTGGCTTGAACATGCCCCATCAGCAAGCGGATACCTCTTCTATGAGAAAGCGATGTGCCTTGTGTGACCGGAAGTCTGACAGGAAGACCAAGAACTACTGCCTACACTGCAAAAGACCAGTGTGTCAGGACCATTCAACCCCTATCTGCGATGACTGCAATTAGATTCTTCAGTATCACAAATTCCACTTTCAGTATATCCAATAAAATATGTTCTTCATTATCACTAGCATTATGTATGAATTGCTCGACTCATGTCCTCTCAAGAAAACTCAAAACCCTCTGAGACCACAAACTTCCGTCAACGAAGGATGGGGTTTTGCTGAGTCAGGGTAGGAGTGCTTAGAGCCATAAAAACTTATATATAATAAACTTAGATACCATTAAAAACTTATAGATTGTTTGCTGGACCTAGTATCAACCTTCCCTGAAAATTTCATTAAAACCAGTCCATAATTTTTGCGTAAAATTGGTCAAAGTCAAAATAATTACCTCGTTTTTTTCAGATTTCATGGTTTATGAAACACATTTATTATTCATTTGTTGTAGCTCTGCTTTTCCTTAAAGATAGTTGGGACATTGGTCTCTACAAAATGATGATGACCAACTGCTTCATATTTCATGCTTTCAGTCAAGCACCCTCTGAAGTCAACAATATCTTATTTTTCATAATTTTTTTGTAATTTTCATTAAAATATATGTCTAACAATTATAGTCACTTTTAAGCTTGTAAATGGAAGAATATAAGTTGAAGTACATATGTTTTGATTTCTATGTCAATTAATGCAGTAGAAGTATTTTATTTTTATTTTTTGTGTTTGGGGTCTGTCAGACCCCGCTTTACCTGAATCGTTTGTCAAAAAGACCTTTACCTGTTAAGGGTTAAAAAGTACATCATATTTTTTGCATTTTTGCATACCTACATCTCCTTTTTTCTTAGTTTCTCTCGTCTTGCGTTATGCTTTTGCACTTTTTCTTCTGTTATTTTCATTAGCTTTCCTAGTTTTATTTTGTAATCAATCTTTTTATGATGGCTTCTTTTTTGTCACCGCCATTTTTACCTCTCCGTTCCACCAATTACTGTCTTTCTTTGTGCTTCTCCCTGTCCTCTTTACCCCATACACCATCTTTGCACATTTTAACACCTTCTCCTTGGAACATATTAATTTCTTTTCTACTCCTGTTTCTCTTTTATCTCTCACTTTCAGATCCTCAATGTATTTTTTTTTTCATTTTTGC
>NC_134816.1:11207593-11232593 GCF_046742065.1 Oratosquilla oratoria
TTCCAGTTTGGCAAATGATTTTCTTCATCGATATGAACTACTAGGACATTTGATGTTCTGTGATGTTTCACATCCCTCTTGTGTTCTTCTAATCTTTTGTCACAACCTGTACAAGGAATTCTGTAAACAACACTTTTATTTTCTTGCAAAATTTCCGTATTTCTGGTAAACTCACCAATTCTCTTCCCCGCTGATGTTACTAAATTTATTCTGGTGTTCTTTAAAAAATTACTAATTAATGGTGCGTATCTAGAGTTAGGAACTGAACTAAATATTTTGTCCTTGCTGGTGCTGTTATCTGTAGCTGTTGTGCTCCTTTTCATAATTTTGATGGCTTTGTGTTTTAATTTTATAAGAAAGCCCAAAGGATATGCTAATTCTTGGAAGGTTTTAAAGATATGGTTAAGCTCATCCTGTAAAAATTCTTTGCTGCATATCCTTAGGGCTCTTAACATGAATCCGATTATTATCCCTGATTTGACTCTAGTACTGTGAGCTGAATAAAAATGAATGTAATCTTCTCGGTTTGTTGGCTTTCTGTATACTTTGAATTTTATTCCGTTTTCTTTATTATAGTATCCAAAAAAGGAATTTCGTCGTTTATTTCTTCTTCTGATGTAAATTGTATTTTCTGTTCTATGTTATTTAATTGGGTTAATTTCTGTCTTAGATTGACGAACTCGGGTACCACTACTAGAATGTCATCGACGTATCGCCACCAATGTGTATCTTTACCCACGAGTTTGATGTAACTGGTACTTTCTAATTCTTCTAAATATAAACATGCCATCACTGAGCTTAGGGGAGACCCCATGGCTAACCCACTATGCTGGAAATATTCTACGCCATTGAACATGACGGGGCCGAAGTTGACACATAGAGAAACCAAATGCCCTAGTAGTTCGTATCGATGAAGAAAATCATTTGCCAAACTGGAAGGAAGCCCACGTTCTACATAGGAAAATGGGAAAAAAAGAAAAGGAAAGCTTTGGAGGCGGCACACATTGCTACCGAGAAAACCACAAATTCTCGTAAGGGGTTTATGTCCTGGGCTCAAACGTCCGCACAACTGGCGGTCGGCGAGTGTGGGGGGACAACGTGACCGGGGTGAGGTCACGCAGGGTCGTCAGATCACCATGTAAGCTGTTGACGGACTTTGATTTTTATTCTGTATTCAGTCCACTGAGGAAGGCCCAAGAGGTCGAAACGTCTGGTTCTGAATAAAGCTCCATACTCTAGCCTTAACGTTTCATTTTGCCACCTCACCTCCATGTTTTTCTGTCTTTACACACACACACACACACACACACATATATATATATATATATATATATATATATATATATATATACATATATATATATATATATATATATATATGCGGAAAAACCACCAAGGAAAAAGAAAAACAGATGACCAAGCGCTTTCGTCTATTCAGACATCCTCAGGGTACATAGAAAAGAAAAAGTACACAAGAATATATACAAAGAGTATGAGATCAGGGAGGAAACCGGGAAAGGTTGTGAGGCTCTAATGTCGACCTGACCTGTTCGCGGCAGCGGACGTTTGGGCTACTACTTTTTTCACAATAAAAGTAGTAGCCCAAACGTCCGCTGCCGCGAACGGGTCAGGTTGACATTAGAGCCTCACAACCTTTCCTGGTTCCCTCCCTGACCTCATACTCTTTGTATATATTCTTGTGTACTTTTTCTTTTCTATGTACCCTGAGGATGTCTGAATAGACGAAAGCGCTTGGTCATCTGTTTTTCTTTTTCCTTGGTGGTTTTTCCGCATATTTAGAATCACGAGTTTATGTGATTTCTCATGCATATATATATATATATATATATATATATATATATGTGTGTGTGTGTGTGTGTGTGTGTGTGTGTGTGTGTGTGTGCGTGTGTGTGTGTGTGTGTGCGTGTGTGTGCGTGCGTGTGTGTGTGTGTTTGTGTGTGTGTGTGTGCATGTGTGTGTGTGTGCATGTGTGTGTGTGTTTTATTAAAAACAACTGCGCATTCGGCGCTATAAAGCTTTCAAGTCTTTTGAACGTAGATTTCTGGTCGCAGGACAGACGGAATAATAAATTTCCAGTGGACATTAGGAACTATTGTTGAATAAGAGTATACATACGTTTCGCTAAACGCAGTTAGCATTTTCAATGTAACAGAAACAGAGAGTACATAGAAAGAAAGCTCTGGGTAAGGTCACAACATAAGACACGGAGGGAGGTCACATTACATGTGTGGGATGACGGGGGATTTTGTCACTGTGGGGCAAATGTCCGCCGGAATTCAGAAGTCCAGCGCTGCCCAAGTGTCCGTTGAGGGCCAATGGTCCTTTCTATGACTCTGGTGGAACGCCGGAGAGATATTTGGGTGCCGGTGTGATTGGAAGGTGTGTTGTTGTGGTTGAGAGAGCTACTAGTCCCAGGAAGGGGCTTCATGCTGGGGAGTATGGTATGGGGTTCCACTTGTCTGTTGATAGTAGGCTGTAAGTCTCCCATGATAAATGCTTCCAGAAAAAAAGTCTAGACCTTTCTGATTCCTTGGCGAGAATGACGGTGTTGTCTTCTAAATGTTTTCTAGTGATTAGTGTGTTGTGTCTTTCTAGTAGGTGTAGTTTGGGGCCTCCACTTGACAAGTGGGAAGACATTTTTCTCGACAATGTAGACTTGTGTTAGCCTACATTAGTTTGGAGGCGTTGAAATAAAGGCGTCAGTTGGGTTCTTCTTTTTATTAATAAGTTTTGACAAGAGCGTAGTTAGGCATCGTTTCCCTCTCGCCACGTAGGGCGCAACAAAGAGAATGAGTGTCGGTTGCCAAGACGGTTATAATTACATAGATCTATTTCCTTATGTCTAATTTTATGTACAGTATAGTACTGAGTGTGAGCATCCAGTACAATTTATGGATACACACATACAGAAGGAAAAATACTATCGACGTAATTAATAACTTTTCGTAAGGTAATATTGCGCGGCCGACTTCCTAGTCGGGTTGCAGGTGACTTTGTAGAATCTGTGGCCATTTTATGTGACCGCGTGTCGGTTCAGACAATGGATGGTTCGTTGAAGCTTGCTGATACCACTAAGATCTGATGTCGTGTAGCAAATGCATGCACACTAGTGCACACTAGTATAGAATGAATCAATGGTACTCGACCTACAGGCAATTCTTGCAACAGATGTTCGGCACTGCTACCATTCGGTGACTACAGCGGGGTTAATGCTCAAAGAATATAGAAATATTATAATTTCACATTTTGATATGATCTTTGTGCAATGCGGTCTCTGTAAGATCGTGCAATCTAAGTGTTTTCACTTTATTATTTGACTCGTGTCCAATGATACAATAAGGTCAAGTGAATTTAGGGGAGAGATTTGAGGTAGGGGTGTGTTTGAGGTTATAGACCACGTCTCCAAGTTCAAAAGTATATATATACATATATATATATATATATATATTATATATATATATATATATATATATATATATATATATACATATACATATATATATATATATATATATATATATATATATATATAAACCACGGTGAACCCACAGTCGGAATAAAAGGAAACTTTAGAAGAAAATGTAACTTCTATATTTCGGCTAATAGCTATAGCCCTCTTCAGGAAAGTACAGATTACAAGAATTTGCAGAGACATAAGTACAATTGAGATGTGAGTAGAAGGGGAACACGCAGAGCTAAAACAGGACAATCCGTCACGCGGGGCGGAGTCAGAGGTGAGGGGATGTGTGGGTGGAGGTGGGAGGTTAGGAGGGAAGCGGCAATATCTGATATTTTTTTTGGTGGAAGGTAGGTTGAGAGTAGAGGATAGATGGAGAAAGAGGAAAAGGACAAAAGGTATGAAGTTGCTTAGAGTGAACTGCTTAAATGAGACAGAAAGGAGCACGAGTACAAGAAGAAGATCAGAAAAGGGTGGGAAGGAGTGAAGGATAGAGTAGAACTAGGAGTGGAGGAGGAATGAGGGTGGTTCAAGGAGGGAGTCACAAGGTGTGCAAAGATGTGTGGAACAATGAGGAGGGGAGAAAATAGAAGGAAGGGTAGTGAGTGGTGGGATGAGGAAGCAAAGAAGTGTGTGTGTAGTAGTTTCAGAGGGACCAGTTTGTTAAGTGCAGTTGAAAGGCTTTTTGGGAGGATCTTGAATGAGAAGATTAGGAGAGGAACAGAGGAAGTAATTGGTACGGAAAAGTGTGGATTTAGGGCAGGTAAGGGTTGCGTAGATCAGATTTTTGTGGTAAGACAAATATGTAAGAAAGTTATAGTAAATGATGAGGATTTTTTCGGGGGAGCTTTATGGAATTGAAAAAGGCTTATAACAGGGTAGGAAGGCACTGTAGGAGGTATTGCAAATATATGTGAAAGGAGTGAAGCTTTCAAGAGCAGTCAAGAGTTTTTACGAGAGTAGTAGAGCTAGTGTTGGGATTAGAAATGGAGATAATGAGTGGTTTGAGGTAAAGGTGTTATATTTCCCTTACTGTTCAATTTATACATGACTAGGGTGGTGCGAGAGTTAAATGCAAGGGTAGTGGGTCAGGGATTAGGGATGGTTAAAGAAAATGGAGAAAAGTGGGAGATAAGCCAGATGTTGTTTTATGACGACACTGCGCTTGTAGCAGGATTAGAGGAGGGATTGAGGAAGTTAGTGACAGAGTTTGAGAAGGTGTGGGAAAGAAGTTGAAGATAAATGTGAGTAAAAGTAAAGTGATGACATGTACAAGAGGAGAAAGTTGCAACAGACTGGAAGTGAGTATTAAGGGAGAGAGACTGAAGGGATTGGATAGTTTTAGATACTTGGGTGCGAATGTGGCGGGAAAGTGAGGAGTGAAGGTGGAGGTAGGATGTAGATTTAAAGAAACGAGTAGATGCCTTGGGTAATTAAAAAATGTAATGAGAAATAGATATTTGAGAATGGATGCTAAGAGAAGATTGTAAGAAGGGGTGATTGTGCCGACAGCACTGTACGGGACAGAACCATGGAACATAAGAGAGGAAGAGAGAAGGAGTTTGAATTTGCTTGGGATGAGGTGCCTGAGAAGTAAGATAGGGGTTGCTAGGCTGGATAGAGTGAGAAATGAGGAGGCGAGGAGAACATGGGTGGAAAGGGAGTTGGGAGATAAGGTTGATACAAGAGTATTAGGATGGTTTGGACACATATAAAGAATGAGTGAAGAAAGACGTAAAAGAGGTGTGGGAGGCAGAGGTAGGAGTGAATATGAGGGGGAGACCTAGGATGTATATATAGATATATATATATATACATATATATATATGTATGTGTATATATATATATACATGTATATATATTGTATGTATGTATATATATATATATATATATACATGTATATGTATACATATGTATACATATATATATATATATATATATATATATATATATACATATGCGTATACTTAGGCAGGAGGTTCTCCCTCTGGCAAGAAATGTTGTATATGATAGCATGATGACAACTCACAATTTTCTTGTTTTGTTCAATACTGCGAACAAGGAGACGTGTTTCAAGAGGCAATCTATGTAGAAGATCAGCAAAGGACATTTCAACACTGAGGCAGGATAGTCAAACTAGTAGATATTTCGGTACCAACGTTTCGAAGTTATACAACTTCATTTTCAAGGCAGAAAATGCATGCAATAGACAAAGCGTAAATATACAGAAATAGTGTTACATAAATGAGCTAAGGAAAGGTCACAAACATTTATATAACACTATTTCTGTATATTTACGCTTTGTCTATTGTATGTATTATTCTGCCTTGAAAATGAAGTTGTGTAACTTCGAAACGTTGGTACCGAAATATCTACTAGTTTGACGTTGAAATGTGCAGTGTTTGACGTTGAAATGTGCAGTGTTGAAATGTCCTTTGCTGATCTTCTACATAGATTGCCTCTTGAAACACGTCGCCTTGTTCGCAGTATTGAACAAGTTAACAAGAAAATTGTGAGTTGTCATCATGCTATCATATACAATATATGTATATATATATATATATATATATATATATATATATATATATATATATATATATACATATACATATACATATAAAATAAATTTAGTGCAAATATTGGAGCTCTCTGGACAATAATGAAGGGAAAACAAGTACCTTTAGAAGTGAAAAGGAATATTTTAAATACTGTCTTGTCTACTACCCTAACATACGGTTCAGAAAGTTGGGTAATGAGAAAAGTAGACATAAGCAGGATTCAGGCAGCGGAAATGAGACCATTAAGAGCCATAGTTAGAAAGACGAGGAGAGATAAACTAAAACATGAAGATATAAGGAAAAGCATTGGTGTCTGTTCCATGTTAAGCAAAATAGATGCTTCCCAGTTAAGATGGTTAGGACATTTAGAAAGAATGGATGAAGAAAGAATTACAAGGGGATGCTGGGAGTGGATGCCGGATGGAGGAAGGCCAAGAGGGAAACCGAGAAAGAGATGGAGAGAAAATGTTGAAGAAGCCCTCAGCAGACATGACTTGTCCAACATCGAAACTCTGAGGGAGGAAGGGGCTTTCCATGATAGAGCCAGATGGAGGAACATGCTGGGACCAATGACAGGCATAACGCCTACTACTGGGAGCTTAAGTAAGTATACACACACACACACACACACACACACACACACACACACACACACACACACACACACACACACACACACACACACACACACACACACACACACACACACACACACACACACACACACACACACACACACACACACACACACACACACACACACACACACACACACACACACACACACACACACACACACACACACACACACACACACACATATATATATATATATATATATATATATGTGTGTGTGTGTGTGTGTGTGTGTGTATATATATATATATATATATATATGTGTGTGTGTGTGTGTGTGTGTGTGTGTGTGTGTGTGTGTGTGTGTGTGTGTGTGTGTGTGTGTGTGTGTGTGTGTATGTATATTGAAACAATATGTCTACAAGGCAAATTACTAGACCTCAAGAGGCTGGCCACATGAGCCATCGGTCAAAAATGATGCTGGCTACAGCGGGTATTCCTTTGTTCATTTCGACATTCAAACACGGTTCAATGTCTCTTGGAAGAAATGTAGAGTCTAGAGGTGAGCAACGCCGACAAGATCAGTGTCCTCCAACAAAAATCTACTGACAATGCTGCTATGTCTGCTAGGTTGGCACAGGTTAAGCATCCCAACCATTGTGACAATCTTAAAGCAGAATTCAGAAAAATATTTTACTCACACGCTTAGGTGGATAGTATCAGAAACCTTTTGGACACTGCCGAGATGAAGGTTTCCGACACGCTTATCTCGTACACATTGGACCTGACTGACATGGTTGCTTCGTATGTAATTTACCGTCCTGACAAGGCAGAGCATGTCGTTAATGTCGCCATCAACAAATTAAAGGCAACCATGCCCCGCAATTAGTAAGAGTGCTCACTTGGGATGAGGAATCGTCTATTCCGGCTATCATACGCACCGCCATAGACTATGTGCAATAACACAATTTACACATAAAGACCGAATATTCCGTCAATGGATATTCGGCCTTCACATTATACCTTGTCACGAGCAACATCTCACCATCACCCCGTACACCACCAAACCATTCCAACTCCACGCCCCACAAGCATACAGAGTTTTCCTGGCCTCGCCATTCGCGAGAAATAGAGACACCTCCTTGAGAGGAGAACATATACACTCCCCACAGGGCCGCAGGACAAAGAAACTCATGTTAACAGAACCGCGGGCGTTGTATCCAAAACAGGTGGCGTCCCTACTGCGCCTATTGTCGGAAACTGGGCCACTCTACCGAGACATGTTACTCTCGCCCGCGCGGCCAGCCAAGCACTCCTTGCCATGCCAGCGGTTGTGCAGGTCACGCGAGCGACAGAGGCCGGTTAAGCCCTTTACGAGTGGCAACCATTCAAAAAAAGAAAAAAAAATTGCGCAGAGGAGAGCCTGCCACAAGGTGACTGGCGAGCATAAAAATCACGTGGAAATTGTTTACATAAATTTTTCCAGTGCTCATAGTACTGTGGACAGGTTGGCCATGGTGGCATTTCAGTTGTTTGGGTCAAACGCCACCCAGTCAGTTTGCGCTCTCCCCGACGTGGGGGCAATGCAACGGTATCTCTAATTCATAAGAGTGTCCTGCCCGCTGATGGAGAGGATTTACAAGTGGGCATCATTAGAATCATCGTAGCCGATGGTTCGGAGATGCTTAACCTACCTTAGTAAATTTACTGTGAAGATTGGTCTAGCCGTTTTCCAGTTTACATACACATTCTTTGTCATTCCTGTAGATGGTATTCCCGGTAAGTTGATAATATGGATATATTTCTTGTCAGCGCACAGGGTGAGTTTAACATTCCATCCTTTAACATTCAAAGTTGACGGCAAGGATATTCCAGTAATCCTTGCAGAGAAGAGTGCTTCAGCAACACCAATGCTCACCATGTTTGAGAAGAGAGAGAATCATAAGTAAGTAAGAGTTAGTCACGTTCCCAATTAAAACCATAGAGGTTGAAAGGGTACCAGGTTTCTCAAGCGGAACACTGGGATTGGTCTTAGAGAGAACAGACAAACTCACTCTCACAAGTCAGGTCATCTCGGCGATGTTCACGGCGCGAACATACGCTGAGGATGCCAGCCTGCTCGGCAAGGGAGTTGTGGAAATGTACAAAACGGAATAAGGAAAGGCCTAGTGCAAAGCCAGTTTCTGAACTTGGGACCTGATGCCCTTAAGATTCAGAAAGACCACTTGGTTGGGGAACTTATACTCCTAGGGAAGATCACATTGGTAGACGGCAAAACACATTATCAGTGGGAATGGTGCCTGCGACCGAGAAAATAAGTATATTACGAAGGGATAAACTACAACGGGAAGTGAGGAATTTCTCCCCTATCCCAAATAGTAAAAAGAACCTAGCTTTAACCGCTCTATTAGTCAAATATGGTAATGTGTTTGCCTTACCAGGGGATCCACCAACGGTTACGCTCACTTTTTCTATAAGATTAGGACCATTGGACTACCTGTATACCGCAAATCTTACCCCATTCCTAAGAAATTTGGAGAGGAAATACGGGAACTTATAGGAGACATGCTCCATAAGGGGATCATCCGCCCATCCCGGTCCCCATTTAGTGCTCATATCGTCCCCGTGGTAAATAAGAACACGGTTCGGCACTGTCTCGACTTTCGAGGACTAAACATAAAGTGGTAGATGATAGGTTCCCACTCTCCCATATCGACTCGATGTTATGAAGTCTCGGCGTCAGCGTCATATGTTCCTTAAATCTGTGTATTACCAGATCCCGCTGGTGAAGAGTAGCCCCGAGAAAACTGAGCTCACATCTCTCCCCTTTGGGTTGAAAGACGCCCCACGATGCTTTCAGCGGATGGTGAATAAGTTACTGACGGGGCTGTTACAGATTAGCGCGACGGTGTACATGGACGATATCATTATTGTGTGAACCACTTCGGACGACCACCTCAAGAACCTTGAGGATGGAGAAGTGTCACTTCTTCCAGAAAAAAAGTTGCCTACCTAGGGCATGTAATATCACAGGACGGGATCAAGCCTCAACCAGAGAAGGTTCGAACCATCAAGGATTTCCCGCAGCCAGCGCGTCAAAAATATCTGCTCTCTCTCCTGGGATTAGCGGTGTGCTATAGGAAATTCATACCAAGTTTTGACGAGATTTCACAATATCTAGTGCATATGACGAAGGGTGACCTAGCTAGGAAACCCAAGAATCGCAAACTTGGCCCGTGGACATCCGCTCAGGTGCACTCATTTGAGTCCCTCAAAACCCACTTATCCAGGATGATGGTCTTCGCTTATCCCAGTTTTGCGAAATCTTTCCTACTCACTACAGATGCCAGTGCATCGCCAACTGGGGACGTGATTCAACAGGAGGACGAGGGTGGTAGGAGACGGCCGTTCTCCAATTTCAGCCGCACTCTAAATGAGCACGAGAGACGGTATAGTACCGTTGAAAGAAAAGCGTTAACAGCGGACTACGGTCTCACCGTAGATCGACCTCTGATTATGGGATACCCGGTTAGACCACTGTAACCGTTAAATAGGTTTGTTGGTTACGTAAGGAGGACTTAATGCGGGCGAGATAAACTCCAAAACAGGAGTTTTCTTCTTTTTATTAACAATTGAGGCAAATCTGGTTACAAATATGATAAGGTACAAATGGGCCCTGTGGGCAGATTACAATATGTGCCAGGCCTTGACTGAGGGCACAACCGGCTGGTAGCCTGCTCGGTCTGTCTAGCTCTGGCGTCTGGCCGGTAGGCTCTTGACCTACCCAGCTCTGACGACTGGCCGGTAGGCTCTCCATCTACCCAGCTCTGAGCCTGCCTCTCGTGACATGGATGTTATAGGTTATATAGGGGGGTCGGGAGTGTAAGGGAGTTCTTGAAAGGAGATGCTGTTTTATTTGAGACCATGTCGGGTCATTGTCTGTTTCATCTCTAAGTTCTTGCATCGAAATGCATGTTGTTTGTGTTAGTGATGAGACGTGAGTTTGTCTGCTTAAAGAGTCAGCTACTATGTTAGCTTTTCCCGCTAGATATGTTATCTTTGGATCGAAGTCCAATAGGGTGGTTTTCCACCTGGCAATTCTGCCATGTAAGTCTTTAGTGTTAAAGAGGTAGACTAGGGGTTGATGGTCTGTGAAGATTGTGATCTTATACCCTAGTATAAGATATTTAAAATGTTTCAAGCCCCATATCAATGCAAGTCCTTCTTTGTGGGTAGTTGAATAGTTACTTTCAGGCTTATTCAGTACTCTACTTGCGTAGGCTATGGGGTGCTCTTTCCCGTTTTCATCTTTCTGTTGTAAGACTGCGCCTATTCCTTTAGAGGAGGCGTCGGTGTAAAGAAGGAATTCTTTCTTCATGTCAGGAAAGGTAAGGACAGGGGCTGTGGTAAGAGCATGTTTAAGGGTGTCGAAACTTGTCTGTTCCTCTTCAGACCATTTGAAAGGCTCGCCTTTTCTTGTGAATTTGGTGAGAGGGGATGCAATTTCTGCAAATTTGTGTATGAAATGTCTATAGTAGGATGCTAGTCCTACGAAACTTCAAGTTTCATCTGCGTTTCTGGGGGTTGGGAAATTGTTTATGTCTATGTTTAAATCAATCATATCGTGAAGTGATATGGTAGATCCTTCTATCAATAGACCTTCCGTATTTGAATACTGGATTTGGGGTGGGTCATTTAGTGCTTCGTAGAGAGCTCTGGGGATGAGGTTCAGGTTTGTTCCTGTATCAACCATCATGTCAACAGTAATTTGATCTAATTTCACCTTTAGGGTGATATAGTTGTGTGGTGTGTCGGACGTTCCTATGGTGGTCTGGTGCGTGAGGCTGGTGCACGTTCCCCCAATCGGTGTTGAGTTGTATTTGTTGTGTGGGAGGAAGGTGTTTGTCGAGGTGTGGTGACTTGTTTGTTTGTTCTCTGATGTGGTTGTGGTTGTGATTTTTGTTGAGAACACTCTTCGTTGGAGTGAGTTGTGGTTTTGTGTAGGTTGCAGTATTTGTCTGGCCGTGTTGGTTTTGACATGTTGGGGGGTCTAGGGGTGGGTGGGAGTTGTTTGGTTTGCTGTTGAGCTCTACATTGGGAATCAGTGTGGGAGGTAGTACCATGAATTGAGCAAGGGGTAGCGCGGTGTTGTACCTGTGGGTAATGGTATTGTTGCGCTCTACACTGAGAATCAGTGTGGGAAGTAGTTCCATGAACTGAGCAAGGGGTAGTGCGGTGTTGTGCTTGCATTTGTTGATTCTGTATGCAGTCTCTGGTGTTGTGACTTGTTGAAAGATGGTAGGAACACCAGTTAGATGGTTGCGCTAGATTGGGGCTAGGGGGCTGTTGTGACTGAAGGTTATTTAGTCTAGCAAAATGGTGCTGGTCAGAGAGGGAGATGTTGCAAGCGTTGGTGATGTCTAAGTGTAAGTATAAGTTAATGGGTTACTAGTGTTTAAATCCCTTTTTGCGGTTTCTCTTTTTTGCACTTTGGAGGGAGTTGGGAAAGATAGAGACCTATCTCTAGTAATGAGCATAGGTTTTCCAAGGTCATTACCTTTTTACCTGTGATGGTGTCTGTGTAAGTCCATGGGCTATTGTTGTACAGATTTTCCCTAATTTCTTTAGTTGTGTTTGCAACATTATCTTTAACGTTGCTTTGTTTTTGAACTCTAATATTATTTAGAAATGTGAGGATAAAGCTAATGTTGTTTGTTTGTTTGTTTTGAAAGACATTTAACAGATGTTGCTTATAATTGCTATATGTGATCCCTGTGGCTATCAAACTATCTAGCATCCGAGCCGTGGACCTATGTTCGTCCGATGCTTCTATTTTCTGGTGGCATAGATTTATCTTATCTAAGTCAGAGTAGTTTGGATTTTTTGAAAAGAAAAGATCACATGCTGTCAGGAAGTCTGTGATGGAGAGTCCGCTAGCTTGAGAGAAGGTTGGAATTTCGGTTAGAGGGGTAATGGTTTGGTAGTTATTAATTATTGTAGTTTGAAGTTGTGGGTTAGGATGTTGTGATGGGTTTGGGGCAAGGTTAGGTGGTGGTTGGGGGTGTGGTGTGGAGGTGGGTTGACCAGATGGGAAGTTGGGAGAAGGGAAGGCAAAGTTCTCGTATGCATGGTTTGTGGGGTTTAGGGATTGTTGCAGGGGAATCAGGGGGGCTGGGATGTGGGGGGGGTGGTTGTTGAGGGTTGACATGAGAGGGAATTTGGGGTTGCGGAGAGGTGTGGGGTTGTTGCTGTTGAGGGTCTAGGTGAGGGGGAATTTGGGGTTGTGATGGAGTGTGGGGTTGTTGTTGAGGGTCTAGGTAAGGGGGAATTTGGGGTTGTGATGGAGTGTGGGGTTGTTGTTGTTGAGGATCTAGTTGAGGGGTAACTTGAAGTTTTGGTGTGGAGTGAGGGAGGGGGTTGGGGAAGTGTTGTAGTTGGAAGGGGTTAAAAGGGTCTTCCCGTGAGTGATCATGGTGAAGGGGTATGTGGTCATAGTATTCCTCAGGAAGTACTTGAGAATCTGCCTTAGTCGTGTCATGGTCTTGGTCTTGAGAGGGTTTATCTTCTTTAGATGAGGAAAGAAATCCTTGAAGTAAATTTCTGACCTTGGCTCTCGTACCTGTAGCCATGTTAGTGTCTAACTAGAGATGCATGTATGACTTAACAGGTATAGAAAGTAGTTAGGTGAGATAGGAGGTCTAAGTTGAAATAGTTAAATCAGAAATATTTGGTATACATTATCTAAGGGGTAGTATGTTATGGTTAGATAAGAGGGGGGGTATTGGGTTTCAATGGGTATACAATGGTATAATTGCAAAAAATATATAATTACATATAGTAAAAAAATATATAAGTTATTGTAAAAGGTAAAAAGATATACAATATAGATTGGCATAGAATGGGAATATATGATATTGGCAAGAAAATAAATAATATAAGATATTGGCAAGAAAAAAAGTAATGTGATTATACAGGTTATTGTAAAAGTTGAAAATATATTATTCTAAATAATAAATTGGGAAGGTACAAGATAGAAGTATGCAAAAATGTTTTTAACTTAATTATGTAACTTAATTATGTAACTTAGTTTTGTAAAATGATATTTTTGTTTGAATTATTAATTCACTAGAGACTGAATTATTAATCAAAGAAGGGAAAATGAAGTTAAGCTATCGTTAATTATTGGTGATATGAAGGTGAAAGTGAATCTTACAAGATTGTCTATATAATGAACATTAGAATACCTTGAAAGGTATGATTGGGTTTAGGTATATTGACGTATGTGCAGGTCCGTCAGGTGTGGCTGT
Organism: Oratosquilla oratoria; assembly: GCF_046742065.1. Taxonomy (NCBI): domain Eukaryota; kingdom Metazoa; phylum Arthropoda; class Malacostraca; order Stomatopoda; family Squillidae; genus Oratosquilla; species Oratosquilla oratoria. The sequence continues at coordinate 11,221,513 of NC_134816.1, forward strand.
GGCGGCCCCTAGACTTGTTTGTCCTTACGTACGAAGATTTGGGAAGGTCTCCCTGGTAGTAGGATAGTTGGTAGATATAAGAGTTCAGTGGTGTGCAATTACCTCCAGGTGAGGAAGCTTGCTGGGGGGTGCCTCATTGACGTTCTCGTGAAAAGGGAGAGAAGGCGAGTATTAGGGGGGTTGGTTTTGATTGGTTAGGGGAGGAATATCAATATTATCAAGTATTGTGAGGGGTTGATATATTATTTACCTTGTTTAGAAGTGGTTAGGTAATTTGGAGTCGGTGATGACGTACGTATAGTGCACTGGGTTGACTGGGTCTTGACTAAAGTCGTGTGGTGTAGGTGCAGTGGTCAGCACGTATCGTTCTCGGGTGAGGACGGAGGGAGTGAAGGGAAGTGACTGGACACGGCGCTGTGTAGAGAGAAGAGGCTCTTGAAGGGCAGTCAGAACTTGTTATTGGTGATACGGGATATATTGTTGGGAGCTCACTGCCACCAGGTGGTTTGAAATCTAAAGTCCTAAATTTCACCACCGATTCGAAGACTGTGATGGTTTGAGTTGGTATCGCCGTCTCGAAGGGAGCGGTTGGTGAAGGGAGGTGTATAGGGTTGCGTGGGTGTGACGAGATCTTTGTGGTGAGGAGGCCTTGATATCCTTTCTTCTGGTAGGCGTGGCTTGAATGGCTGACGATTTTATTCGGTTTTCTTCTCTTGAGACGTGAGAGCGAACACCCCTGCCGCCATTTAATGTATCCTCAACCGGTGTTGAGTGATTACATAAGACAGAACTTAAGGCGGGAACACCAAACTCAATGCAACACCTTTTTCGTTTATTAAACAAGTTCACTTCTTCACAATTTCTTCTATGTGTTACACAATGTCAATCACTTCTTCAAATATGGGTAAATACTTGATAACTTAAACACTATCATTTTGTTTGTGTCTATCTGTCAAGATATTAGTTCCAAGCTATCTGAATATCACTCTGTTTCTATACCACAGTGCACTATTTTAATGTCTCTGTACGTATCATCGGATCGACCGCTCCTGGTCTGGAGCATCGACTTTTTGTTCGTCGGAAGTCCTGACACAGCAAAATAGGAGGTGCTGGTAAATGTTTTAACAAGATTTTTTAATAGGAATGTTTGGTTTCCCGCAAATAAACTATCATGTTCTTAATTACTAGCTATGTGTTATTTACAGTATAAAATATTTCCAGGGGGGAAGGGTTCATTATTATTTGGTTGTCGTGTGTTTTAGGCTGACTGCACTTATGAGTATGTTCGTGTGTGTGTGTGTATGGTTGCTTCTTGGTAGTGCTGGTCTCACGGGCATGGAGTGCTGAGTCGGCAACCGCCCAGTCAGCAAGATTGGTGCCGGACAGTCGGGTGGACCTGAGTGAGTGAGGGAGTGAGTAGGATGAGTGAGTGTGTGAGTGATATTACTCATCATGTATATGGTGGCGTATACATTAGTGGGTTGTAGGTAAAGGCGTTAGTCTCGTTATTCTATGCATTGGGGTCAGTTTTATATATGAGGGTTAGTCCTATAATTGGTGGATATTGTTAGGTATATTATATATATGTTAGTTTATGCGTAATATACTAGGGCAGTTATAATAAAAGGACTTTTAATAGGTTAGTCTGGTGACATTGGGTATCTATATCTTATTTGTCTTGAAATGTGCTGCATTAGGTGTATGTCGTGGGAAATGCAAGGTAAGCAAGAGGGGGAGTCTCGCTATGTTGCAAGCATGTGGATCACGTGCGTGGTGGGTGATGGTTAGTAATGGTTACACCACTGAGCGATCACAGGCCTTTGGTCTGGCTCTTTAATGCTAAGGGCACATACGCTCGGATTCTCCGATGGCAAATGACGAAGTCAGTCATATCCCGAGGCGATTAAACATCATTGCTGACGTGCTCTCTAGAATACGGGGAACTGACTACCCTAGGGACGCCTTCATAGTGTCACCCATAACCTCGGGTAGCCAGGGAAACACAAACACAGAGGAAAACTACGTCAAATAGGATCAACTAGTAATACAAAAGAAACAGGATAAACAGGACTCTTCCCGGACGGGCTTTTATACCACTCGCGCGCAAATGCATATCAGTTAGAGGAACTTAGCCTGGTAGTCCCTGACGGAGCTGCATTGCGTATTGGCCATTATCTCCCAATGTCAGGTCATGAAGGAGTCCAAGTCACTCTTGAGCTGTTGCAAAAGTTTGCACTTTGGCCAAAGATGTTGGAGGATGTAAAGGCATTCGTAAAGAATTGCAAATTTTGCACCAGATGCAAGTCCTCGTATGACCTCCCACATCAGTCAGACAGTTTTCCGATGTGACAAGTTTGTACGAGAGAATGCACGTTGATCTGATAGGGCTGTTAACTGCCACTATAAATGGTGCAAACTACATCCTCACGGTGGTAGATGTCCTAACCCGTTTCTTGGTCGCTGTGCCTATACGTTCCAAAGAAGCATGGGTAGTGGCTCTGTCCTTTATCACCCATGTACTGTCCATACATGCCGCCCCTTGGTAAGTGGTCTCATATAGAGAAGGGGAGTTCATGAACGAAAATTTCAAGGTGTTGGAAATGGCAAATATCAAACAACACACTATAACTCCGTATCACTGGTCGAGCAATGGTATAGTTAAGAGGGTAAGTGAGACCATCGTAAAAATTCCACAGTCCCTTGTCCAGGACAACCAGACAGGTTGATATCAAATGTTCCCTCTGGCGGTATTGGCCTTCAACTCGGTCTACCACAGAGTCCTGCGAGATTCTTCACATTTCCTTCTTTTTCACCGTGACCCCATTCTACCTATTACTAAGTTCACAAAGCCAATCAATCCACTTGGTACTTTGTCGACACTATGGAAGTTGAAACCATGGCGATAGCTAAAACCTGTTTCGAGCGTTGTCAAAAGTTCCTCGAAGCAGCGACCGTAGACAGACACACAAGGAGACCAAGGGCGAGAATAAAACAAATTGCGCTAGGAGACAGAGTATACGTCGCTTTCAATCCCAGACAAGGGGTGACGAAGAAGCTACAGAGTTTGTACCAAGGCCCTTATAGGGTGATTAAAAGGGTAAGCGATGTCGTCTACCGCATTAAGCATATTCGCTGAGCCCGAGAGTTCTGTATCCACACAGACAGGATCAAACAAGAAAGAAACTTCTTATTGTGCGAAAATAAGAACGTAAGGAGAGCGTTCCCCACACATGAGGAGGAGTCCTTAGACCTACTAGATAGTAGTGACTCATAAACTTAATATTTACCTACCCCATGGGTAGCTATTCTAAGTGTACAATAAACATTAATAACAAGTTAAGTAACCTCTCCTTGTGCGAAAATACGAAGGCAAGAAGGGAGTTCCCCACAAGTGAAGAGCAACCCTAACTACTTTCACTGGTAGCGACCTTCAAACCTACCGTCACTGTTAGGGACCTTTAAACCTACTCTCACTGGTAGCGACATTCAATCCTAACGTCACTGGTAGCGACCTTCGAACATACTGTCACTGGTAGCGGCCTTTAAACCTACCGTCACTGGCAGCTACCTTGAAACATACCGTCACTGGTAACTACCCTCAAACCTATCGTCAATGTTAGCAACCTTCCAAACTACCGTAGCATAATATGCTACTAATTCCCTCACTTCCCTCTACTCAAGGATTCTGCCGCTGTTGATTTTTACAAATCCTCTAGGAACAGGCCACCAGCGCGGAGTACAGCGGCAAGCTGAGAGCTGAAGTATCAGCGCGGATTACCGTGGCGAGTGGAAGGAAGAGAACATCTTTTTTTTTTCGCTCTAACCAAAAAATATTAATCAAATATGAATAAACAAAATAAATAAATAAATAAATAGATAAATAAATAAATTAGTAAACAAACAAACAAAATAAACGAATAAATAAATAACATAAATAGATACAATAATTTGAAGTAAATAACAATAATAATTGTGCTGGTACTGATACTATTCATGATATTGATAGTAGTGATAGTCAAACTCTTTTGAATAAATCGCCTAAACGGGAATTTGTTGCAAGTTCCTTTTCCCCTCTAAAAAACAGAGATCCTGTTGCCTTTTCAAGTTCTTGTAGAGCTTTCCGGAGCAGCACAGAGCACCGTGCTGAGGGCGAACAGCTGGTTCCAAGCATCACGAGCGAAAAAAACGAACCCGACCACCAGCTGAGGGGACACCACTAACACTCACGGGAGATGCGAGAGTCTTCGACTCCCCCACATAACTTTTCATTATCTGCGTCGCGGGTGAAGGATTTTTTCATTAGTGTGATTGCTGTCCAAAGGGGTTTACTCACTTTAGTTGTCATCTGAAGACGCGAACGCGCGAATTTTTCCTTCTCGCCATTGTAGGAGCGTTGATTATTTGTCAATGAGGGCAGGGATTGTGGTGAGTTGAGGCGCCTTGTCCCTTTGTTCCCCCATGCGTAGCTCAAGTATGCCCCAGCAGTACAGCGCCCCCCACCCCTTCACTATACAAGATGGGTCACGTGGTTGCTACTCTGGGAGATGATTGGGTGAGACGCCCAGGGACCCAAGCTGGCAACGTATGTCGCCCGGATCAGAGGTGCATCAGTGCATTCGGAGAGACCACTCATGCGAGTCGCACAACACGAAAGCAGCACGTTCACTTATGCAAACAAGATAACCCATCCCCCCACCCCCCGTTTATAATAACCTATGAGCTCCACCACAAATAAAAATAGTCGACAATAAAGTAAGACATAGAGCTCCTGTTTGTATTTAGCCTCACCCTCAGCCAAACTTTACAAACTTATATATATATATATATATATATATATATATATATATATATGTATATATAATTATATATGTATGTATATATATATATATATATATATATATATATATATATATATATATGGAAAAAGTACAACGGCGAGCCACAAAACTGATTCCAAATATCAAAAATAAATCATACGAAAATCGACTAAAACATATGAATCTGTTTTCCCTAAAAAAGCATAGACTCAGAGGTGTCTTGATACAGGTCTTTAAAATTCTAAAGGGAATTGACAACATCAAAAGTGACAAAATTTTCACATTGAATGAGAATCAGACAAGAAACAATGGTCTGAAACTGTCCGCAAATAGATTCAATTTGGAAGTAGGTAGAAACAGCTTTGCCAACCGTGTAGTTAATGAATGGAATAAACTTTCTGCACAGGTAGTGCAATGTAGTTCAGTTCGAAGCTTTAAGAATCATTTAGATAAACACCTAAGCAAGATGCTGTAATGATTATAATTTATTTTATATTATTTGTTTTTGTTTTGTTATCATTTGTCTGTCTGATTTTCATTTATTGTTAGTTATATGTTAATTTATCATTATTTACTATTTACCTGTTTGGTTATTATTTAACTATACCTATGAATTTATTTATGTATTTCATTTGTTATTTACATTATTATAGTTTCTATTTATCATTTTATTATCATTATGATTTTTTTCGCATCCGACCTAGATATGGACCAAAAGGTCTCCTGTCGGCATGCTCCGCCTTTGTAATCCTTTGTAAGATATATATATATATATATATATATATATATATTGATATTTTTTTTTTTTTTTTTTTTTTTTTTTTTTTTTTTTTTTTTTTTTTTTTTTTTTTTTTTACACTCACTGGACTCATCATTTGCATTTTATTCCTACGTTTCGAACCCTAAAGACGAAACCCGGACAGGATTCGAAACGTAGGAATAAACTTCAAACGAAGGCCATTAGTAATGCATGCGTTATTAAAGTCAACAGTTGCGATAACATTATTCTGTTTAGACTTTTTTTTCTATGTTGCGCACCAATGTGCGGTCGTCTGAATGCAGATATCTTAGTAGAGTACTGAAGTCCATGGTATTTTCCTCTAGACGTCTTTCGGCCTTAACTGGCCATCTTCAGAAGGTGTTAACTGGTCAAATTGTTGACAGAGAATGATTCGTTTTGGCCGCATGTTGGTATATATCGGCGGGGAACGGAGAGCTGAAACGTCCGCCAGCCAATCAGCACACGAGATGCGTTATCTGCCTTCTGGTTGGTAACGACATTTCAGGTTGTTGCTGGATATTGATAACGGGTTTTTGATTGTAAATGAGCACCGCGTGTGTCATTTTTAGTCTTCTGGTGTCATTGTTCCTTTCGATGATGGTGGTGGTGCCTTTTATATGGTACCTCTTAAGTACAAGTCCATGCTCGTATAGATAGTGCCTTCTTATGGCGCCGTCGTGCAGATGTGCTGAAATCATGTCCCACATTATCATTTTGTTTTTTATTGATGTTGAATTCTACCTCCCATCTCTTGCTCTACTCTAAGACTTTGTTCAGATTACTCTGCAATGAGTCACAGTCTATTCAGGAATTTATTCTCTTTAATAATTTTGCATCATCCGCAAAGCAATTCATGTAACTTTCATTGCCTTTGTCCATGTCATTTACATATATAGCAAACATTACTGAAGTTAGTACTGAGACGCCACTACTCATTTCTTCCCATTTTGAATATTTGTCTTTGAGCACCACTCTCATTTTTCTTCCATGTAGGAAGTCCTCCATCCAATTCAATAGCTTTCTATGTATGCCTCTTATTGTTTCCAGTTTATAGAGCAACTTTCTGTGTGGTACCTTATCAAATGCCTTTTGTAAGTCCAGGAATGCAGAGTCTGCCCAGTCATCCCTTTCTTGCAAAATATCTATCAATTTTGAATAGAAATAAATTAAATTAATGGTACATGATCTTCCTTGTCTGAATCCAAATTGCCTCGGGTTCAGTATATTATTCTCCTCCAGATATTTTGTCCATCTATATTTGATGATTCACAAATTTTAACTATTGTACTCGTTAGGGACACCAGTCTATAATTTGTTGGGTCTTCCTTATTTCCCCCTTTATACATCGGCACTCTATTGGCATTTTTCGTCTCCTGGTAGTTTTCCTTCTTTGAGTTGCATTCAATTATTTTGTATATTTTTCCTGTTAGTTCGTCTATACATTCCTTTAGTATCCAGTTTGCAACTCCGTCTGGGCCATGTGACTTGTTAACGTCTGGCTTTAATATTTGATTACTTATTTCATTCTGAGTAATGTTTAATTTCTTTAATGCAGGAAATCTTACTTCGATTCTTTGATCACAATTTTGTAGATATTTTTCCCCTTAGGTGAATACAGATTTGAAATGTTTGTTAATAATATCTACTATTTCTATATCTTTTGTATATTATCTATTACCTTGACACAATTTAAGTATTTCCTGTTTATTTTTTAGCTTCCCATTTACATATCTATAAAATAATTTGAGTTGATCTTTACATTTACATATTATGTCCTTTTCATAATTTCTCTTTTCTTCTATACGTATTTTTACATATTCATTTCTAAGTTTGGTGTATATTTTCCATTTCTCAGTTGTTTTATTTTCCACCTTGTTCAGGCTTTCTCTCTGTATTTTGCCTCACTGCACTTTTTATTATACCAGGATTTTATACATACCCTTTCCTGTTTTTGTCTAGGTACATACCTATCCACACCTTCATTATAGATTTCCTTCCAAATTGTCCATTTCTCTTCCACCTTTGTTTCTTCATTATTTTTTTCCAATGTGCTTCTCTAAGAAATTTTCTAAGTTTCTCAAAATCTGTTTTGTTGTACATTAGTCTTCCTTTTTTGTGTTTTTCATTAATTTCTATATTTGTTTCTTCATTTAATTCTAGTTCTATTAGTATGTGATCACTTTTTCCATTTGGTGTCTTGTATTCAATTTTATTCACAATTTCTGGTTCTGATGTGAATATCAAATTCAAACTTGAGGGTTCATTGTTATTTCTTTATCTGGTGTTTTCCTTGACCCATTGCATCAATGTGTAATCAATGGTCATTTCCAGTAATATGTTTTCCCAGTAATCCTCTCTACCTTCCACAGTCATTTCTTCTTTCGAGTTAGAATCCCCCATAATTACCAGATTTCCTTCTTTCTTTAGTATTTCATTCAGTGTTTTTCTTGTGTCTTCCAGCCTTTTGGAGTGTTCACTTTCACTCCATGCGCGAGTTTTAGCTCGGACATAAATCACTGCATACTTTTTATTTTTCACACCTCTATCCTCAACTCTTATCATAATCATTTCCACATTGTTCTCTCCTTCTGTAATTTTTTTCACATTTAGAACTTTCTTGGTTAGTAACCTCACTCCTCCACCCTGTTTTGTTTGTCTATTTCTGTACCAACAATAATATAATTCTTGGCCTATACTATTTTGTGGTAATGATCCTTTTAATTTTGTCTGCACAATCCCCATTATATCTGGTTTTTCTTGTTCTAGATAGTCATTCGTTTCATCGATCCCTGATATCAATCCATCTATGTTGGTATATGTTATCTTTATTTATTTTTCTTTTTTTGCTTTTCTTATTTCTCCTGCATTTCCTTTTCCCTTATGTGCCATTTCCTCAGTCTCAAGTCCATCAATCTAAAAAAAAAAAAAAAAAAAAAAATCCTTTCTGTTCTTCTCTCGTTCTTTTCCTTAGCTCCCTCTTTAAGTGTTCTTTCCTTTTCTTTTTCCTCGTCTTTCTATTCCTTTTTTATCCCTAGATTTTTGTAGTTTTTACTTTTTGCTAGTTTTTCTGCGTTTGTTAATATTTTTCTGCTATTCTCTTTTAATTAAGTTTTACTTTAAGAGGTCCATTCTTCTCTTCAGAATATTTGTCCATCCTATAGATTTCTTCTATTGCCTTTCGTGTCCTTGGCCCTCCTCTTGTATTTCTTTTAGTATTTCTGTCACTATATTCTTCCTCTTTTTCCCTTTGGAACCTTATTAGACCATATTTTTCTTTGATACCATAGAATACAATAAAAAAAAATTGGTCTATTGTGTCTCCTACCCAATCTCTTATTATTATTATTATTATTATTATTATTATTATTATTATTATTATTATTATTATCATTATTATTATTATTATTATTATTATTATTATTATTATTATTATTATTATTATTATTATTTTTTTTTTTTTTTTATTTATTACTATTATTATTACTTCTATTACTGTGTCTTTGTACTTTCATTCATTTGTTCTTTGACTATTTCTTTAAAAAGTATTTTTTGGTTTTCTTTGTTTTCTTTCATTTGTTTTTTTATTTCCATTATGTTTGATTTTTTTTTATATTTTCACCAACTTTGCCTGCCTCTATTAATATTTTTTCATTAACTTCCCTCAAAGTTTCTTTTTTATTTGTGTCTTCATTTTTTATATTTTCATTATCATTTTATTTTTACTTTATCCAGTTCCTTTTTCATTTCTTCCAATTCCCTAATTAATAGTGCATTTTCCTTCCTCTATTCACTCACTTTGTATAATTGGTTATGTTCCCTTTTCCATTCAACAATATCCCTTTTCATTTCAAATATTTCTTGGCTTATTAGTATATTTTTGAGATAAAAAAAAAACTCTTTCTGTTCTGAATCCATGGAATGATTCGTCTTCATATCTGGGACTATCTATGTTACATATTTTCTTTCTAACCACTCCCAAATGCGTTTCATACTTACTCATGTCCAATCTTCTTTTGGTTGTCTCTTCGCATTTCGGTTTATCAATCATTTCCCTTCTTTTTTCTATTCTTGTTAAACTTAAATCACTTTGCTATATCACGGTACCACTCGTCATAGCCCCCTCCGATCTGTTTACAACTAGGTAATTCGCCAATTTTCGGTCGTGTGTGTGTTTGTGTGTGTGTGTGTGTGTGTGTGTGTGTGTGTGTGTGTGTGTGTGTGTGTGTGTGTGTGTGTGTGTGTGTGTGTGTGTGTGTGTGTGTGTGTGTGTGTGTGTGTGTGTGTGTGTGTGTGTGTGTGTGTGTGTGTGTGTGTGTGTGTGTGTGTGTATGTGTATGTGTTTTAAGTAAATCGCTACTAACAACGAATATCAATCAAATAATTCCGACAATCACCCTGGGGTTCGAACCAAAGTTTCGCTCATTGCTAAGCCAACGCCTTACCGACTCATGGGAGACTCGAAAGTTTTCCTACCTGAAGTTGAACTAATTTCCGAAGATTCTAGGTAGACTGCTAAATGCCCTTATGACCTAATTTCACAGAGAACCCGAGCTCAAGTTTAGGCCAATCGGTAAGGCTGATACAAAACTTTTATGATCTTTCATCATTGTAAATACCTGAAGTGAATCGCTAGTAACAGCGAATATTAATAAAATCATTCCAACAGTATCGCGGGGGCTCGAGCCGGTCTCGCTCATTACTAAACCAACGCCTTACCGACTGAGTCGTGGGTGCTTCAAATGTTCTCCAACTTGGAATTGAATTAACTCCCCAAGATTCAAGGTAAACTGCTATCTGTCGTCATGACCCGATTTCATAGAGAACCCGAGCTCGACTCTAGGCTCATCGGTAAGACTAGTACATACATACATATACCAAGGCTTTTTCCCCCTTACAAGGGGGGTAGCCAAAAAGAAAAAGGCACAAAATCATTCCCACCCATTCCATCCCTGAATACACTCCACACCCCTCCACCCTCCCTCTTATCTTAGCACCTCCTGAATGACGGGTCATCCCTGCACCTTGTCCACTGCCCTGGGTCAGAAGCAGTGTCACAAGACACAGCACATCCACAGCAAGGCCGCTTCATTAAATCGGCGACCCCCCTCTCCGTCCCCCCATTGCATAAAATAAGAGGACGGGGAGAAATCCCTTCGGGCTGCGTCAAAATTTGCTCACACATACTACCTCACCCCCCATCCACCCGCCCATTCCACCTCATGCAATCACGAGACTTTTATGGGATTTCATCGTTGTAAGTACCTGAAGTGAGACCTCGATCTAACCCAGGGGCTACTATCGGAATTACTTTATTGGTATTCACTGTTACTAGCGATTCACTCCAGGTATTTACAACGACGAAATCCTATAAAAGTTTGTATCAGTCATACCGATTGGCCTATAATTGAACTCGGGTTCCCAGTGAAATTAGGTCATGACTGCAGTAAGCAGTCTATCTAGAATCTTTAGGAGTTAATTCAACT
>NC_134816.1:11252593-11260093 GCF_046742065.1 Oratosquilla oratoria
GAGATGTTTGGGCGTCTTCCCCTTTGAGAGAACATTCGTCTGGATGTTTTTTTTTTTTTTTCCTTGATGTGACTCATCCAGAAGTTAAAGGCTTGGTGTTGGAGAGCCCACCGAAGATTGCGTTTGTTGGTAAATCTGAATGCGGCAAGAGAGAAGGTAGAACCCCGCCATCCCCATGAACCTTCGGAACAGTTTCCGGTTGTCTAGGACAGGGAAGTTGAGGATGGCCTGGATGTTGGTCATCTTTGGTCGGCACAGCCTGTGGCCAGCCACATGCCCTAGGTAGGTGACCGTGGCTCTGCCGAACTCATATTTGGACACGTTGGCCACGAATCCTGCGGTGGAGAGGCGATCTAGAAGGGAAATTAGTTTGATGAGGTGGTCGTCCTACGAATCTGCTAACACAAGAAGATCGTCAAGACAGGCAAAAGTGTTATCTAGTCCAGAGATGGTATGATTGGTGACCCGCTGAAAGGTAGGAGGAGCGTTACACAGGCCGAAAGGAAGGACCGGATACTTATACAGGCCAAGAGGGGTTTTAAAGGAGGAGAGAGTTTGAGCTTCAGGAGTCAGTTTGATCTGGTGGTACCCGTTGATTAGGTCTATCTTGGAGATGAACTGGGATTTCCCTACCCGGTCGACTAGAGTGTCAACACGGGGTAAAGGCTAACGGTCTTTAACCGTAGCTGCATTCAATCTACGGAAGTCCACACCGAGTCTCCAACTTCCGTCTTCCTTGGAGACCAGCAGAGTAAGGGATGCCCAGGGAGAGGAGCTTGGTTCTGCCTGTCAATCTTTCACCAGGTAATTTACCTCAGTTTTCATAATTTTGAGTTTGTGGGGGTTGAGACGATAGCCTTGTGAATAGGAGAAGTGTTAGGAAGAAGTTTTATGTCATGTTCGAGCATAGTACACAACCCTGGGTGGTCTGCAAAGACGGTAGGATGTTTCTGGAATAGTAGGGTTCGATCCGCTTGTTGTTTTTGGTTTAAGTGGGCAAGGAATGAGGATGGGCTAGAGGGGAGGGAGGAGTTAAGCTGGAGGATGGTGGGATAATTATTTTGTACTGGAGGGATTAATTCACATAGTGGGTTTTGATTACAATAGATAGGTCTCGGGGAGTCATCAGCAGGTTGTTTCCTCAGGTATTCTTTCATCAGATTTACATGAACTAGTTTGGAGTCTTTTCGCCTATCAGGAGTAAGACCAATGTAGTTGAGTTTATCAAGACGGTGGAAAACTACATAGAGACCTTGAAACTTGTAGGTGAGGGGAGATCCAGGTATGGGCAGATACAGGAGTACCTCGTCACCGAGTTTGAAGGTTCGGATCTTGGTTTTTTGGTCAAAATGGATTTTCATTTTGACTTGAGAGGCGGCTAAGTTCTCCAAGGCAATGTTTTGGACTACTTTCAGTCGGTGTTTTAATTGATCAATATATTGGTTCACCTTCTGTTTGGGATGTTGAGGGGTCTCTTGATACCACTGTTCCTTAAGGGTCTTAAGGGGTCCTTTTATTTGGCGACCGTACAGCAGTTTCAAGGGAGAGAACCCTAACGAGGACTGTACGTTTTCTCGTACAACAAATAACATGAGGGGTAGTCCTTCATCCCGATCAGAAGGTGAATTAAAAAAAAAAATCGAAGTATGGCCTTCAGTGTCTGGTGAAACCGTTCAAGAGCGCCCTGAGTTTCAGGATGACAAACGGTGGATAAGATTTCGGTTATGTCTAACTGTTTTAGTACACCGGTAAAAAGGTCACTGGTGAAGTTTGTTCCTCTGTCAGATTGTATCTGTTTGGGTAAACCCACTTGAGTGAAAACGTTCAGCAGGGTGTTTGCTATGATTTGAGCTTTAATTTTCTTCAGAGGAAAAGCTTCATGGTACCTAATTACCGGACACATTACAGTGAAAATGTATTGGTTTTCTTTCTTTGTCTTTTGCCATGGCCCAACACATTCAATAATCACATTTTCAAAGGGTTCACCAGAGGCGGGGATGAAGTTCAGAGGAGCTTGTTGGATTATTTGGTTAGATTTTCCTACCATCTAGTAAGTATGGCAGGTCCTAACGTAATCAGTGACCGTCTTCTTTAGACCGGGCCAGAAGAAATCATTGTTGATTTGATCGTGGGCTTTGCAAATAGCTAGATGTCTTCCAGAACCATCATGAGCGATCTGGATGATACTGGGTCGGATAGAACGAGGGATGACAATTTGGTGTCGTTCGGCCCAGGTATCGAGATTAGAACGGGAAGGAGGTTTAATTACTCTCATTAGGATTCCCTTTTGGTAGTAGAATCCAGGGAAATGATCAACTTCTTTTTGGGGACTAACTGCTACTCTATGGAAGTCTTGGAGGGTGGTATCCTCGAGTTGAGCTCTTGATAGGTTTTCAGAGGATATGGTTTGGTTAGGAAGATCAAAGGTACTGGGCAGAGGGGGATCTACAAGGCAATTTTGTGAGCGGGTGACCGCACACAGAGGAAAAATCTCGGGATGCAAGTGGTCTTCTACAAGGGTAGGGATTAGGTCACAGGGAGGATTTATGATCTCGGGCGGAGGGACTACTAGGGAGCCGGCGAGATCGTTGCCAAGGATGAGTTCAACTCTTGGAATAGACAGGGGTTTGTGCCAGATACCAAGTTCTACTTCCTTTTGGAATAAATTACACTTGAGGAATACGTTGACCAGTTCCGTGGACTGAACTGAGGACAGATTACTTATGGTTACTTTGTGTCCAGAGACTCTGATCCCAATCTCAGGTAGGGCGGATTTGCTGATAATGGACTGAGCGGCACCAATGTCTCTAAGAACAGTAATGTGGAGGAAGGAACCGTTTCTTGAGAGGGCGATATCACCTTGAGATTTGAAATCTTGAAAAGGGCCTTTCTGAGATTGAGAACCAGCTTTTACAACATGGGACATGGGTCTTGGAGGGTTTTGCGAGTTTGATAGACTTTGCCTTCAAGGGGATTTACTTCGACGTTTATCTGATTCTTTTTGCTGGTTAGTAAATAAGAAGGTTCCACAGCCTGGATCCTGACATCGAGAAATATGGTGACCAGGTTTCTTACTGTAGTTACAGGTATCGGGGGAAGGATGGGTATATGAGGACATGTCCCTAAACTGCTCATCATCCTGAGACGCGAGGGAATCTGCTGATGACTTTACACATGGATGTTTGCGTTGTGATCCCAACCTGTGTACCACCGTAAATTGATCGGCCAACAGAGCAGCAGCATCCAAGTCTAGTACATCCTTGTCCTTGATATACATCATTACTTGGAATGGAGGCTGTCTTTTAAACTCATCAATGACCCTCAAGTTTACCAATTCATCATACGTGTTGATTTTACGGGAGGAAAGCCAATGTTTGAAGAGCTTTAGCTTTTCGGCAGCAAATTCTACATAAGTTGAAGTTGAACATTTTAACAAGTTTCTAAATTTTTGCCCATAGAATTCTAGGGGTAACTTGATAGACATTAAGGATGCTGGTTTTGACTAACTTATAAGAGGTATACTTCTCAAGAATTTTAAAGACCTTGGCGGCGGTTTCTACCAGCTTGCTTTGATGGAGCCATATCCACTCTCCCTCGGGCCACTTGAGATATACTGCGAGTCTTTCGAATTGTCGAAAGAAGTACTCTGGTTCTGATTCATCAAAAGGGGGGATAGAGGCTATATTGTTGTGTAGTTGGGTGGAAGTCTTTGTCTCTCAGTTATATTGAGCCAATTCTATCTCTTGTCTCTGCTCACGTTCTTTCATCTCACATTCAAATTTACGCTGACATTCACGCTCTTCTCACTCATATTCAATCATCTCTCTTTCTAACTTAAGTCTTTCTAGTTGTAATGAATCTGAATCACAATGGCAAAAGCCGACAAGACTGTGAGAATAAACACCTTGTGAGATCGAAACCTTTATTGGTACTACGTTTCGCTTGTTACAGCTTTTTCAAGTACAGACATGACACACACTCTGTTGGCTTATATGTGCTCAGAGTGTGTGTCATGTCTGTACTTGAAAAAGCTGTAACAAGCGAAACGTAGTACCAATAAAGGTTTCGATCTCACAAGGTGTTTATTCTCACAGTCTAATGAATCTATTGATCTATTCGTGTAGTCAGGGGTAGGGTGGATATTACTAGAATCTGGAGGAGTGTTTATTGTATGGTCATGTATGGCTGTCTTTGCTGTTTCTACTTATGTGTCTGATTCTACATCATATCCTGTTGTCCCACTAGCGCGGGGAATAACAGATAGACGTCAATACTTAAGACTTCCAAATAAATGAGGCGATTTATGACAATGCTTCTAAATTCTGTTTTGTTAGAGAAGGAGGGGCATTTATATTATAAGTTTGGGCTAGCATTCACCAGTCTTTTATCTTGAGGTCACTTTTTAATTGATCCACAGAGGGATTTTCTTGGAAAGCTTTGATTCTGAATACCATTTTGAATGATGGGCTAGTTTATTATTTAGGGGAATGATAAGAGGAATTCCACTCCAATGAATTACGTTAACCAACTATTGAACTTAACAAGAAATAAATGGGACGTTATTCAATGTTCAGTTAGAAGTAGAATAAGTGGGTTTGAAGTACCAAGGTCAAAAAATAATTGTTCCGATGAATGTATGCTAGTCAGAATACCAGCGCTCAGGACTACCCAACCGAAGCTACAGATAGCCTGCATAGATAGAGTTTGCTATGAACGAGGGTCGTCGTCCTCCTACTCAGGCGCTGAACAGACTGAGGTAAACAACGGGTTTGATTTCTAGCTAGCACGACTTACTGTGCGAGTATAGAAAAATTTGAAAACTGCTAGGAGGAAACAAACTCCTTATACAAATACTAGGAAAGTTTCTACGAGTCATAACAAGGTTTGACTGAGGGATTACAGTAAGTATAGAAGTTTAGGTGGGGCCGGCAGTTAACTCGACGATTGATGGTTGAATACCGAGAAAATGGATAAGTTATAGTGGCGCCAAGAATTGCCGGTTCTTCTTCGGAACCATGAAATAAAGGGGAGTGACTTGATTGAACATATGAATGTCGAGCAGTTGGGAGGGGGTAGTAAGAGGTCTTACCCTTCAAAGTTCCATTTCCTTTCACCATTAGACAGAAAATAGAGGTAAATAGTTATAGAGGAAAATTCGTCATTTGTCGTAATCACAAGCGCGATGATATTCATCTGTGTTGTGGTGGTTACTACGAGAAAAAGGAATTGATAGTCTTCTGAAATATTCCAAGTTCGTTATATCAATTTACGTATGGCAAGCTAATGAATACATTTATCCCATCATGGATAAATGTATGAATGGCAAGAGCGAGTGCACTGACAACTACAAGAAAGGTGTCATTAGAGCATATGTAAAAAGAGCCATATTAGTGTGTTCCTCGTGGCAACCATTACACAGTGAACTTCAAGGCCTTTGACAAATGCTCATAAACAATGGGTATTCAGACACCCACTTTTATTTTATTACCAACAAAATGCAAGAATCCCATCTCACAATCAAAGAACCACAGAATCATAACTATATCAACATATACTACAGAAACATCTTTACTAGTAATTACAAAAGATGAAAAAGTCATTAAAGGTATCATTCATTAGAATTGCCTTCCTACAAATATATATATATATATATATATATATATATATATATATATATATATATATATGTATATATATATATGTATATATAAATATATATATATATATATATATATATATACATGCATATATGTATATATATATACATATATACTCATTCTATATATATTAACTCAGGAAAGATCGGCTTGACGTGGACCAATCGACAAAGGAACAACACGTATGGAAGTGGACGCCTCGAGACAACAAAGGCAAAGCGAACAGCACATACATCTATTATATACACATCTATCACATTTATACACTGTAAATATATATATATATATATATATATATATATATATATATATATATACATGAATATACATATTGTAAGAGGCCGGTAGTTTGAGGTATACATTTAGGTAGATAGAGGGGTAGGTGGAAAAAGTATTCATTTCATTACCTGGATGTTTTGAAACAATGGCCGATAGGAAGCGCAGAGTTGCATATTCTCGTTTGCCGTCTGGTGTTTTGTAAACATAGGCTAGGGTATCGATAGAGTGCTGATATGACGAAATGTAAACATTTAACTCAAATTCCGCTTGCGAGAGAATTGCTTACGTAAACAGTATTGCTTGAGACAGTATAACAGTCTTTCTGATTGGAGAAAAGGGTGGAGGAGAAAAATTATTGGTGCACGGAGGTAAAATCACGCCCTCAAAGGGTGACACTTATTTGTAACGTTGAAAGTTGTTGAATGAATTAAATAGTGACGTCGGTGCAGACTTGCCTTGGTTGATGTACTAGAATCCCAAGCGGGAGTCCCTTGGTGTAGCTTTAATAACTAATTGTAAACAATTGGAAGAAAAGAAGAAAACTATATCTCCGTTTTAATTCACCCCATCAACAAACATTACAAACTGATTATAGAAGATTTGGTGGAAACATACTTAAGAGAAGGAAGAGGCATGGGGCCTACAGATGAATAACATAAGTGACTAAAGTGTTAGTGGCAGAGGATATATATATATATATATATATATATATATATATATATATATATATATATATATATATATATTATATATATATATATATTACATACACTGAAATGGTCCCCCAGTGAACAGACTTTCATCTTTTCAACTACATTATTTTACTTTAATTTCATGCCATCACGGCCGAGTCTGACGAGGAGCTCGATGGAACCATCTATAAGGAAACTGATAAGTGGTCAAGCTAAGAACTCGAACCCAGCTCAGCCGTAACAAGTGACCACTAAAAGGGGCATTAGGAGAGAGGAAAATATCTGCTAAGGAAGGACGGGAGAAGACAGACGATAGGGGTATATTGAAAATGGTTGTATATGAATGATGCTATGTTGGGTGAAATGGAGTGGGTGGGGGGTTGGGGTTGAGGGAGTTTGTGTGAAAAATAATTTGACGCAGCCCGGAGGGATTTCTCCCCGTCTTCTCTTTTTCTACATGAGAGGACGGAGAGGGGGGTTCGCCGATTAAATGAAGCGGCCCTCCTATGGATGTAATGTGTTATGCGACACTACTTCTCACCCAGGACAGTAGGCTAGATTCAGGGATGATCCGTCATCCAAGAGGAGCCAAGATAAGAGGTAGGGAGGGGGGTGAATGGGAATGGAGTATGTGGGGATGGAATGGATGGGATCTGATTTTATGAATTATTTTTTGGCTACCTCCCTTGTAGGGGGGGGGGGAAGCCTTTAGTATATGTATGTATGTGTGTATGTATGTATGTATCTATTATTTACATTATTATAGTTTTTATTTATTTATTTATAATTATTATGATTTTTTCACATCCGACCTAGATATGGACCAAAAGGTCTCCTGTCGGCATGCTCCGCCTTTGTTATTGTTATTCTTT
>NC_134816.1:11265093-11267593 GCF_046742065.1 Oratosquilla oratoria
TGTATATGTATATGTATATATAATGTACATATTCATTCCTGTCCTCAACAATACAGAATTTATATATATATATATATATATATATGTATATATGTGTGTATCTATATATATACATACGTATATATATATGTATATATATATATATATATGTATATATATATATATATATATATATATATATATATATATATATATATATATATATATATGACACGCAGGAAACCCACAGTCGGAGAAAAATAAACTTCGAATAAAGAAGATTCCTATATTACTTTTAATCTTCTTTATTCGAAGTTTATTTTTTCCGACTGTGGGTTTCTTGTGTGTCATTTACAAATGTGCTACTACATTTCTGCTTAGAAATATATATATATATATATATATATATATATATATACATGTATATATATATATATATATATATATATATGTATATATATATATATATATATATATATATATATATATATATATATATATATATATATATATATATATACTTCGCTGTTTCAGAGCACCTCTAAGAGTATTTCATCTTACGAGCACTCGAACACTTCTGTCCACAAAGCAGCGTAATGTTTACATATCGCGTGGGTTTTCGGACACTTCCTTCTATCGCGTGGTTGTGTGGGGAGGGGGGAAGAGAGAGGGGGGGAAGGGAGAGAGGGAGGAGTTACTTTGTTTACTTCGTTCACATACACTCGGCTCTGCTTATTTGTGGTCACTGTGGACATGGCCCATTCCGTTATGGCGTAAAGCGTGTACTTTTGCTTATTTCCCACGAGAACAGCTCTTCTAGGACGGCAGAATGCTCGATTTAATCCTTTCACTGTGACGACTCATGCCTTTGTTCACACAGTCACCAGACGATTTTATTCATCTGAGGGAAATCACGTACTTTGTAATAGCTGAAGAAGTTTAATTCAAGCTTGGTAATGCTACTAAAATCCTATATATTTTTGTTTACCGTCAGGTGATTATATTCCACCGAGAGAAGCTCCATTGTTGTAGTTAGACATAACTCGATTAGTACTTTTCATTTCCATTAGCAATTTTTATGTTTGTTCAAGCTGCTATCAGGCGATTTTAAGCAGTCGGAGTGAATCTCCTGAACAGGGAACGAGTTAAGAAAAATATCGAGATTTTGTTGGCTGTACTGTTGAGAGCTCGAATGAAATACATATCTATAATATATATGTGTATATATATATATATATATATATATATATACATATATATATATACATATGTATATATATACATACACACATATACATGTACACACACACACACACACACACACACACACACACACACACACACACACACACACACACACACACACACACACACACACACACACACACACACACACACACACACACACACATATACACACACACACACACACACACACATATAGTGGTTCGAGGTAAAGGTGGGACTTCGTCAAGGATGCGTTATGTCACCCTGGCTGTTCAACTTATACATGGATGGGGTGGTGCGAGAGGTAAATGCAAGGGTAGTGGGCAAGGGATTGGAGATGGTTAAAGAAAATGGAGAAAAGTGGGAGGTGAGCTAGCTGTTGTTTGCGGACGACACTGCGCTTGTGGCAGGATCGGAGGAGGGATTGAGGAAGTTGGTGGCAGAGTTTGGGAGAGTATGTGATAGAAGAAAGCTAAAGATAAATGTGAGTAAAAGGAAGGTGATGAGATATACAAGGGGTGAAAGTGGCAGTAGACTGGAAGTGAGCATTATGGGAGAGCGACTGGAGGAAGTGGATAGTTTTAGATACTTGGGTGCAAATGTGGCAGGGAAAGGTGGAGTGAAAGTGGAGGTAGAATGTAGATTGAGAGAAGCGAGTAAATGCCTTGGTGGATTAAAGAGTGTAATGAGGAATAGACATTTGGGAATGGATGCTAAGAGGAGACTGTATGAAGGAGTGATTGTGCCAACAGCACTGTATGGGGCAGAAACATGGAACATAAGAGAGGAAGAGAGAAGGAGTTTGAATGTGTTTGAGATGAGGTGTCTGAGAAGTATGATGGGGGTTACTAGGCTAGATAGAGTGAGAAATGAGGAGGTGAGGAGGAGAACGGGGATGGAAAGGGAGCTGGGAGATAGGGTTGATGAAAGAATATTAGGATGGTTTGGACACATGGAAAGAATGAGTGAAGAAAGACTAGTAAAAGAGGTGTGGAAGGCAGATGTGGAGGGAGTGAACATGAGGGGGCGTCCTAGGATGAGGTGGATGGATGGGGTGAAGGGGGCTTTAGGGAAGAGGGGAATGTCTGTTGAGGAAGGACGGGAGAGGACAGAAGACAGAGGTGAATGGAGAATGGTTGTATATGGATGATGTTGTGATAGCATGAGGTGAAATGGGCGGGTGGATGGGGGGTGAGGTAGTATGTGTGAGCAAAATTTGACGCAGCCCGAAGGGATTTCTCCCCGTCCTCTCATTTTATGCAATGGGGGGACGGAGATGATGGTTCGCCGATTT
>NC_134816.1:11272593-11275093 GCF_046742065.1 Oratosquilla oratoria
CCCATTTCATCCCTAAATACACTCCACACCCCTCCCACCCTTCCTCTCATCTGATAATAAATGTAGCCAACTACGTAGCTACCTGTGTACCCCTCTGGGGTTACAAATCACAATCTTGAATTTCTTCACTTTATTTACACAGTCCACGCACAATTCTGTACACTATGGTACACAGGGCACGCCACACACCGACGGCTCCTGGACCTCTGCACTCCGTTTTTGTGGGAGGAAGTGCCGAGTCTGTAAAATTCTGAGGTGCTCTTTAGTCACCTTGAAAACAATTTTAATAGGAAAATCCGGCCCTTTACATGGTTGTTGTTAGTTCATAAATTATTTCTTATATCCCTTTTTATAGTGTATAATATATCCAGGGGGCAAGGGTTGATTACTACTGTGTTGTCGTGTGTTATTCGGAATTGGCGATTGACCGCATTTATGTGTGCGTTCGTATGTCTGTGTGTGTATCTTGGTTCCGAGTGCTCGACAACTGTTGGGTCAGCTGTCAGAGCGGATGTCTGGCGACAGAATGTCTGGGTGATGATTGTGACACCGCTCACATGATTTATGGGAATGGTGATGATAATAATAATAATAATAATAATAATATAATAATAATAATAATAATAATAATAATAATAATAATAATAATAATAATAATAATAATAATAATAATAATAATAATAATAATAATAATAATAATAATAATAATAATAATAATAATAATAATAATAATAATAATAATAATAATAATAATTATAATAATATAATAATAATAATAATAATAATAATAATAATAATAATAATAATAATAATAATAATAATAATAATAATAATAATAATAATAATAATAATAATAATAATAATAATAATAATAATAATAATAATAATAATAATGATAATAATAATACATACATCATACATATACCAAGGCCTTTTCCCCCTTCCAAGGGAGGTAGCCGAAAAGGGAAAGGCATAAAAACACTCCCACCCATTTCATCCCTAAATACCCTCCAGTCTGGGGATAAACAGACAACGCTCGCCCCACCTGTGGCTTATCAGGTTCGCCCTCGCCAGCGGTGGCGGCGGGGAGTTATCTCCTTGCCGCTCCCGTTCTGGTCACTGATCTTTCGTTGACGTCGGCAGGCGGGTGTACACCGCCCGTCTGCCCCCCCCTCGCACCGCCCCTTGATCAGCTCTAAAAGGACTTCAAACCCAGTCTGGGGATAAACAGACAACGCTCGCCCCACCTGTGGCTTATCAGGTTCGCCCTCGCCAGCGGTGGCGGCGGGGAGTTATCTCCTTGCCGCTCCCGTTCTGGTCACTGATCTTTCGTTGACGTCGGCAGGCGGGTGTACACCGCCCGTCTGCCCCCCCTCGCACCGCCCCTTGATCAGCTCTAAAAGGACTTCAAACCCAGTCTGGGGATAAACAGACAACGCTCGCCCCACCTGTGGCTTATCAGGTTCGCCCTCTACACGCGGAAAGTGAAATCAACTCACTTCTCGTAAGATACACACATACACCTCTCACGAACAGAGCCACAAATCACGCACAAACATATACACTTACTTTTTCTTCGACTAAAATTCGCTTCCTTTCTAACTTTCTCTTCTACTACATCTTCTCATTTCAGTTTACCTCCCACTAAAGATTTTTCCGTTTTTCCACCTTTCTCTACTACTACGCCTTCTACCATTTTCTAAACTTTCGTTGGTGATCCTAACCCCGTTGGTAATCCTAACCTCCTAACCTCCTAACCTCCGGCGTCAGGCGCTTCCCTCCAAGCTCCTGGTCCAGTCCTCCTAAGCCATGACAACAATCTAGCCCCTAATCGCTCGCAATTCGCCCGGTGGCAATAGCCCTCTTTTATACACTACTATCTTTTCATTTTCTAACAGACATTCTTCCCCTCCCACAAAACCCGATCCCGCGCAAGCGAGGTGGTCTTTTCTTGGAATCCAGAATCCAGAATACCCTCCACACCCCTCCCACCCTTCCTCTCATCTGAGCACCTCCTGGATGACGGGTCATCCCTGCACCCTGCCCACCGCCCTGGGTCAGAAGCAGTGTCGCAAGACACAGTACATCCACAGCAAGGCCGCTTCATTTAATCGGCGACCCCCCCCTCTCCGTCCCCCTTTGCATATAAGGCGAGGACGGGGAGAAATCCCTTTGGGCTGCGTCAAAACTTACTCACACACACTACCCCACCCCCACCCTCCGCCCATTCTTCCTCATGCAGTCACAACATCATCCATATACAACCATTCTCCATTCACCTCTGTCTTCCGTCCTCTCCCTTCCTTCCTCAACAGACATTCCCCTCTTCCTCAAAGCCCCCTTCACCCCATCCATCCACCTCATCCTAGGACGCCCCCTCATGTTCACTCCCTCCACATCTGCCTTCCATACCTCTTTTACTAGTCTTTCTTCACTCATTCTTTCCATGTGTCCAAACCATCCTAATATTCTTTCATCAACCCTATCTCCCAAATCCTTT
>NC_134816.1:11282593-11297593 GCF_046742065.1 Oratosquilla oratoria
TAGTAGTCTGATGCGTTTTCAATACTCATTCAAATTTTGTTGTGACTTAGGCATTCGGTATGCATTTACAAGTATCTTTCCAGCCTGAGATATAGTAAGTGGCGACGAATGCCAAGGATCTTCGGAATTGTCGAACGTAAACTACTGAGTAAGTTGTTACCTCCTTCCCCCCTTCCTTTTCATTAATCATCTTTTTTCAGTACAGTGTTTAACATTTCTTTTTCAGTATTATATATATACATAAAATTCTAATACAGGTGAATAAGAGTCGGATAATAAGGTGTTGTTTAAAGTCTTGCGGGAATAAACGATCCGTTTGGTACACACAGCATTTTTTTTTTTACAATAAGCAGGACTAGCAGCCATATAGAATTCGTATAATTTAAGTGTTCAGCCCACACAAATGAATTCTATCATTGGTTAGAACTTGATAGAGTTTCTTTCCATTCCTCCAGACCCATTTTGTTCGTGTATCGTATCAACTATCGCTCAAGTAGCAGAGTATTCATCCTTACCCAAGTCTCATTTAATTTTGTTCAAGTCTCTTATAGTTTGATGCCTGTCTCAATCGAGTACTCCATTGAAATATTCAAGTGTCCATTCAAGTCTCTATATCAGGTACCGCTTGCTATCAAACAAATTTCAATATAGACAAGCACGTTTCACACAAACAAAATCATAGGCTAGATTGATGGGTATAACGAGAACCGGAATCAGAGGGCCTGTTTAAGTTATCAAAGGGCTATTCTTATTTAAGCCCATACGTTCTAGTCTATCAACAGCTAGTTACGACTATTTCAAAAGCTACAAAGGGTGATTGGAAGGATATAGCAAGATACTATAACATAGACATTCAGTCCTACAGGACAAAAAACGTAATCAAGAAAATGGTGGTGGAACAGATGACTCAGAAATAATAGAAACCGTAGCCATGGACACACAGACCACCCCAAGTCTAGCATTCCCTAAGGAACAGGATGGAGCAACGGCCAGGTCTCTTAGCCCTGAACAGTCTCCTACCAGACAATCCCCGAAACCAAACTAGCAGATAATTTGCAACAGGAACAATTAAGACTACAATATCAATTTCAATTAGAAAATTCAAAATTAGAATGGGAAAAAAAAGAAAAAAAGAAAAGAAAGATTAGCAAAGGAAATATATAAATTTCAATTAGAAAATTCAAAATTAGAATGGGAAAAAAAAAAGATTAGCAAAGAAAATAGATAAATTTCAATTAGGAAAATTAAGATAAGAATGAAAAAAAGAAAAGGAAAGAGAAAGATTAGTATTGGAAAGAGACATCGGAACTTAGGAAGTCACAATACAAGAGAAAAGTAAAGAGGAAGGAGTACGACTTAATGTATGTAATTTCTCTACTCTGATCCCCTCATTTTTACCAGAGATGTAAACTGTTACTTCAAAACCTTTGAGGCTATAGCTCTCTAACAGGTGTAGCCCAAAGATGACTGGCTTTCAATACTAACTCCAAAATTAACAGGAAAAGCTCTTCAGGTGTATAATAATTAAGACAGGCCCGACGATTACGATTTCGTCAAAAAACAGGTCCTACATGCGTATGCTCTAAACCCTGATGGTTATAGAAAAAAAAACTAGATCTTTAACGAAATAGCATGCCCAAATTTATGTTGAATTTACCTAGAAGCTATAAATGTAACTAGCTTTTTAGAACTCGCCAATACTATAGTCATGGAGGAATGGTAAAGTAAACTTCCCTTTCACCCTTTGAGATATGTAGAAGAGAGAAGAGAGAAAGACTTGATCTAGGCAGCTGAGTTGGTAGATATCCAAGCCTTAATGAAAGAGGCGTGAGGAGGCGGAGCTCGTAGGCAAAGCCCCCATTGTGAGACCCTCTTTTGGTTATCGCCCTGAAGGAGTGGGTGGTAGAGTAGGAAGTAACATCAATTATAATCATGTTTCCCAGCCAGTATAGTGCTGTTATTGTAAAAAGACAGGTCACTCCATTCAAGAATGTCATCATCCAGGTTGTAAAGCATCAAATAAGCCTAAAGATCATAATAGTACCAAATTGAAACCTATTGCAGCCTTAAATGTTCATAATCCTTTTACTTTTTCTGACCCATACATTCCCCAAGGAAAATTATCCTTACTTAAAGGTGGTCCTAATTACCCCCGTTACCATTCTCAGGGATACAGGGGCAGCCCAGTCAATTCTCCTCTCTGATGTCATTCCCAATATCTCCAATGCATTACAAGTGAAAGGTTTTATTATTTGATCTTACAAGTCAAACTTTTTACCCCCTAACAGAAGTTTACCTAAAATGTGCATTCCTTAATTCTCAAGTGCAAATTGCAGTGCCTCACGGATCCTTACCTATTCATGGGATAGAGTTCCTGTTGAATAACAATCTTGCTGGTACCATAACCGTTCTCCCACCAAGAACAGTAAGTGAACCTTTGCCTACAAGTCTCACCCTTGAATTGGATGAGAGTTTTCCACATCTTTCTCCTACCTGTGCTGTAACTCGATCCCAAAGTAAGGGAACGTCTTCTTCTCTACCCTAAACTTCCTCACCTTTGCTCAAGTCTCTGCCCACCCCTCTTCTGTCCCTTGGTAAGGAGGACTTAATCAATAAGATTCTAACCAAGGATGAACTCATCCGGGCTCAACAAAAAGATGAAACACTCTCCTACTTACTATACAAAGCCACAAACAAAGCAGACATAGACACCACACCTTGCTTCTATTTTCAAGATGGAATCTTGATGAAAGCCTATAATAAGCTACAGACCTGGGCAGAAAAACACCAAATTGTACCTCCTTGCCCAGTCAGGAGTAGTGTATTGAAATTAGAATTGGCTCTTAGGAGTAAGGAAACCATACCGTCAAGGTATTTGATATTTTTTTCTGGCCGGGAATGCAAAAAGACATCGCTAACTTCATTAGGACCTGTCACGTCTACCAGGCGGCGGGTAAGCCAGAATATTCGTTAATTTTTTTATATAGCCTTATTAACTCTTACATATTTACTTTGCTTTAAATCTTCATGCGGCCCAGTATCTATTCTGATGACTTTATTTGAAGTATGATTTTGTTCAAATCTTAAAATATATATGAATTTATAAATTGTAGGATGCATATGCCCTATCGACATCTGCATTGCCTGATGCCACCCTTCTAACAAATTACTTGTACGCGGATGTTCGCTGACATAGCCTTATTAACTCTTACATATTTACTTTGCTTTAAATCTTCATGGTGCCCAGTATCTATTCTGATGACTTTATTTGATGTATGATTTTGTTCAAATCTTAAAATATATATGAATTGATAAGTTGTAGGATGCATATGCCCTATCGACATCTGCATTGCCCGATGCCACCCTTCTAACGAATTACTTGTACGCGGATGTTCGCTGACAACACGTTCATAGACACTCCAGACACTTGGGGGAAACATAAAATCTCTTCGTCTTCCTCTCCTGCAAGGTCTTCCTACTCAAGTGTCTTCAATGCAAAAGACCAACTCATCTAGCTCGTCAGGAATTACATTATGTAAAGATTCAAATACATTTATTATATCATTGGGAGTAACGAATGCTAATGCCACTAGCATTTTTGTGCATTGCCGTATTTCTTCCCTGCTACAATATAAATCGGTCAAACCTAAATCCTGAATTTTTCTCCAAACGGCTTGAGATAAATGGAAGAAACACCCAAACACCTCAGCATTTCTGAAGACAGAAAGAAAAGCTTTCTCATAGTCACACAAAATGGAAGATGGAGCCATCTCATTATCCATGCAAAGTAGTTGTATCAGAGCACGGCTATATGCTTCCTCTGATTTTTCTGAAGGAAGATACATACCATTAGAAAGACGCTTCCTTTATATAGGATATGAATTTGGGTCTCCTGAATGATTCGCCTTGGTGGATCAATTGATGCTGCTGCCCTTTCGCGCAGACGTATCCTTGAGAAGTTAGCTGCTGACTTTGCAGGATCTGGTACATGATCGTGATCACTGGCAGATGTGCATTCATCTCCAAAAACATGTATCCTTCCTTTGCACTTCCCTTTTACACAACGCCATGTCTCTTTGCCACTCTTAAGCACTCTGTCGAATATGTAACAGTACCATTCGTGTAATATATTTTCTTTTCCTTTGGATGGTATTATCTTCTTCATTTCATGGGTTCTGTGAACTGAAGTAAATCAGAACTAATTATCTATAATCATTTACTTTTCATCATATTTCACAATTGATAATTTACTCCACATACTCTTTTTATTCAACACTGAATGAAAATGTGATTGGAAATTCCCACCTTATGTAATTTAATAAAACGTGCAGGTACGTCTACTGTAGGCTGGAATTGAAATGAAACATTATCAATTCATTTCCTTTTTACACCTTTTGCTTCCCTGCTGTGGTGGGAATCACAAGCCAGGCTGATAAAGGTAGGATACACATGATTTTTTTGGTAAAGGCACAAACTATTCCACAGGTTCCACGGCATACATACATACACACACATATATATATATATATATATATATATATATATATATATATATATATATATATATATATATATATATGTGTGTGTGTGTGTGTGTGTGTGTGTGTGTGTGTGTGTTTGTGTATGCGTGTGTATGTGTGTGTGTGTATGTCTATATATTCTATGTTTCATGTCTGAATCTCTTATTTTTCTTATATATTATATTCCGTATAGATTTTAATTAACTATTTTGAAATTATGGCGCTCAAATGTCGGCGCTCAAATGTTACTGTGCTCAGTTGTCTTACGCTCAAAAGTCGGCGTTCAATTGTCGGCGCTCATTTGTCTTGCGCTCAATAGTCGGTCAGTCGTTTGTTTTTTTTTCTAAATATATATATCGAGTGTTGCCTATGTCAGACGGTGGCCATATTCATCTACGTTATTTTGTCTTCTTCCGGCATTTTACTAATGTATAGCCACCCCTTGTGGTGCCGTTTTCAATTGTCATTCTTTTGTGGGGAATTGGTGTTGTGTGCCATTTTTCCAGTTAACGCGAGGGTTGATTGGAGGCCTAAGTTTTTCGTTGTAGGGCGTGTTTCTGTAAGCGATCGCAATAATTAATGTATTGTGAATTCCTCTCTCTCTCTTTCTCTTTTTTATTAATGCTACTTAGGATTGGATTAAAGTTATCTTGCCCTCCTTAAAACATGTCTAAGCCCAAATTGCCTTCATTTCTTATTCCCCAAACTCCATCTCAGACGATGGCTTCTCATACATTTACTCTTTTACATCAGGACCCTTCCATGGTTAAATTCTCACCTCAGGATGTCCATTATACAGCAGTAGAATTCATACAACAATGCGAAGATAGTATAGTTCATTTTAATGTTTGTAGTGGGTCTGAGAAAATATAATTCGTGATAAATTAAAATTTTCATATCTCATTGGCTGCTGAAATGATGGCAGCTTCCTGTCTTCACCCCAAAATATGGAAATATAATTATGATACTTTTAGAGCACAATTGAAAATTATCACCCCAGGTAGCTGATAATTTTCAATGGTGCTTTAAGTTAGCTGATATCCTTATATCCCGATCGGTCACTCTTAACTATATGCGTTCCCAGTTTCAGGCAAGTAATATTGCTTTTGATGCCTTGGAGTCATTTTGTCATTCAGATTGGATAGATAAAGATGCTATCACTTTAGATAGGTTTTGCCTTATATTGGATTTTCTTTTTTATATTCTATTACTGATGCCTTTTAAAAGTAGAGCAGCATCTTCTCTCAGCTATGACACGGATGAGTCCCTATTGACTTTTTCAACACGGCTTTCAAGTAAACTAAAGGATATGCCTTATAGTTTTTGTGTATTAGCAATGCACAACAACATGCCTATGTTCCCAGTTCTCCTCCTCCACCCCCTCAGTCATTGTAACCTACTCATAGCACTCCTTCGTCTACATTTACACTACCTGTACTTACATATACAGTACCTAATGTAACAAGTCAGGTCACTCAAGTATTTTTTGCTTTCGCCGTAAGCGTCACGAGCACAAGTCAAAGCAGTCCCTTGTCTGTAGGAAATTCTCTGATGCCTCTTGTAACGTGACACATGACCTCTCTACATTAATGCTTCAGGATAAACTTAAATATTTTCATATCTATAGTCAATATCATTTGACTGATCAATGTTAAAAGATTCTGATACTTGAGGCAGAGACCTCTCATCAATTTAAGCAAACTCAGTCCCATTTTCACCAACACCCATATCACAAACCAAGAGATTGACCAAAAATAGCCAGTCTCAGATCATCCTTTTGGTGGCTGCTGAGTATTCTCAATTACTCACTTTCCAATTTCTTAAGGAAAACACACCTATCTCAGCCACAGTAGATACTGGTGCAGAATATAGTCTTATGGGTAGAAAGGATTATTATGCTCTCAGAGATTTGTAAATCTCCCTTTATCTTCTTTTTGTTATATATTTCATTCTGTTCAAAGTTCTCCCTTGCATATTCTTGGGTCTGTTTGCATTCCCTTAAGATTTTCCTCTCATGCTACCGTTTTCCCTTTTACCTTTGTTGTTGTTTCTGGAATTGCTCTTATGTGTGATTGCCTCTTGGGCATTGATGCTCTTACAGCTCATGACATTGATATATCTTCTAGCCGCCGTGTAGTGACTTGTCATAATTCTGCTATCTGCAACGGATAGGCCAGCTTTTATATGTAGCTCAGACCATACAGTTATCTTCAAAGGGTTCTAATAATTTTGACTCTCCTATTCTTTCTTGTGCTGCTGTTGTTGTAGGCGAGAGTTATATTAGACCTCCTAATTCAGTTCGAGTCTCGGTGCGCATTTTAAGTGCTCCGTTTGATTCTGATGTCTTATCTCAGCCCGATTCTGTTCGTGTTTGTCGTCTAGCATTAAAAGAAACTCTCTCCACTAATAGTGAAGACCATATTACCACAGCTATGGTAAGCAACGTCATTGGTGCTGCTATCACTCTCTCTTCTGGCAGTCTTTTAGGTTAATTTGACGTAGTTGATGTTGACACTGTCTAGGATTCGTCTCCTATCATGGCAGTTTCAGTGCTACGGTCTCCACAAGTAAGTGACACAGATCACTTGGCTCTCAGTATGCAATGTTTGTAGGTGAGATTGACTTTCTAGAGGTGATCCATTAGGAGTTACAGATCGTGCTGTTCATAACATTGGTCTTCAGCCATGTATTCGACCTGTTTACTTATCCTCCTACACGTTGCCTCACTCTCGTCGGGTTATAGTGCAGTTCTTGGTTGACGACTTGTTACGTGATGGCGTTGTACTAGAGTCTCACTCAGAGTGGAACTCACCGCTACTCCCGGTGCCTAAGAAAAATGGATTTTTTTTTTTACTGTTATTGATTATATATAGGCGTGTTAATGAGGTCACTATTCCAGACCTTTTCCCTTTGTCTGTGTTATGTGATCTTCTTCAGTTCATTGCAACAGGTAATAAGGTGTTCAACACCATAGACTTAAAAGAAGGGTGGGGGGGGGGATAGCTTTTGGCAGGTTCCTTTGGAGGAGATGTCTTGTAAGATCACGGCCCTCTGGACTCCAACAGGACATTACGACTGATTTCGTTACCCTCAAGGAGTTACGGAATGCTCCCTTGGCTTACCAGCTCTTGATTAACTCCATTTTTCATGGCCTAGTGGGTAACGGACTTTTTGTTTACCTGGATGACTTAATTTTAGTCTCTAAGGATGTGGAAAGCCACTTCAATAAGTTGCCCATGGTCTTGCAACGTTTTTCTGATGCTGAATTGAAACTCAATTTGCCCAAATGTTCTTTTCTTAGGTCTAGTATACGATTCCTAGGTCATCTTGTAGACAAACGTGGTATTCACACCACAGATGATAAAGTCAAAGTAACTAGAGTCTTCCCTACACCTAGGTCAGTTGAACATGTACGTTCCTTCCTTGTACTGGCAGGATACTATTGTGCATTTATTAAGAAATTTGCTTCAATTGCATCTCCACTTACTCGTCTCCTCAAGAAAGATACTTCCTTCCAGTGACGTGATGTTCATCAGGAGAGTTTTGATTCATTGAAGCATACCCTTACAGAAGCGCCTGTATTGGCATTTCCTGATTATAGTATTCTCTTTACTATTTGTACAGTTGCTTCTGGAACAGATACAGGAGTTGTACTTATGCTGCAGGTAGATGAATGTAGATCACACTGCTGTCACACAGCTTTTCAGGCCGCCAAGCCAGATGGCTCCTTGCAGTTGAAGAGTTTAACCCGACCCTTAAGCATATTCTACGACATGCAAACAATGTTGCTGATGCACTTTCACGTAATATACCTGTAGCTGCCATTGCAGTGATCAACAGCTTTTACCTGCAAGATCTGGCCAAAGATCAGCGTGAGGAGCCTGTTTGGTCTGCTGTCATTTGTGATTTGGAATCTGGGGATGATGCCACCTTACAAGATTTACCTGTACCCCTGTTGTAATTGTTTCTACAGGACAATGTTCTCATTCGTAATGTGGAAGAGTTTGAGTAGGATGTGGCACAGTTAGTGATCCCTGAGTCTCTGGTCCGTGTTGTTCTGTGTCTTGCTCATGACGCCCCTCAGGCTAGTCACCCAGGTCGTGACAAAACTCTGGCTATGGCTTGCAAGAA
The DNA here is from genome assembly GCF_046742065.1 of Oratosquilla oratoria. Lineage (NCBI taxonomy): Eukaryota > Metazoa > Arthropoda > Malacostraca > Stomatopoda > Squillidae > Oratosquilla > Oratosquilla oratoria. Next base: position 11,291,245 of record NC_134816.1, read on the forward strand.
ATATTATTGGCCTAGAATGCAACTGGACATTACCACCAATGTAGCCCAGTGTAGCTCTCGTGCCAAGAAAAAGGATTTTATGCATACTGCTCCTTTCCTAGAGTACCCTACTCCTTCTCGTCCTTTTCAGATGATGGCTATAGAACTTTTACAATTCCTTCGTCGTACTCAAGGTTTTGTGTATGTTCTTGTGTATGTGGACCATTTTAGTTGCTTTATAATATTGGCTCCCTTACGTAGCAAATCTGTTCCAGTAGTTGCCCATGCTTTAGTTTCTCATGTTTTTTGTCCATACACTATTCCTTCAGTGCTCCTTAGTAACAATGGGACTGAACTAAGGGATGAGGTTTTAGCGAACATTTGTGAACGTTACGGCATCACTCAAAACTTTGTGACTGCTTACCATCCAACATCTAATGGTCTATTAGAGCGGACGAAAAGGAAGATTTAAGACATTCTCAAGCACGTTGCTAATAGCCTCTATATATCTTGAGAGGGATTGGCTTCCGCATGTCAGTGCTTACATTAATAGCATAATTAATGTTTTCACAGGTAAGACGCCTCATTACGTCATCTATAGAGCGGAAAAATGGCTTCCATTTGATGTGTTAGACAGTCCTACTCATCCCCTCTACAATTTTAATTAATATAGTCAACTCCAGTGTCACACATTACATACCAGCATAGCCGGACAAGCCTGTTAACATAAGTATTGGGGATCATGTTTATAAAGGCATGCCCGGCCGCTAATCTAAACCCAATTGAACGTTTATAGGTCCCCTTTCGGTTACTGAAAAGTTGCATCTCAATAAGTTCAGGGTCTTTGATCCTTCCCAGGGACTGAGTCAATCTTGCACGTGGACAGGCTTAAAGTAACAAGAATGCCTATTCCTGCATTTGCCCGGCCTCCCCCAAGGCCCTCTGAATAAACTCTGCCTTATTCTCTCCGTTCAAGGGGTCCTATGCCTTAATATCTGTATGTGTGCATTGTTTATGTTATTATCCATGGTTGTCTGATCTGTACTTTGTATTTTGTTTAGATATTAAGTGTATTGTCTTGATTTGTATAATGTGTGAATTTTGTTTAGTTATTAAGTCTATTGTCTTGATTTGTATAATGTGTGAATTTTGTTAGCTATTAAGTGTATTATTTTGAATTATATTATGTGTAAGTATTGTTTAGCTATTGTTATGTCTCGGACGTCCGGCATTTCTTATATCTAGTCTAATACTGGCGCCAGTACTTATACATATGTATATATTTATGTGTTTCTTATATACGGTGTGATTCATGTACACATTTTTTTCTCAACACTTTTGTATGTATGATATAAAAATGTGGTATGTGTAGAGTCTGTTGTGTATGCTTGAGTTTTGTCTTACCTCGTTCATTTATTTTTCTCCTTTCCTCGATGGGGTCACCTAGTGGTGGTGGCCGAGCGATGTAATGTTGTGCTACGTTGTAGGATCGTACAATTGATATGTATTATACATACGTATTGTTCAATTAGGAGATACATATTTTCTCCTTTATATAATTATCATATAATTTGTTGGATATTACTTTTATTATTGTCATTGTATTATTTATTTACAATTCTGATACATTCTGTAGGGAAAACCAAGCAAGCTTGTGTAAGTTTACGCGCTAGCTCAAGGCTTGGCGTCTAGTTGTAGCTCTGCTTCCTGACTGTACGCACGAATTTGTACATTGTGATACTTTATCACATTTTGCTTTAATATATGTTCGTTGGCAGAAATTCATGAATTTTTATTTCACCATCCTACACACACACACACACACACACACACACACACACACACACACACACACACACACACACACACACACACACACACACACACACACACACATACACACACACACACACACACACACACACACACACTCACACACACACACACACACACACACACACACACACACACACACACACACACACACACACACACACACACACACACTCAAACACACACACACACACACACACACACACACACACACACACACACACACACACACACACACACACACACACACACACACACACACACACACACACACACACACTCAAACACACACACACACACACACACACACACACACACACACACACACACACACACACACACACACACACACACACACACACACACACACACACACACACACACACACACATATATATATATATATATATATACACATATATATATGCATACATATATATATATATATGTGTGTGTGTGTGTGTTTGTGTGTGTCTATATATATATATAGTGTATATATATATATATAGACATATATACTTATATATATATATATATATATATATATGCGTGTGTGTGTGTGTGTGTGTGTGTGTGTGTGTGTGTGTGTGTGTGTGTGTGTGTGTGTGTGTGTGTTTGTGTGTGTGTGTGTGTGTGTGTGTGTGTGTGTGTGTGTGTGTGTGTGTGTGTGTGTGTGTGTGTGCGTGCGTGTATGAATGTATGTATGTATACATGAATATTATCATCATCTCCGATATTTATCTTCGCTGGTATCATTATCTTCGATATTCAGCGTACCTCATCTCCCTGCAACGCCTAGCGTGCACACGCGCTCATGCGCACATAGGTTACAATTTGGTACTCCAACGTCGTCGCCGATCTCCTAAGGGAAGCTTCATTGTTGAAGTGACCCAGCTCACCAACTTTCCCGGCAACACTCTTTTTGCGAAGAATAGATTCTCTGCATCTCAGGTCAACCACCTGTGCGAACAAAAGGCTCTCCCGGTGTCTCTAGTGGGCAACAGCCTACTATTACCATCTTTGGCAACCATTGTACACATTTAGATAGAAACATATTTCAGGCACCCTTCCGAAATTTGAACGGAGCTTACCGTGTATTTGTAAAGCAGATCGCTGTCGGACTGAGTAAAGTCAAGACGACCTCCCGAGTTTATTTCACCAAATTCCCAATGTAATGTTAACTTACAATCTACATTCTGTTGGCAGCAAGAGATTACGAAACCTGCACTCTAAATTCTACAGCAGTGGACATCAAAGCAGCTGTTCAACACTAATCCCTTCGAAGCACAGACACATCTTCGCTACGTCACCCACTCAACGCCACCCCGAAGCAAATAATTCAACGATAGCGGCTTCGATCTTAGCTGAAGCGTCTTACATACGAGGCAATCTCTTGTAGCTTTACTGTCCACCATCCAACTAAGAGGCGAAGTCCTACTTCTACGCTGATCCATTTTAGCTGCATCGTCCACCATCCAACTACGAACCCAAGCCATACTTCTACGTTGTGCATCCTACAGCATCTACGACGAGAAATCCCCTTCCGAGCATCTGCGACGAGAAATCCCCTTCCACGCTGCCCGCCGCCTCCACCACGTCAACACAGAGACATTAGACCACCCCTCTCTATCATTGCACGAGTCGGACCACCCCCCTTCCCCTCTCCAACATCGCATTACGCTCCGCACGATCATCTCTACGTGCCAACAATCGTTGCGGCATCTACGAGCTAACGCTCCCCTACTCCCCGCACCTCACTGCGCAATACCTCCCCATTCTTTTCTCTTATCATATATTCCTACACATCTTGGTTACATATTTTTCTAACTCATTTCATTACAACACCCACGACGTGTAGTAAGTGAAGAGGTAGGTAAGCGTGTAGTGGAGTGTAAGGAGGCTTCTTCAAGGTTGATATGGATGAAGGTGAAGCTGGGAAAGAGATGTGGGTGCATATTGGCCTGGTAGTGAGAAGAACGTAGAGGAAAGGGAGATTATTTGGGTGGATTTAAATGAGTGCATAGAGGGATTAGGGAGAAATATCAATGTAGTTTTATTGGGAGACCTTAATGCTAGGGTAGGAAATGAACCAATAGACGGAGTGATTGGGAAGTATGGTGTTCCAGGAAAAAATCGTTGTGAAGAGTTGATGGTGGAGATGTTTCTTGAAAGAGAGGAAGAAAGTCAAGCATATATACACATAGGAGAGAGTGGTGGATGGAATGGGGGCCAGATAGAACGTTAATGGACTATATAGTGGAGACCAGGAGTATGGTAGCAGGAGTTAAGGACATAAATATTGTGAGGGAATGTCAGAGTATTTTCTGGTGGAAAGTAAATTGAGAGTGGAAAATAGGTGGAGAAAGAGAAAAAGGGCAGAGGGTAGAGAGGTACTTAGAGTGAACTGATTAAATGAGAAAGAAAAGGAGAAGGAGTATAAGAAGAAGCTGAGAGAGGAGTGGGAGGGAGTGAAGGATAGAGTAGAACTAGGAATGGAGGAGGAATGGGGATGGTTGAAGGAGGGAGTCATAAGGTGTACATTGATGGTGTGTGGAACAAGGAGGACGAGAGGAAATAGAAGTAAGGGTAGTGAGTGGTGGGATGAGGAAGCAAAGAAGTGTGTGGAAGAGAAGAAGCAGGCATTCATAGATTGGTTACAAATTAGGACGAGCGAATCGTATGAGAGGTACAAAGTAAAGAGAAGCGAAGTAAAGCATAAGATAAATAAGGCAAATAGGAGAGCAGATGTGAAATGGGGTAAGAGTATGACAAAAAAAAAAATTGAAAGTAAAAAAAAGAAAAGATGTTTTGGAAAGAAATTTAAAGAGAAAGAGGAGGCGAATAGTGTAGAGAACTAAATGTAAAAGGTGCAGATGGAGAGATGATAATGGAGAAGGCAGCAAGAGGAAGGTGGGCATACTATTTTAGGGAGTTGCTAAATGTGAAGGAGGATAGGGAGAGAAAGGTAGTTGCAGTGGAAAGTGCTAAGAAAATGAATGTGATGAGTGGGAAAAATGGAGGAGAAATAGGGAACGATGAAATAAAGGCCGTTGGATGATGAGAGCAGGTAAGGCCTTGCATCGATGCCATGCAGAATGTCTGAAAAAAGGAGGTACAGTTGTGGTGGACTAGCTGGTGAGGCTAGTTAAAGTTTGTTTAAGAGAGGGTAGAGTGCCGGAGGACTGGAGATTTGCCTGTATAGTTCCACTTTACATGGGAGAGGGGGATAAGTGTGAATGTAGTAGCTTCAGAGGGATCAGCTTGTTGAAAGGATTAGGAGAGGAACAGAGAGAGTAATTGGTGAGGAACAGTGTTGTTTTAGGGCAGGTAGGGGTTGTGTAGATCAGATTTTTGTGGTAAGACGGATATGTGAGAAAGCTATAGGAAAAGGTAAAGATGCTTTTTGGGCTTTTATGGATTTGGAAAAGGCTTATGACAAGGTAGACAGAAGGGCACTGTGGGAGGTATTGCAGATATATGGGATAGGAGGAAAGCTGTTAAGAGCAGTTTTTACGGAAGTAGTAGAGCTTGTGCTAGGATTGGAAGTAGAGAGAATGAGTGGTTTGAGGTAAAGGTGGGACTTCGTCAGGGATGTGTTATGTCGCCCTGGCTTTTCAATCTATATATGGATGAAGTGGGGCGAGTGGTGAATGCAAGGGTAGTGGGTCAGGGATTGAAGATGATTAAAGAAAATGGAGAAAGGTGGAAAATAAGCAAGTTATTTTTTGTTGACGACACTGCGCTTATAGCAGGATCAGAAAAGGGGTTGAGAAATTAGTGACATAGCTTGGGAAGTGTGTGAAAGAATAAAACTGAAGATAAATGTTGGTAAAATTAAGGTGATGAGATGTACAAGGGGAGAAAGTGACAGCAGACTGGAAGTGAGTATTAAGGGAGAGAGACTGGAGGAAGTGGATAGTGCTGCTATGTCAGAGGCCTTGCAACGTGGATCCTCTTCGATATTTCTTTTGACAAGACGCAAGGTTCTTTCTGAGGGCCCAGGACAACTTGAATGAGGTTTTGTGCACTTCTTGCCCTCTCTAGTGAGTTCTACGATCATTCTATTAACAGTATAAAGGGATATTGTCAAGTTTTCAGATATTTTGCTTTAGATAAGTCCACCTTCATGTTGACCCACAATACGACCTCGCTGAAATTCAGAGAGGCCTACTGCTCCTTTGGTTCATGGCTTGCTTGATTAATCTTGTATACAATCTGCAACATAAATCTAGGTAAATATGACATATTAGGTATATTTGAATAACATTAAGCACTAAATAAGAGCAGAAATGCATTTTTCCTACTATCTATTCAATTCTGTCGTGTCTGTATATAGATATATATATATATATATATATATATATATATACATATATATATACTTGTGTATGTGCGTATGTGTGTGTGTATATATACACACAAATAAACACACACACACACACACACACACACACACACACACACACACACACACACACACACACACACACACACACACACACAAATAATGCATGTACTATTTGCACTGAAGATATGA
>NC_134816.1:11305093-11322593 GCF_046742065.1 Oratosquilla oratoria
GAGGAAGCTAAAGTGAAACAAGTAGAGTTAGAATTAAAGAATACATAAGTTTAAGCTAGGATTGTTGATAGACAACCAGTAGTTCAGGAAGTTTATATAGATATTTCCAAGTATGTAATACTTCTTCCCCAATTTTCAGAAGGAGAGAACAGAAATATTCTTTCTTCAGTGGGAAAAATTGGCGCAACAGTTACAAATCCCTAAAGAAAATTGGCCATTAATCATTCAAACGCAATTTAAGGGTAAGGCTCAGCAAATTTATACTTCTCTTTCAGAAGCAGAAAGCGAGTATGATAATATGAAAGCTTGTATTTTAAAAGCTTATGAACTAATACCAGAGGCCTATAGACAGAAATTCCGTAATTATAGGAAGACACCTCAGTTAACATACGTAGAATATGCGGCTCAACAAGAGAGGTTATTCAATAGGTGGTGTTTGGCTAGTGAAACGGACACCTTAGATAGACTTAAACAGTTGATTTTGTTGGAGCAGTTTAAGAATACCTTAGAGACAGATCTTAGGAATTTTACAGATGATCATGTTCCCGAAACTTTAACTAAAGCTGCTGTATTGGCTGATGAGTTCACACTAAATCATAAACCTAAGTCAAGACAAATGGAATCCCAAAAGTCAAAGTCATATATTCCAGATTCAACAAAATACTCTGATCCTTGGTCCCCAAAGAAACACTTTGAAAATCAGTCTAGCCCATCACATTTCAGTTACAGGTCTGATTTCAATCAATATCCTCCAAACCAACCTTGGCAAAGAATGGAAAGGTTTAAGACTAATCCCCCTGTAACTTGTTCATATTGTAAACAGGTTAGCCATCACATTTCTAATTGCAGAAAGAGACTGACACCCTCATTCTCCAATAAGACACCAACTCTTGTAAGTAATATAAAATCAGATGATTCAAAATCCTCTATTCAGGATAAACTACCAAAGAAGCCGGTATTGTCAAGTAATGTAGAACCCCCCTCGTCAAATCATGATCCTTGTTTCAAACCATTTGTATCTTCAGGAACTACATCTCATAGTAGTAGTTCACAACAATATCCTATTTCCATACTCCGAGACACAGGAGCAAAGCAAAGTCTGATTTTAAATTCTGTCTTGCAGAATCAGGGTGAGTCATATACAGGTTATGATATATTGATAGAAGGAGTTGGAGGAATTATAAAATGTCCATTACATAATGTTTTCTTGCGGTCTGATTTAACAACCGGAATGGTTAAAGTAGCAGTAGTAGACTCTCTTCCCATAGTAGGAATATCCTTATTGTTGGCCAACGACATCGCTGGAAGCAAAGTCATTTCTCCCTTAATAACAAATAACCCTAAGACCTCAGTAGAACCTTCAGATAACTTACAATTGTTTCCCGCTTGTGCTGTAACCAGATCTCAGTACAAGAAATCTGAAGAGGAGACTTATAATTTAGAATCCCTATTCTCCCAAACTGACCCATCTTCTTCTTCACCAGTTTCTCTATCTAGAGCAGAATTAATCAAAGAACAGAAGTCAGATCATTCTCTTAAAAATTTGTACGAGATTGTTTCATCTCCAGAAGAAGTTGAAAATATGTCACGAGGTTTCTATATAGAAAACGGAGTCCTAATGCGAAAATGGAGAGCATCCACCGCAAACGCTGACCAGCCATGGCAAGTAAGGAATCAAATAGTCCTCCCTCTTGGTTTCAGGAATAATGTTCTAAGATTGGCTCATGATACTCCCTTAGCAGGTCACTTAGGGGTAAGAAAGACCTTGTTCAACATAACCCAACATTTCCATTGGCCCACGGTTGTCAAAGATGTTGCCCAATATTGTAAAACATGTCATACATGTCAACTTGTAGGTAAGCCCAACCAGAAAATTGTAGAAGCTCCACTCCATCCTCTTCCTGTAATGGAAGAGCCATTTAAAAAAGTTCTTATTGACTGTGTAGGACCTTTACCTCCTTCAAGTAAAGGAAATCAGTACATTCTCACAATCATGTGTATGAGCACTCGTTTTCCAGAAGCAATTCCTTTGAAAAATATTAAAGCTCAAAACATAATCAGAGAAATGTTGAAATATTTCACTATGGTAGGATTTCCTAAGAACATTCAAAGTGATCAAGGAAGTAATTTTCTTTCCAACAAGTTTAGAGAAACTCTTGTAACACTAGGTATAAATCATGTAACTTCCTCCGCCTATCATCCTCAATCACAAGGTGCTCTAGAGCGCTTTCACCAAACGCTCAAGACAATGTTAAGAATATTCTGTGCTGAGAACACTCGAAATTGGGAAGACGGACTCCCCTTTTTGTTGTTCGCCACCCGAACAACAATTCAAGAAAGCCTTGGATTCAGCCCGTCAGAATTAGTCTTCGGTCATGAAGTCCGTGGTCCCCTAAAGATACTTCATGAACAATGGATGAAAGAAGAACCACCAGTTCCTTCTTTGAAATACGTGTCCCAGGTCACCGAGAAGTTGTTAGAAGCTTGGAAGTTGGCAAGAGAGAACTTGACGAATGCTCAACGAGTAATGAAAGGTCGGTATGATAAAAATTCTAAACTTAGAACTTTCTCTCCAGGAGATCAAGTGTTACTTTATCTTCCCATACCAGGAGATCCATTGCAGGCTAAATACAAAGGACCCTATGAAGTCTTGTCCAGAGCCAGTGATCTCAACTACATAATCAAAACTCCAGACAGAAGAAAGAGTTCCCGTCTCTGTCACATAAATACCTTAAAACCTTATCATTCCAGAGATCCAATTCCAATTTGCAGCTCTACCACAATAGAATCGGAAGAGCCTCCTGATAACCTGCCTAATCCTCCTGAGATTCCCTTGGAAAACTCTCAGATACTACAAAATCTTCAGATAAAAGTAGGACACTTATCTGAGAAACAAGGTAAAGACATTCTTTTCCTCTTAAGAAGTTTTCCAAAATTATTTCTAGATTCCCCAAGATTCACTTCTTTGATAGAACACGAAATAATTCTAGACTCGCCAAGGGCTATCAAACAAGCCCCTTATAGAGTCAATCCAAAAAAGAAGGAGTTCATAAAAGCAGAAATAAACACTCTGCTTCAACAGGGAATAATTGAACCCTCCAGTAGTCCTTGGGCATCTCCTTGCATTCTTGTCCCTAAATCTGACAATTCTTATCGCCTGTGCATTGACTACAGGAAAATCAATGCCCATACTAAGGCCGATGCTTTTCCTATCCCTAGGATAGATGATATCATAGACAGTCTAGGAACTGCCAAGTATGTATCCAAGTTGGATATGTTAAGGGGATACTATCAAATCCCTGTACACCCTCGCTCAAGAGAAGTTACCGCTTTCATTACGGAAGAGGGATTGTTCCAATTCAGAGCAATGCCATTTGGGCTTAAAAATGCCCCTGCCACTTACCAAAGAATGATAAGTAATCTTGTTGCAGGATTGCCAGGAGTAAAAACTTATCTAGATGATGTGATAATATTTAGTCAGTCTTGGACAGAACACATTGAACACCTAAATAATTTCTTTTATAGAGCAGACCAAGCAAACCTTACCATCAATTTGTCCAAATGTGATTTCGGACATACACAGGTCCCCTATTTGGGATTTAAAGTTGGAAATTCCCAAGTGTTTCCAATAGACGCCAAGATAAAAGCCATCAATGATGTACCAACACCCACTAATCGTAGAGAGGTACGTCGATTCCTCGGAATGAGTGGCTATTATCGCCGTTTTTGTCCAAATTTTTCAGATGTAGCAGAACCATTGACTGACCTGTTGAGAAAAGACCACGACTTCGTGTGGACACCTACCTGTGAGACGGCCTTCAAAAACCTGAAGTCCCTTCTCACTAACGCACCAGTTCTAAGGGCACCCGATTTCCAACGACCCTTTCTTCTGCAAGTCGACGCCAGCGACACCGGTATCGGTGCCGCCCTCTTGCAAGAACACAATGAAGTTCTTCACGCTATCGCCTACTACAGCAAGAAGCTGTCCCCTGCGCAGAAGAACTACTCAACAATTGAGAAGGAGACGCTCGCTTTGGTCCAGGCCCTTATCCACTTCGAAGTCTACTTGGGTTCCTCAACTACCATTCAAGTATATTCGGATCACAACCCCTTAAAGTTCCTACAGACTATGAAAAACAAGAATCCGAGACTTACACGTTGGAGTTTATTTCTCCAACCCTTTAATCTAACAATTCATCATATAAAAGGCGTCTTTAATGTTTTAGCCGACGTCCTTTCTAGAACATAGCTTTTCAACAGAAAGTGAAAAGCTTTCCCAAACGGTGGAGGTGTAACGTAATATTAGATATTACGTCATATGTGTAATTATGTTATAGAATTGTGTTCCTTTGTATTACATAACTATGTTCATATTTCTTGTCTATGTATGTATTGTAACAATGTTAAGCAGTAACGCCCGTCCACTATATGTAATCTTGCCTACGTGCGGAGAGGTGCGCACTCTTGTAGAACAAACAGACAAGCGAAATCCTGAATAGTTCGGAGCGCACAGATTTGACAGTTACTAAATAAATAGATTGTTCAAGCGAGTCGAGGGTCCTAAAACGACCCATGTTGACGTGTGTTAACTTACCCTCCTCCTCACCCGCACACTCACCCGGAAGTATTCCGTTTCCGGTCCAATGGTATATAAGCGGTTGAATTCGCTGACTCGTTGTCATATTCCCACATATTGATCTCTTGATAAAAACTAGAAGGTTTAGATTCATGAGACGATTGGTGTGAAGTGATCACCCTTTTTGCCTACATTACGTGTCTGATATACATTGCATTACTTTACTTATATTTGTACTTATTACTTATTTTGATGCATGTTCCTGATCTCTTTGTACTTAGATAGTACCATATTGTATACTTATCTTGTGTTTCTTATTTGAACGATAATTTCCATATTCTCATAATCATGTACGGTCCCATTGACCCTACTGCCCATTCTCTTTTGTGTTGATTGCCTGTAAATATTTTCCATTAATAATTTCGTTTACTAGTTTTATCGCTAGTTTAATATTCCTTTCCTGGAATCTTCTTTGTTACCTTTACTTCTAGTCTTACGAATTATCTAGGCCCTGACCAGATAGTTCAGTCCTACAGTGGCTTCTAGAAGTGAGCTGGTTCTTAAGCACATATCCGTTATACGTAACGTATCATCACATACCAGCAGCCCGTAACAATATTATATATATATATATATATATATACATATATATGTATATATATATATATACTGTATATATATATATATATATATGTGTGTGGGCAGGATATTTTCTCTCATGTTACCTCATTGAAAGTGATGGCCAGTTGTGCACTTACTGTTTTCTTAAGACTATTTTCCATGTGCCTTACTATGGACTTGTTCTGTTTTGAAAAGGAGATTTATGACATCAATATGGGTTTTCAATTTAGCTAGATCGCGATTTCGGGTACAAGACCCATTTTCAGTAGCTTGGGATATTCTTACTTTGTTGTAACGGAAGAAGGTTTCCGAAGAATGAAGTTATATTACCTTATATATATATATGTGTTCATACTTTCTTTTCACTGGGGGAGGTTACCGGATAACTGGGAAAAACTACTGGTAGAGGCAGTGCAAGGTCACTCTGTGTTTGGGAGAGCCTCAGGCTTTGGGTTGTAACGCAATATTGCGTGCTTGGTTTTGTTACAATTTGTCCTATACATGCGTTTATAGTGTTTTGTCCCACACATGGGTTTGTGGCCGTTTGTTGCGTGTTTGGGTTAGAGCACAACTTGCCATCACTTTTAATGAAGTATATATATATATATATATATATATATATATATATATATATATAAAAATATATATATATATATATATGTAATGTATACACACACACGCACACACACACACACACACACACACACACACACACACACACACACACACACACACACACAAACACACACACACACACACACACCTCATGGCGCTGTGGTTAGAGCTCTGGCCTGCCACTACGGAGGTCCGGGTTCGACTCTCGCCCGGGGCTGAAATAATATCAGTATCGCAGCGCTGAGGGGTGTTACTCCAACTCTCGTGGGCGGGGAGTTGGGGGTGTGTGTGTGTGCAAGGTCATAGCATTACCCATAGATCGGACTTACGAGCTCTGAGCTCTCTTCCAGGAGGGAAATAGCTATCGATCACGAGTCCAACACGTGATCCAAAGACCAAAAGACCAAGTGAATACACACACACACACACACACACACACACACACACACACACACACACACACACACACACACACACACACACACACACACACACACACACACACACACACACACACACACACACACACACACACACACACACACACACACACACACATATATATATATATATATATATATATATATATATATATATACATATATATATGTATATTTATATATATATATGTATAAATATATATATATATGTATATATATACAATGTATGTATGTATGTATGTATGTATGTATGTATGTATGTATGTATGTATGTATGTATGTATGTATGTATGTATGTATGTATGTATGCATGTATGTATGTATGTATAAATATTCTGACGACAGGTCCGTCTTTCCCAAAGGATTTAACATCCTATAGTTGAAATTACATATTTCAAATTGATATCTTGGCGTGCATACGTGAATTAGTTTAACAGGTGTGACAAGTGTCCCATGCATACATTCTGTTACTAATGACTTTTCCTACGAGACGAAAAGAGATATGTATATCTGTTTTCGTTTCCTAAAATTACATATTGTCTGTCTTTCTCAAAGGATTTAACATCCTATAGTTAAAATTACACTATAAACGCTTGTATAGGACAAATTGTAACAAGTGTCCCATGCATGCATGCTGATACTAATGACTTTTCTTACGAGATGAGAAGAGATATGTATATCTTCGTTCGTTTCCCATCGGTTACGTGTAAATGTTGAGGGTTATACGAATCTGTCAAAGGGCAGACATTGTTATTTAATTCTTGATAAATAATTATTTACATACATGTCTGTGATTGCTGTATGTGAGATTTCTTTTGTAAACACTTTTCAGTCATAGAACTGATTGTACGTAATAATTCTATTAATCATTGCTTGTATTAAAAGTTGCACACGTCTAATAATAATCAGCGCTTGGAGCTCCATTAACATTAGTCGAGGAGCATTAGCTCAAATATGGCCTCAACCCGGAACAAATTAGTAACAAGTTGAAATTTTCAGAAAGTTCTTAAGAGATCTTCTCTAATAACATACTAAAAGTCCCCAAGAATCCCTTTCGAGGGGTTTGAGAAATTAAGGTGAAAGCTTCCTCCTGAAGTTGTATGGTGCACCTCATGGTGTGTCACTGGATGAGTTCCGCTACACTGCCTACAAACAGGCAATCAGCAGAACATCTCTGTCCTCATCCTTCCAACTGGCAAGTTTGCCTCCGACAAGTGCTGCAGCCAAACAGCATTCCTTCAGAACTTATCACACTATCCAGGAATGGATGGGCAGGCCCTTGCAGCCAACAGCCTGGAGATGGAAGCTGGAGGACATCCTAATTCCAGTTGAAACTGACCACCCCATTGCCCCCGACTTTCTGCTCAACATGAACTCATGTGGCTGCAAAGCAGATAGCTGTAGAGCATCATGTGGCTGCAGGAAGAGGGGGGTGCACTACTCTGCCATGTGTACAAAGTTCAGTGGTCAAACCTGCAACAATGCAGCACAAATGCCATCTTTCATTGATGATGATGAAGAGGCTGAAATAGCAAGACCAGTTTCTCCTGAAACTGATGACGAAGATGATGCCTAAGACCATCGTCAAAATTGATTGGATTTATTGATTTATCTATTGATTGATTGATTAAAATTCTATAATTAGTACTACAGCTAAGCATTTTTTGCCTATAGTTAGGATAATGGTTATGTGTTGTTTCTTGCCACTGGCATGAATTTTATGGTATAATGTGTTTATGTTCAGGTTGATAAACATGTATTTTGTTTTTCTTTTGCTAATGATTTCATCTAAAATTCAGATAATCCAAAAATTAGTTGGAGAATTGAACTCCTTGCCCTAAAAAACATATATATTGACTTATTGCTTGACTTTCTATGATGTTTGGGTCTTGAAATATGACAAAATCTAAAATTAGCTGCCATTTTGGACGCCACCTTGAATTTCTCAAAAACCTCGCAAGGGGTTCTTGGGGACTTTTAGTATGTTATTAGGAAAGGTCTTTTGAGTACATCCTGAAAATTTCAGCTTGTTACTAATTTGTTCCGGGTGAAAAGCTAATACTCCTGAACTACATGGGATATCGAAAACGACAAAATGATTCCTTCGCTATAAAGCCCAGTCCCGTTGTTATGCGCGGGAAACTCCGCTCAAATGCAAAATGGTTAAGATCACGTTAGAGCTACTAGTCATAATTCAAATTATATATTTTGATACAAGTATTATCATCGGGCCTCATATTGGATTGACATGTGAAATATTATTATTTGTAATATTTTGTATCCACAATTGTATAGAGTATGTCTGCGGAAATATTCTAGAAGCCTATTGATTGATTTCGTTAGCGACATCTGGCATCTCTGTTGTTTGGTACCATGGCGAAGAGTATATATACTCCTGCCTCGCATGCACGTCACATCAACTCCACTATGAGCAGAAGCTTGCGATCAAGTTGAGCACTAATCGTGGTCCCATCCTCCTGTGTACCCTCTACCGCCCTCCCCGTGTCATCTTCCTCCCCTTTGTTGACATTGCCAAATGATGTCATACAAATTTCCAACCTTCTTCATTGACGACTTCAACTGTAGACATGTTGACTGGAGCCCCGGCACGCACAGCAGTAGATCAATGAGTCGATAACTGCACTCTCTTACTGTACTTCACCGGCTGCAGTTCCTATGTCCGGACTTTCCCACATTCATAGTCCATGGAATGCAGGGTAAGCCCGACTTGGTGTTCTCTAACAACTGAGGTTTTTTTCCTCAACTCTACTATCTCACCAGGTGCCCCCACCCTCTCCGACCACCTACCTTTGAACCTTCGCATCTCCAACTCATCCATTCTTTTATCCACTGAGCCTCGGTTACGACACAGTCAGGCCGACTGGAAAGGCTTCAAAAACACTCTTATGACATACACCGACATAAACATGAACAACGCTCCACACGCAGCGGTAGAGCAGGGATGGCGCTCACTCACAAAGTTTGTCAAAAACGCGGTGAAAAGGCACATTCCTAGAACAAAGCACAGCAAGGCTACCACGTTCACCGCTTCTATGTGCACTAACAAACTAAAAATTGCATTACAGAACAGATTTACAGACCTCCTACAAGCACCCCCAGAGGCCCGTGACGCTATCCTACATAACATGCATTGGCTACAGAGAAGCCTGAGGAAGTCCCTCTACATCGGTTCACATCGTGAGGAGGAGCAACTGATGGCTTTGCTCAAACGGTAGTTGGAGGAGTACTCTGTGTCTATATCCAAGGTCATCAACCACTCTGCACACACGCCCTAACAACAGGCTGACCTTCTGGCGTCAGCATGGAGTGAGGTCTTTAAGCCCTTTCCTATGCAAGGACCACATTGTTTTAGCACCTTACACATTGTTAACTCTTTTGAGGACACTGGGTATATCATTGTCATATTCATAAATAAGCGAATAGAATAACTCAAAGATACATAGAATACAAACTATAATGTTTTTGCAACAACCTCATGTTAAAACTATGTTTCACCGATGCATACAAAAGCATTTAGTTGGGGTCCAATTTCAGGGATAAATTGAGCCACAAATAAGCCTACATTTCATCTTCAATACAGAGTACTACTCTATCGACACCGATATTATAGGTGTTGTCACATGTTTCTAAGACGCTGATTTACCATGTACATTATATACCAAGTAATTATTATTAGTACCCAGCAAGCCAGCAATGTTATAAAATGCCTGTCCTCAAATGAGGACACTGGGACAATATAATAGAATCATGTGCTACTACAGGTCACAACAGGACAACGATAAAAGAACCTGCAACTCCCTCTGATTATTCATGTTACAACATGCCATGGGTGACGGTGCCTGCTACACCCACTAATACATCATTTGTGCTCGGATCGTCGTAGGCAACATATCTGACTGAATACTGCTTCAAAGGTTGGTGCATTATAATAGTGCAACTATTTAGTTATAGTAGTTATATAGTTACTGTATAATAGTAGTGTCAATGTGCGAGGGATCTGTTTCCCCTCACATGGCCAATACAGGCCAAAAATTAAGAATAAAAAAATATATACTGAATAAATTGTTGTTTCCCACTTGGATCGTAAGAGGCGAGAAGAAAGGGACGGGGAGAGGGACTAGGCATCCTTCTCCCTGTAGCCCCAAGGGGCAATTACCTAAAATGAAAAGAAAAGGCATAAGGGGTGCTGGCGGGCCTCGGGCCAGCACCCTAAGGTTTGGGTCTTTTAATGTGCGTGGATGTGGTACAGATGAGAGTAAAAGGGAAGAGATAGGTAGTATGTTTGTGAGAAGAAAGTTGGATGTGTTGGCTTTGAGTGAAACTAAGTTGAAAGGGAAGGGTGAGTGTAAGTTTGGGAGTGTAAGTGGGAGGTTATCAGGAGTGAAGAGAGGGAGAGGGAGGGAAGGGGTGGCTATTCTAGTAAGTGAGGAGATAGGTAAAGGGGTAGTGGAGTGGAAGGAGGTTTCCTCAAGGATAATGTGGATGAAGGTGAAACTGGGAAAGGAGATGTGGGTCTTTGTAAGTGCATATGGGCCGGGCAGTGAGAAGAGTATAGAAGAAAGGGAGACCTTTTGGATAGATTTAAATGAGTGCATAGAGGGTTTAGGAAGAAATGTCAATGTAATAGTACTGGGAGACCTTAATGCTAGAGTGGGAAATGGTCCAATCGATGGAGTGGTTGGGAAGTGTGGAGTTCCAGGAAAGAATCGTAGTGGAGAGTTGATGGTGGAAATGTGTCTAGAAAGAGAGCTGATGATAGCAAATACAGTGTTTCGGAAGAAAGTCAAGCATAAGTACACATGGGAGAGGGTGGTGGAGGGAAGGGTGGTAGATAGAGCGCTAATGGATTATGTAGTGGTAAATAGGATTATGATAGGAAGAGTTAAGGATGTACATGTGCTAAGGGGAGAGGGTGGGGGAATATCAGATCATTTTTTGGTGGAAGGTAAGTTGAGAGTGGAGGATAGATGGAGAAGGAGGAAAGGGACAAAAGGTAGGGAGGTTCTTAGAGTGAACTCCTTGAATGAAAAGGAAAAGGAGAAGGAGTACGAAAAGAAGCTGAAGGAGGAGTGGGAGGGAGTTAAGGATAGAGCAGAGATGGGTGTGGAGGAGGAATGGGGATGGTTCAAGGAGGGAGTCTTAAAGTGTGCAAGGATGGTGTGTGGAACAAGAAGGACAGGAGGAAATAGAAGAAAGGGTAGTGAATGGTGGGATGAGGAAACAAAGAAGGTTGTAGAAGAGAAGAAGCGAGCATTCACAGATTGGTTACAAAAGAGGACAGGGGAGTCATATGAGACGTACAAAGAAAAGAAAAGAGAAGTAAAGCAAAAGGTAAAGGAGGCAAAGAGGAGAGCAGATGTGAAATGGGGTAGGAGTATGACAGAAAATTTTGAAAATAATAAAAAGATGTTTTGGAAAGAAATTAAGAGAGGAAGAGGAGGTGAATCAAGTAGGGAAGAAAAGGTAAAAGGTACAGATGGAGAGTTGATAATGGAAGAGATGGCAGTGAGGGGAAGATGGGCAGAATATTTTAGGGAGTTGCTGAATGTGAAGGAGGATAGGGAGGGAAAGATAGCTGCAGTGGGAAATACGAAGAAAATGAGAGTGATGAGTGAGGAGAATGGAGGAGAAATAAGGAAGGATGAGGTGAAGGCAGTTGTAAAGATGATGAAAGCAGGTAAGGCACCTGGTCTGGATGGATGTCATGCAGAATGTCTGAAAAAGGGAGGTTCAGTGATGGTGGACTGGTTGGTGAGATTATTTAATGTTTGCTGGAGAGAGGGTAGAGTACCGGAGGACTGGAGTAGTGCCTGTATAGTTCCTCTTTACAAGGGAAAAGGGGACAAGTGTGAATGTAGTAATTTCAGAGGGATTAGCCTGTTGAGTGTAGTAGGGAAGGCTTATGGGAGTATCTTAATTGAGAGGATTAGGAGAGGAACAGAAGGAGTAATTGGTGAGGAACAGTGTGGATTTAGGACGGGTAGAGGTTGTGTAGATCAGATCTTTGTGGTAAGACAGATATGTGAGAAAGCTATAGGAAAGGGGAAGGATGTTTTTTGGGCTTTTATGGATCTGGAAAAGGCTTATGATAGGGTAGACAGAAAGGCACTGTGGGAGGTTATGCAGATTTATGGGATAGGAGGAAAGCTTTTGGGAGCTGTCAAGAGTTTTTATGTGAGTAGTAGAGCATGTGTTAGGATTGGAAATGGAGAGAGTGAGTGGTTTGAAGTAAAGGTGGGACTTCGTCAAGGATGTGTTATGTCGCCCTGGCTGTTCAACTTATACATGGATGGGGTGGTGCGAGAGGTGAATGCTAGGGTAGTGAGTCAGGGATTGGAGATGGTTAAAGAAAATGGAGAAAAGTGGGAGGTGAGCCAGCTGTTGTTTGCAGACGACACTGCGCTTGTGGCAGGGTCAGAGGAGGGATTGAGGAAGCTGGTGGCAGAGTTTGGGAGAGTATGTGATAGAAGAAAGCTAAAGATAAATGTGGGTAAAAGTAAGGTGATGAGATGTACAAGGGGTGAAAGTGGCAGTAGACTGGAAGTGAACATTAAGGGAGAGCGACTGGAGGAAGTGGATAGTTTTAGATACTTGGGTGCAAGTGTAGCAGGAAAAGGTGGAGTGAAGGTGGAGGTAGAATGTAGATTGAGAGAAGCGAGTAAATGCCTTGGTGGTTTAAAGAGTGTAATGAGAAATAGACATTTGGGAATGGATGCGAAGAGGAGACTGTATGAAGGAGTGATTGTGCCAACAGCATTGTATGGGGCAGAAACGTGGAACATAAGAGAAGAAGAGAGAAGGAGTTTGAATGTGTTTGAGATGAGGTGTCTGAGAAGTATGGTGGGGGTTACTAGGCTAGATAGAGTGAGAAATGAGGAGGTGAGGAGGAGAACAGGGGTGAAAAAGGATTTGGGAGATAGGGTTGATGAAAGAATATTAGGATGGTTTGGACACATGGAAAGAATGAGTGAAGAAAGACTAGTAAAAGAGGTATGGAAGGCAGATGTGGAGGGAGTGAACATGAGGGGACGTCCTAGGATGAGGTGGATGGATGGGGTGAAGGGGGCTTTGGGGAAGAGGGGAATGTCTGTTGAGGAAGGAAGGGAGAGGACGGAAGACAGAGGTGAGTGGAGAATGGTTGTATATGGATGATGTTGTGACTGCATGAGGAGGAATGGGCGGGGGGGTGGGGGGTGGGGTAGTATGTGTGAGTAAATTTTGACGCAGCCCGAAGGGATTTCTCCCCGTCCTCTCCTTATATGCAAAGGGGGACGGAGAGGGGGGGTCGCCGATTAAATGAAGCGGCCTTGCTGTGGATGTACTGTGTCTTGCGACACTGCTTCTGACCCAGGGCGGTGGGCAGGGTGCAGGGATGACCCGTCATCCAGGAGGTGCTCAGATGAGGTGCTCAGATGAGAGGAAGGGTGGGAGGGGTGTGGAGTGTATTTAGGGATGAAATGGGTGGGAGTGTTTTTATGCCTTTCCCTTTTTGGCTACCTCCCTTGGAAGGGGGAAAAAGCCTTGGTATATGTATGTATGTATGTATGTATAAACTTATGTATATTATTCTATTTCATCACAGATGGCGAAGAGACAACGTTCTGCACTCACAGTTGAGAGAACCCTTGAATTATTGTTTGATGAGGATGAAGAGGAAGATGCAGCTGAAAGAGCTGATGTGATTATTGTACCACCGGATGTAGATGAACTGACTGACGAGGAGGATATAGCTGAAGATGAAATGGGTGAGATATCTGTTCAAGATGTGCCTGGTACCTTAGAAGTTCATGTGGATAGAGTGCCGATAGAAGAACATGCTGAAAATAAAGCTAAAGCCACTACATCATCCAGAAAAAAACGCAAATTTTGTGACTCTGAACCCGTATGGATACAAAACTCCTGAATACAGCAAGGTCAAAGGGCGTTCCGAACATCACAGGGATTGTTTGCAGAAAATGAAAGATAATCTAGATACTTTATCACCTCTGGAACTGTTTGAGAAACTTATGACTCCCGGCATCTATGAGCACATTGTCAAAGAGACAGTTCGCTATGCAAGTTCATGTAAAAATATGTGATTTTACATTCAGTGTTGATGAGTTGAAAACATTCATTGAAATATTACCATTTTCTGGATATCACAAAGTTCCTTCTGAGAGAGATTACTGGTCAAGTGAGGAAGATCTCAGGGTCCCAATCATTCAAAGGGCAATGTCAAGAAATCGTTATCAGCTTGTGAAAAGTCTTATACAGTTTTGCAATAATGAAGATGCCAAGGACAATACACATGACAAAGGGTTCACTAGCCAAAGAGTTATTTCAGCAGTTTGGCATATTTGAGGAATTCATATCTGTAGATGAAATGATGGTGAAGTACTATGGAGGTAATTCATTGAAGCAGTTTATGAGAGGTAAACCCATCAGATTTGGGTACAAGTTCTGGGCTGTATATGGAGCCTCAGGTTACTGCTATAATTTTGACATGTATTGTGGCAAGAGTTCTAGGAATGATGATAATGATGGCCTGCTACTCGGAACAAAGGTTGTTTTGAGAATGTTAGAGGCAGTGAAAGTACCAAATTCTCATTCTGTTTTCTTTGACAACTTTTTCACTGGGTATGATTTGTTAGTTCGTCTTAGGAATCTCGGTTATCAGGCCACAGGCACAGTCAGGGAAAGCAGATTGAGCAAATGTCCTTTACGGCCAACAAATATCATGAAAAAAGAGAAACGAGGCACCTATGATTATATGTTTGACACAAATGAAGAAATTCTTTTTGTCAGGTGGTCTGACAACAAGTGTGTGTGTGTTGGAACAAATTATGATACCATTGAACCTGTCAAAAAGGTTAAGAGATGGCAAAGTGATATCAAAGCAAAAGGTGATGTTCCTCAGCCAAATGTTCTGAACAACTACAATGCTTATATGGGAGGTGTAGATCGCCATGACTGGTTGACTGGGAAATACGCAACTTCTCTACGAGGAAAGAAGTGATATTGGCCGCTCTTCACACGTGTATTAGACATGATGTTTGTAAATGCGTGGATCATCCATAAATTCCTACATCAAGGAAAGGAACACCTTGACTTAGTAAGCTTCAAAAGAGCAGTATGTGTGCCTTATTTGAAGTTGGGAGATGCAGGCAGAAAACTGGGGAGAAAAAGTAATGCACCAAGCCCATCTACGAAACTCGCTGATGTTCGGTATGACGGAAAGGACCATGTTGTTGCAAAACGGGAACAACAAAGACGGTGCCAAAGGAAACCTTGCTCCAAGAAACCAAGAACATATTGTGCTAAATGCAATGTAACACTCTGTATAGAATGTTTTGCCCCTTATCACAAAAAGTGAATGCAAAATGATATATTGGCTTTCATGATTCAGTTTATTTGTATTGGGTTACTTTATATCATATTTTTTTTAGAATATCAGATTTATTTTTACAAGTTTTCAGCATCAAACACACAAAAAGAGAAGAATATGTTTTTCTTTATAGTATCCTTTGCTAACAGATTATCACTATACAAAGCTATTATATTATCCCAGTGTCCTCATTTGCGGACAGCTTCTTATAAGGTTACTGCAGGAAATAAAGCATTAAAACCACTATATATTGTCTCTCATAACCCTTCAAATTACTTAGATTACAGAAAACCGTGGAAATTCCTGACCAAAAAAACTTGGGATTTAATGGGTTAATAGCTGTAGTGACTTCATTCACGACGAGGCTATTGATCTCTCTCAGTTAGATGAAGATGATCCTCTTATCTGCCCTATCGATTTGAAGGAGGTAAAGGGGGTTATCTCGGTTTTAAAATTGAAATCCCTTGGTCCTTCAGGCATCGGTGCATACCTACTCAAACGTATGCCAAACAAAATTATCGCAAACATGATGACACTGTACAATAGCTCACTAGCCCCTGGATACTTCCCACAGCTTTTCAAGGCCTCCCATACTATCCTCATTCCCAAACCCCAGAAGCCCGTCTCCGCTTCCCTTTCATACCGACAAATCTCCCTTCTGGAGTACTTTGGTAAGATGTTTGAGCATGTCCTCTGTCGCCGCCTGACCGAGTACCTGGAGACGGAGAATGTGCTGAGGGACTGCCAGTTTGGTTTTCGGCCGGAGCGCGGTGTAGACGACGTTATTTCCTTGATCACTTAATGGTTTCAAAGACCACCTGACGGTCGCGCTGTTAAGGTCATTTTGGTTTGTAAGGATGTAGAGGAGGCATTCGATAATGTCTGGCATGAAGCCCTTAAGCGCAATTTTGTATCACAATTTCAACTTTGCCCTACCGTTCACAAGGTTGCTCTGCAACTACCTGGACGACAGAACAATATGAATAAAGTGACGGGGTTGTCTGACCCCACCTTTTGTGCCGAAGGCTGGAGTACCGCAAGGGTTAGTCCTTACCCCCACTCTATACAATCTATATACGAATGACCTGCCAGAGCCGGCATACCCACGAAAGCGAGCTCTTACTCTTTCGTATGTGGACGACACTAATCACATTAGTAGACACAAAACGCTGCAGGGAGCGTTACACGTAATGCAAAACATACTACACGGGGCACACGCGTGGGAGCAATAGTGGCGCATTAAGTCCAGCGCGTCGAAATGCAAAGTTGTATAGTTCCGCTGAAAGCAAACCAATAGAACAATCCTCCAGAAATTGGCAGAGCGGATTCTCCCAGAATCACAATGTGATTTTCGTGCATCCCGTGGAACCACTGACATGATCATTTGCGCAAGACATCTATAGGAGAAAAGTCAGGAACAACAAAAACCCCCTCTTCATAGTTTTATATGACTTGGAGAAAGCCTTTGACCGCGTATCAACAGCTGCCATATGGAGGATTCTCAAACGTTTCGGTTGTCCGGACAACTACATCTCTCTGGTCCGAGCCGTACATGAAAACACCTCTGGACGTGTGTTTTATCAAGGAAAGTTGTCTGAAGAATTTGAGATCACGTATGCGCTGAAACAAAGTTGTGTTCTGGCTCCAACATTCTTTGCCCTGTATCTTGCTGCAATGATGTACAAAATTCCATCTGATAACCCAGGCGTTGACATCGGGTATCGACTTGATAGTGGGCTGTTCAACCTGGCCAAATTCCGCTCCAAACAATTAACAACCATCAAAACCGTCACGGAACTGCAGTATGCGGGTGATAATGCTGCCTTCTGTCACTCAACTGATGATCTATAACAGTCAGTCAAC
>NC_134816.1:11330093-11337593 GCF_046742065.1 Oratosquilla oratoria
TATTAGTTAGGTATTGTTTGATTGTGTTATTGTTTCTGAAGGCCACATTGATATTAAAATTCTTGAGTAATTTGGAAACAATATTTAAGTTTTCCTGGTAAAGTTATTATGGTCTTTGGATTTGTTGGGCTGAGAATTGTAATAACTTTTCCTTGCAAAATTATAACAAACATCAATGAACTGTTTAGGATATTTCAATCCAAAACTAATATCGTAAACATTTCTTATTTCCTCATCAGTGTGCTCGGGACTGCAGACACGTAAAGCTCTAAGGAGCATTGATGAGAAAACCGATCTGTTTACATTATCAGAGTGGAAAGAATAGTAATGGATGTATGAGTTTACATAAGTTGGTTTTCTATATACACTAAATGTAAGGTTTCTTTCTTTACGATGAACATTAACGTCTAAAAAGGGTGGCACACCATCATTTTCCACTTCAACCGTGAATTTGATTGACTTGACTAGGTTATTAATTTGTTTGAGGAATTATGACTCATCTAAATGATCAGGCAATAGACAAAGAATGTCCTCGACATAACGTAGCCAAATTATTCCTGGTGGAATTATTTTACTTGAAATCTTGCTCTCAAAGAATTCCATATATTGCTGAGCACGTGAGAATGACAATTTTCCATGCTCAAGCCGAAAGTTTGGGCATAGTACTTGTCATGAAATTGAAAATTGCAATCTTTAATGCAAAGTTCGATTAATTGAATAATGCTATATGTCGGGAGTGGCAGTACATGTTTGTCTGGTTCGACTTTAAGGAATTCTATGAGTTCAATTACAGGAACTTTTGTAAATAGTAACACTATATCATAACTGATTAATTTCAAATTAAAATTAGGCTGCATATTATTAAGTTTGTCTAGGAGATCAGAGTTATTACTTATATGAGAGTTGGAAATAATAATAACTAAGCTAATAACTCTGATCTCCTATACAAACTTAGTAATATGTATGTGTGCGTGTGTATCTGTGTGTGTATTTGTATGTATTCATGTATGTGTGTGTTTGTGTCTGTATGTTTGTGTGTGCATGTCTGTGAGTATTTGTCTTTGTGTGTGCATACCTGTGTGTGTCTGTGTGTGCTTGTGTGTAAATTTGAGTGTGTGTGTGTGTGTGTGTGTGTGTGTGTGTGTGTGTGTGTGTGTGTGTGTGTGTGTGCGTGTTCACTTGGTCTTTGGATCACGTGTTGGACTCGTGATCGACAGCTATTTCACTCTTGGAAGAGAGCTCAGAGGTCGTAGGTCCGATCTATGGGTAATGCTATGACCTTGCACACACACACACACACAACTCCCCGCCCACGAGAGTCAGAGTAACGACCCGAGGCACAGCGATACCGAAATAATTTCGGCCCTGGGCAGGATTCGAACTGGGTACTGGGAGCACTTCTACTTCCCAGTTCAGCGCTCTACCAACTGTACCACCGCTCTACCAACTGTGTGTGTGTGTGTGTGCTTGCGTGATTTACCTTGGTATTTGGATCACGTGTTGGACTTGTGATCGACAGCTATTTCCCTCCCGGAAGAGAGCTTAGAGCTCGTATGACCGATCTATGGGTAATGGTATGACCTACACGCACACACACACCCAACTCCCCGCCCGCGAGAATTGGAGTAACGACTCGAGGAGCAGTTATACTGAAATAATTTCAGTCCTGGGCAGGATTCGAACCAGGAAATGCCGGCACCGCCGTACTGACAGTCTGGGACTCTACCAACCGCGCCACAGAGTCGTGTGTGTGTGCGATTCTGTGTGTGTGTGTGTGTGTGTGTGTGTGTGTGTGTGTGTGTGTGTGTGTGTGTGTGTGTGTGTGTGTGTGTGTGTGTGTGTGTGTGTGTGTGTGTGTGTGTGTGTGTGTTCGTATGTAACATATTTGCTTAATCTGAAATAAACACAAAGAAAGAAAGAAGGCCGAGACGACAAAGAGCAAATGAAGCTCAATTTGTCAACAATGTTTACCGTTTGTGTGGGATCGTGTTTATTGTTACCTGGACGAATAAGGCAACTTGTCTTCCTTACTTAAAGAATAGAGTACATATGACTAATACTTTCCCCATTATTGCAGACTTATTCTTCTGTTTCAGTTGTTTTCAGTTAATTTCATTCAGTCAAAAGGAAACCCATGCGGCAGATATGGGTAAAACACGTTTATTTGCAAGTAATGAATTCTAGACTCTGAAATGATAAGAAACGGCAAAGAAACTCTGTTCAGAATCTACAGGAATCCCACAAATAAAGACGATCTAATACACAACTTTAGCGCACATGTTGAGAGAGAGAGAGAGAAAAAAAAAGGAGTGGTATTATGTTTATTCTTCAGAGCACTGATAATTTGCAGTCAGAAGTTCCTCGAGGAAGAAATCTTATTCATTAAAACCATTTTTAGGAAGCTGGGCTATCCAGAGGCCTTTTTATCCACCTCTCTCAGGAAAGCACAAAACATTAGATTACGTTAGGACCCGGTCAAACGGGACACACAATACTTAATTGCAATGCAGTTCAGTTCGAAGCTCTAAGATTCGTTTAGATAAACACCTAAGCAAGATGCTGTAGTGACTGCCTTTTATCTTATATTATTTGTTTATTTGTTTGTTATATTTTGTTTGTTTATTATTGTTTTCTTGATTTTCATTTATCATTAGTTATCTCTCAATTTATTGTTTTTTATTACTTACCTGTTGGTTTATCATTCAACTTTACCTATCTATTTTATTTATTATTAATTATATTATTATATTATTTATTTATGTATCATTATTATATTTTTTCCGTATCCGACCTAGTTATGGACCAAAAGGTCTCCTGTCGGAATGCTCCTCCTTTGTAATCCTTTGTAATATATGTATGTATGTATGTATGTATGTATGTATGTATGTATGTATGTATGTATGTATGTATATATGTATGTATGTATGTATGCATGTATGTTTATATGTGTGTGTATATATATGGTATATATATATATATATATATACATATTATATATATGTATATTATATATATATATATATATATATATATATATATATATATATATATTTCAACCACATAACTTTTCACATGCCATCACGATCGAGACTGACAATGCGCTCGGCGGAAACATATGCGGAAACTGATACGTAGTGAAGCCAAGGACTCGTACGCAGCTCAAACGTACCAAGTGAACAGTGACTCTAACCACTGCGCCATCAAGAGAGATATAAGTTGAGCACAGTT
This sequence comes from Oratosquilla oratoria, assembly GCF_046742065.1. Lineage (NCBI taxonomy): Eukaryota > Metazoa > Arthropoda > Malacostraca > Stomatopoda > Squillidae > Oratosquilla > Oratosquilla oratoria. The sequence continues at coordinate 11,333,322 of NC_134816.1, forward strand.
TTTTATATTTGTATGCTCAAGTTACATACATATACACAAATCTTATGCTCAACCCATCCCCGCTATGATAACGCAATGGTAGTATGTTCGCGTGGTTAAGTGTTATACATACACACACACTGAATGGTCCCCAGTGCAGATATTAATCTTTTTTAACCACATAAATTTTCAATTTAATTCCACGGAATTAAAGTGAAAAGTTATGTGGTTGAAAAAAAAAAAAAAAATCTACACTGGGGACCATTCAGTGTTTGTATATATATATATATATATATATATATATATATATATATACATACCTATCTATTTTTATGTGTGTGTGTGTGTGTGTGTGTGTGTGTGTGTGTGTGTGTGTGTGTGTGTGTGTGTGTGTGTGTGTGTGTGTAATAAATATATACAAACTGAGTTAAACACCACAGCATTGTCACAATTTTTTTTTCTCATCCACGCCGCCAACGCTGTAGTAGGTGACCTTAAATTTGACCTAGTTACTGGTGATTTTGCCCCAGGCTATTTCTACGGTAATGTAAAAACTCACAAAGAAGGTAGCCTTTTCAGGCTCATCATATCTCAAATTCCCACCCCTACCTACTCCCTTGCTAAACGCTTAAATCAAATTCTCACCCCTTACATCCCTACCACTTACTCAAATTCACAGACGAATTTATTGACATTTCAAGAATCAATAGGCCTACTGGCATCATGGCTTTGCTAGATGTGGATAGCCTCTTCTGTAATGTCTCCCTCTTCAGAACCATTGATATTATTCTTAATTTTGTTTATCGCCACTCAGGGCTCCCTCCCCCCAAACTATCTGAAAACATCTTGAAAGATATGCTCCTGGCTTGTTCTTCTGAGGCCCCTTTCAGATGTCCATCGGGTAACTTGTATGTTAAAAAGAATGGGGTTGCTACAGAATCACCTTTGGGGTTTTCTTTGCCCAGGCTTTCATGGCCCATGTTGAAGAAAAAGCTATAAAAAAAAAAACTACATACCAAACCAATTTTGTATCGTAGGTATGTTGATGACATTTTTGTGTGTATAGATGACCTACAGTTACTCGAGGAACTCATATCTAACCTTCAAGTTATTTCTGGATTAAAGTTCACTATGGAGCTGAATAAGAACAATAGACTCCCTTTCCTTGATGTAATGGTAGGTGGTTCCTCAGATGTTTTATTACCCCCATTTGCCGCAAGCCCACCAATGCGGGTAAGTGCATGAATGGTGAGGGTGAATGCACACAAGCTTATAAGAGAGGGGTAATCAAGGCATACGTGAGGCGGGCAATTAAGGTTTGCTCTTCTTGGCATCTGCTGCATGCTTAACTTCAGCACTTACGTCAGATGTTAGTTAACAATGGTTACTCCAACACAGATTTTGGTCAAATTACTAAATACTTGCTAGACCGTTGTGCCTCTGAGTACTCTTCGTGTCAGCAAAACAAAATCACAGTCTATAACCAAAATATTTATAGCAGTTTGTACCGGGAAGACGAAAAACGTATTAAAGACATCGTATTCAGAAATTGCAAACCGATGGATGACAGCCATGCCTTACGAATGTTGATTTTTTTTTATAAGAACCCCCACACTTGCTCCTTAGTGCTGAAAAATTATTTGCCTGGCAAGTCTTCGACTCTGTCAAAAACTAATGTTGTGTACAGATTTAACTGTAATTATGGAGACTGCGCACTCTACAATGTCTCAGCCGTCGCCTAACGCTCCATCCCCAACAGGGAGCGATTAAACATAATTTTCAGCACAAGCACCAATCTACCCTTGATAGAGCAACCGTTGTTAACAACATTGAAGTAGTCACACAATGTAATGATGTTAGAGAACTAAGAATGTTAGAAGCTATGAATATTAGGGAATAGACTCCTACCATTAATATTCAATCTAAAATGGTAACGTCCATTCCCTTATTCAATAGCTCCTCAAGACATGTGAGAACTAATCCCACCAATAGTGGGATTGTGTCCACCCCTCTCGCATTGCCTACTGCCCTGACTCCCCCTCCCCCTCCCACTCCCTCTCCTCTGAGACGATCAGCTCGGGTCAGGTCGACGGCCCACACACTATTGTAAGCCTTGTTCAGTCTGTGAAAATGTAGTTGTTCTATGCCTGTTCAATTGTGTTATATTGAATTATGATTTATCATTTTGAGAATGACTCCTTGAAGTCGAAACGTCAAATTGTGTGTTATCAAAATAGATAACTTTGGACAGCTCGTTTATGCTCATCCTCCCAAAGTCAGAACTATAGTGAGGAGAATTGAAAATATTAGAAAGAAAATTATTAATTGTGACAATGCTGTGGTGTTTAACTCAGTTTGTATTAAAGAGAACCTGCGCCCTAAGTATACGATTATATATATATATATATATATATATATATATATATATATACATATATATATATATATGTACACACACACACACATACACACACACACACACACACACACACATATATATATATAGACATATATATATATATATATGTATATATATATATATACAGACATGTATATATACATACATGTATATATATTATATATGTATATATATATATGTATGTATATATACATATATATATATATATATACATATAACGTGGATACACGAATGCGTAAAACAAAAGGAAGACAATACCTCGGTTGTCAAGAATACTTTGCTTGTGACTAATTGGATGATGATATCTTTTAAGATTCTTTCGGTATCAGCAACTCGGCTACAAGTCTCCCAATGTTGCCTCGAGTTTCCCTCTGCAGTTTTTGCGTCATAAATTCTGAATGAAAAAGGCATTAAGAAAAAACAATAACGATTCTTTCCAAACTCTTGTCTCCTTCGTAAGGATACAACCTTTGTTCTCGCTTTTGTTCAGATACCAAAGTTTATTTTTGCGCACTGGGATTCAAACGTTTAGTCTACATAGAGATAGGGAGCCCTTTTCTTTCTATTCGGTTTTATTTATATATATTCTATTGTTAATTACATAATATTAATTCATCCCATTTATCATTCTGTTAATTGTTTGTTTCCACATAATTATATCTATCTATCAATGAACTTCCTTGGGTGTATTACTATTCATTCATTGTATTTATTCATAAATGTTTCTTATTTGTTATTGGTTTGTGTATTTATTTATCCATCTATTAACTTCGTTATGTATTTACTTTTTATTTTAGAATTTATTTACTTATATTTTTTATCTATTTGTTCATTACTTTATTCATTATGTACATGTTTCTTTAATCTATTATTTCCTACTTCTTTGTTAATTTATATATCTACTTTTTTAGTCATTAATTCAACTATGTATACATTTATCTGTATATTCATTCATTCACAACTTTTCTAAATCTGATCACTATTTATCTATTTATTTAATCTATTTCTAAATTATCGACCGGTGGGCTTACTCTGGTGACGGGAAGTTTTCTTCAACTGAATGAAATCACCTGACGGTAGCAGTATATGTAAAATAAATTATAGAGAAGGAGTCTTTATTAATGTGACGTTTCGCTTGTTAGAACTTATTTACACCCACACCGCGCGTACACACACTAACACTAACACTAACAAGCAAAACGTAGTGCGGCTCCTTCCTCACGTGGTGTTTCTTTTGATAGACTTGTCGGCAACAACGAATTGCATATTTATTATAAAAAAAAAAAAGAGAGACGATGATCATTCTCCACAACGACTCATTACATCAGGAAGAAGTTTGAATTGGGGATTATCATTTTGTCCAATAATGATGGTATTTCATTTATCCATTGAATAGTGGAATTAAAACCTAAATCTTTCCAAGTAGATTTTTATAGCGTCAACATAGTCATTGCAAGGCAAATAATTACGACTCAAACGCGTTTGTTTAGCTCAACGTTGATAAACTTAACAGCTTGTTCGACAAACCCATTTTTCTTGCAGTAGTTTCTTATATGCTCTTTCATCCAATATACTTTTAATTAAATGGATACTAACCCTTGTTTTACATTACTTGTGAGTTGTTTCTTCTCACAACACTTGCACCTCCAATTTTAAGAATAATGATTAATTCTGCAAACCATGAGTTTCACTTGATTATTAACGCATATCAAATACAATTCTAAATAGTAATCATAGGGAACGTAAAAGATAGGTCTTAGAGAGATAAAAATGGTGATCTAATGGTATATTCCCTTGGATTGGACGTTCTGACACATGAGGTATATATAATGTCGCTTTAAAAACATCGTTTACATTGTCAGATTAGCATAACA
>NC_134816.1:11342593-11347593 GCF_046742065.1 Oratosquilla oratoria
AATTACTCCCAGATCTTTTTCAGATCCCACTTTCTTTACCTCCTTAGTTCCAATTTTATATTGTCCTGATATTCTATTTGTACTTTTTTCGAACTCAATTATGCTATACTTCTTAATACTGAAGTCAACTTCCCATTTCTGACTCTACTTCCAAACCTTATTCAGGTTTCTACTTTCCTCAACAATTTAGCGTCGTTTGCAAAGAAGGTCCACATCATCATCCATGTCAATCACATAAATAGCAAACATTATTAGAGACAATACAGATTCTTGCAAAACTCCACTAATCACCTCCTTCCAACCTGAATATCTTTCTCTGAGTACTACTCTCATCTTTCTACGAGTACCATTCAGGGAGTCCTCTATCCAGTTTAGCAGGTGTGTGTGTGTGTGTGTGTGTGTGTGTGTGTGTGTGTGTGTGTGTGTGTGTGTGTGTGTGTGTGTGTGTGTGTGTGTGTGTGTGTGTGTGTGTGTGTGTGTGTGTGTGTGTGAGTGTGTGTGTTTGTGTGTGAATGTGTGTGTGTGTGTGTGTGTGTGTGTGTGTTTGTGTGTGCGTGCGTGTTTATGTGTGTGTGTGTGTGTGTGTGTGTGTTTGTGTGTGCGTGCGTGCGTGTGTGTGTGTGTGTGTGTGTGTGTGTGTGTGTGTGTGTGTGTGTGTGTGTGTGTGTGTGTGTGTGTATGTGTGTGTGTGTGTGTATTCACTTGGTCTTTGGATCACGTGTTGGACTCGTGATCGACAGCTATTTCCCTCCTGGAAGAGAGCTCAGAGCTCGTAGGTCCGATCTATGGGTAATGCTATGACCTTGCACACACACACACCCCCAACTCCCCGCCCACGAGAGTTGGAGTAACACCCCTCAGCGCTGCGATACTGATATTATTTCAGCCCCTGGCGAGGGTCGAACCCGGACCTCCGTAGTGGCAGGCCAGAGCTCTAACCACAGCGCCATGAGAGGTGTGTGTGTGTGTGTGTGTATGTGTGTGTGTGTGTGTGTGTGTGTGTGTGTGTGTGTGTGTGTGTGTGTGTGTGTGTGTGTGTGTGTGTTTGTGTGTGCGTGCGTGTGTGTGTGTGTGTGTGTGTTTGTGTGTGTGTGTGTGTGTGTGTGTGTGTGTGTGTGTGTGTGTGTGTGTGTGTACGTGTGTGTGTGTGTGTGTGTGTGTTTGTGTGTGTGTGTGTCTTTGTCTGTGTGTGTGGATTTGTTGTTTCCATCTACATTGAGTAATTGAGTACTGGTGTTTGGAAAGGCAAACTCGACGCGGTCTCTTTCCTTTAATATTCCAGTCTTCTCTGGTTTATAAGTGCATGCAACCTCCGAGGAAGACTTGTGAGGTTGCCAGATTCTACATTTTATACGTATATGTAAGGGTTGCCATATTTACAATTGGGTACATAGAAAAAATGTCAAGTCGGTTGGGCGACGATGACCGGAGACGCGTCTATTGTAGTCTGGAAGCGCGAGGTCCATTGTCCGCGCAGGTGTTATTAGACTTGTCTGGAAGGCCTAGTCTTCTGTCCAATGGGAGCAATAGAATCTCCCTTGGGAGAATCCGAGACAATGGAGAATATCCCTCGAGAGTTGACTTGAGAGATATAGAATACACACTAACTCCTTATGCGTGCGTGTGTACGTTGGACATCGAAGGGTTGACAACAGATCCTCGGTTCAGCTACCACTCACTGTCCGCAGATAAGATATAATACAAAGCCTTTTGTAGAACCTTGGCATGAAGATGCATACACATAATATTGGAATAATGGTGGTATCGGGAAATATTCATGAATAAAATAAAATAGACTAAATTGTAAAAGCATGCAGAAGTAGATATTATTTCCGTTCACCTAGGCAAAAACTACATTTATGAAGTTGTCGCTCAATTGTGAAAATTATAGCCGGGGAGGGGAACTGGAGGTTTTGTTGGAGAGGAGTGGTGATGGTCCTCTATTGCAGGTGTAGTGTGAGTTTGTGAAGAGACAGTCTCCATGTCGAGGCAAAGGGGGAGTCTTTCGATATGATCGTGCAACCTGAGTGCTTCGACTTTGTTATTTAACTCATGTCCAACCATACGATAGGGTCCAGAGAATTTAGGGAAGAGCTTCAAGGTGAGGGTGTGGTTATTGGTGTAAAAAATGTCTCCAAGTTCAAAGGTACAAGCTCTGGCTGATTTGTCATGAAAATTGACCATTTCGTCCTTAGATGAAGAGTACTATGTATTATCTTGAAGAGATTGTTGAAATTTGCTACTTTGACCTTGACATAATCATTGAAATAGTAAATGGGAGGTAGTTCTGAAGCAAGAAGTTCATATAGGAGCCTTTTGTTCGAGCCAAAGAGGACAAAATGAGGTCATTCCAATATTGAGCTGTTAATGGAATTATTTATGCAAGCTTGAATCATGGGGACATGTTCATCCCAAGAAGGGTGAAGTTCAGAAGCAAAGTATCTAAGAACATTGAGAATCTTTATATTCTGGCGTTCAGCTAAGCCATTTGAACTAGGGTCATAAGTAGTAGTGTTGCATTTCTTAACTTGAAAGTAATTACAAATGCACGAAAGAATTTCATTGTTGAATTTAGTCCCGTTGTCAGAAACTAGAGTTTTAGGTGTAGTAAATGAGCATATGAATTTGTCAATAAGGGTCTTTGCTGTGTGTTGTGCTGTTTTGTCTGGTAAGGGGGAAATGATACAGAATCGTGAAAAAAGTTCGACACAGACAAAGAGGTATTCGTTTCTGCTATGTGTAAGTGGTAACTTAAGATCAACAGCGAGTGTGTCGAATGTTTTAGATGGGCAGGGTAAGTTAGAACTGGAACATGACCGCTGATATGACCTTTGTGAATCATGCAAGTGTGGCAAGCGTCAATGTAGGCGTGTATATAGTTTCTCATGGTTAACCAGAAGTAGTGCAATGTGGCTTGTGTAACGCATTTCTCCTTGCCAGGGAGAGCAGCAATGAGTGAGTCGTGTATAAGTTTGAAAACTTTTGGAATGAAATCCGTATGGACTATAAGTTGAAACATTGATCTGTTGGGTTCATATTTGTTCGTTAGTGTTGTTTTGTGATACAGAATGCCATCAATTAATGTGTAATTGTTGAGATCGGGAGGAAAATTGTCTGTGTCAGTTGTGTCTGCAGATTCGGGAAGGTATATGACACATTTCCAAAGAGTGTCTGATCTTTGCGCCGCGGCAACGCGCGCTTGTGTAAGAGTTACTGACATTGGATTCTGAGTGATAGTCACGAAAAGGAGACTGAGAGCGTTTGCAACAAGGTTCACTTTCTCTTGAACATAATGAAAGATTGGCATGAACTCTTGTATGATAAGGAACCAGCGGGCAAGATTTCCTGAAAAATTCTTTCCTTTGAAAAGGTGTAAGATTGGTTGATGGTCTGTGTATATGTGTATTTCGTAATCAAGGATCGCTTTGAAAAGTTTGAGTGCGTAAATGACTGGTAATGCATTTATTATATCTGTCACTGAGTAATTTTACTTGTGTTTGTTGTGTGTGCGACTCGCATAGCCAATTGGTCTGAGTTTTGTGCCGTATTGTTCTATGAGGACTGCGCCAAATCCTGTGTATGACGCATCTGTGTAAATTGTGAAAGGAATCTTGTAGTTTGGGAAAGTCAGCACAAGTGCCGTGATGAAGGCTTTCTTTAAATCATTAAAGGCTTTCTCTTAGTCAAGTGTCCAAATGAAGGGTATGTCCTTCTTAAGCAGTGAAGTTATTGGTGCTGGTATGCTAGCGCAACCTTGAATGTAACGTTTTTACATCCTGGCAGACCAAGGAATGAACGTATATGTTCATTAGAAGTAGGCGTGGAATATCAATAATTGCCTTGACCTTGTCCTGCGAAGTTATATTTTCCTGTGATTTAAGGACAGGTCCTAAGAAGTGTGTTTTTTTTTCTGAAGGAAGAAACACTTCTTAAGCTTCAGTTTCAGATCTGCTTTTGCTAGTCGTGAGAAGACAATATGTAGAATGTGTAAATGTTCCCTAACGGATTTGGAAGTGATGATCACGTCATCGAGGTACATAAACACTGAATGACCTATGAAACCTGCAAATACTGTGTGCATAAGTCTTGTGAACACCGAAAGAGCTGAAACGAGAACCATGGGTAGTCGTTTGAAGTGATAATAATCTGTGGAGGTGCTAAAGGCTGTCAGAGGCCTAGACTCTGGGGCAAGGGGGATTTGGAAATATCCTGACATAAGGTTCAAGGTCGTGAACACTACGTTATTTTCACCGACGGAGTGAAATATGACTTGCAATATAGGGATTGGGTGTCTATCTAGTACGGTCAGTTTATATAATTCTCTGAAGTAAACTACAGGGCGGAAGGAACCATCGTATTTAGGGACAACAAAGAAAGGGGATTTCATTCGCTGATTGATGGCTCAGTAATGTCTTGTGCAATTATGTCTTGGATAAGGTTATCTACATTCATGCGTTTGCTGTGTCTTAATCTGTATGCGGGAATGTAACGTAGTTTAGAGTTCTCACGAAAGGGTATATTATGCTGAATAAGATTAGCGATTCCAAGGGGACCTTTAGTGGAAATGGTATGTCTGAACTTGTTGCAAAGTGCAAGCACGTTGGCGTGTACACCAGGAACATTTATTGGGTTGAAAAGTGATGCATCAATGGGTTCCTGTGCTGTAGACACTTAAGAAATTGTGGCACAAATTTAAGAAGTAGAGAAATTGTCATCCATGACTTTGATTTGTGAAGGATATGCTTCGAAACAGAATTTTTTTGTATAAATTGTGAGATGGAGGAGTTCGTTTGTGTCATTGGCTATTAAAATGTAAGTATGACCTTTTTTACATACAGCTGAGGACTGAAAGCAGGGAAATGTCATTGACACAGCTAGTTTCTTGCATATAGAGTACATTTGTGTCTTGTGCTTGAAAAACTCGAATGTGTTTTTTGTATATTCACGAGGAAACAGCGTCTTTGGGCTCATCAGGAATGTGTGAGTGTGTTTGAATGTAG
>NC_134816.1:11357593-11370093 GCF_046742065.1 Oratosquilla oratoria
GAAAGAAAAAATAGAACACAATATTTATACAGAAGAAAGAAAACTGGGAGAGGTCTAAAAATGGCAATTTGTTACCTTGTTCAACCTTGAGGTTGAACAAGGTAACAAATTGCCATTTTTAGATGTTTCTATTATTAGAAAAGATAGATGTTTTAGGTTTGACATTTTTAGGAAACCAACCAATGTTTTGTCATATGTTCATTTCTATTCTACACATCATATTAATACTAAGGTTTCTGTTTTTTCATCCATGTTTTTAAGAGCTTATAGAATTTGTAGTCCAGAATTTTTAGACCAAGAAATAGGAAAAATATATGACATTGCATCGGGTTTGAAATATCCAAAATATGTTATAGATAAAGCACAACATAGGGCCAGGAAGTCTTATTTCAATACAACCCAAAAAGATACTTTTTGTAAGAAAAATCTTTTAGTTATTCCATTTCATGATAATCTTGTAAGACTTCCTCGCATCCTTAAGGAGTTTAATATAAATGTTATTTTCAAAAACAGTACCATCAAAGAACTCCTTATTAAAAATTCCCCTTGTAATAATGTAGGATGTGTTTATAGTATTCCCTGTAAAAACTGTAGCTCCTGTTATATTGGCCAAACAGGTAAAGAATTGAATATTAGGATGAAACAACATAAGTACAGTATAAGGACGGGCCAAATGTCCAGTGGGGTTTTTGTCCATGTTAGAGACACAAACCACAACATTGACTGGGACAACGTTAAGAAAATTGTTTATTGTAATTCAGCTTTAGATAGGAACATCATTGAATCCTGTTTCATAAAGAACAATTTTGATAATAATATTAACTTGAGTTTAGGTTTATTTAAACTAGACAATTTTATAATTAATAGGATAGTAAAACAGTACCAAATTTCCTAATGGTACCAAATGTCCTGTGGACCTTTCAGCCACAAGGTTTTGTTCTTTTGTATTTTTTGTTTGTTTTACTATTACCATTATTATTTCCATGTGTATATGATTGTGTATGTTTTTTTTTTCATTTACTGTTACCATTAATATTTCTGTGTATATGAGTGTGTATGTATGTATAACGTCCGAAAGTTTTATGTGGCATAACCTTTCCAGTTTTTGTATTTCTGTTAAATATTGTTTTTTTTTCTTTTTCTTTTTTGTACAATTTGATAATAATATTACTTGTGTTTTGGTTTAAAAAAACAATATCATAGGATAGTAAAGCAGTATCTAGTTTCCTAATTGTACCAATTGTCCTATGGACCTTTCGGCCACATGGTTTTTGTTCTTTTTATTTTATTTTATTTTATTTATTATTATTATTTTTTCTTGTTACTATCACCATTTCTATGTGTATATGAATGTATATGTATTTTTATTAACATTAACATTTCCATTTGTATTTAAATGTGTTGTATGTATAATGTCCGAAGGTTTTATGTGGCTATGACCTCTCCCAGTTTTCTTTCTTCTGTATAAATATTGTGTTCTATTTTTTCTTTCTTTGTACTCTGAGGATGTCGTAATAGACGAAAACGTTCAGTATTCCGACTTTAATTTCCCTGTGGTTTCTGCAATATCTTTTCGTCACGTGTTATTGTGATTATTTTTGCAAGTACATACATATATACATACATACATATATGGAAAAAATTTAGATTGTAATTCATCTAATACGCAATGTTAGTTAATTTATTACTATAACAATGAGTGGCAAATGCGATAGAGTCAGTAGTGAGAACAAAGTTTTTATAAATGGAATAATCTAACATTAAAGGGGTGTCACTTCGTTTGAATAATATATTCTATCGGAAGACAAAACGGTTTATATTAAAAGATAACATTCAGATACAGCATTCCTACAGGTCAATGGTACTGTTTTAGAATGCAACATACCATAAAGGAAAATGGGTATTATGTTAGGAGGCGCTCAGCTGCAACCTGTGTTCTACAACTACCAATTCGATAACCAATCACCAGTTGCCGTTGGATTCTGACCCGGTAGTGCGTTGTATGAAGAAAGATCAAAACCTGCGCTTCAAGGGTTTGAACTCTATAAGATACTTAGGTCTGTTGATTGGAATATGTCAGACAAGTAATAGAGGGATCAATGAAATATGATGTTAAAGGCAAATTTAGGTAGAGATTAATCCTGAGCCCTTTAAGTTTACATTGGGTTCCCTTGACTGACTAAAATCGTCCAACGATGATTGCAATAAATGAACAGTTCAATAAAAAATGCAAGAGGGAGTTATGAAGGGTTGGTCGGGACGACCAAGTGGTTGCTGCCGAGCCTTACAAGAGGCTCGTAAAGAGTAGGTAGGAATTGAGGTAGATGGTGAATGTTGCATTTTTATGGACCGGGTGTTTATAAACAAAGCAGATCATAGGCAAATATTTGCACAAGCTAGCTCTCCACTTTGAGTCATAATAATGGCCGGGAGCCTGTATGACCTAAGATTTGCTTACTACACGTAAACTAAGTTATGCAGAGATTTGAGATAGCTTAAGTAACCACATTGCATATAATCTTGTAACAACGAATCTGATTAGAGAAAGAATGAAGGAGAAGAAAATTCAATTGGTTCACTATTGTAAGACCACGCTCTTTGGAGAGGATCATAAAAATAAAGTTAAAGGTCATTGGACTAAAGAATTCATGGCGTTACTGCAGAACATACCTTGGACTTAACAATGCCTACTCTCACGGGATTAATTGAGTCTATCTCTGAGAAGCACGGCATGTAAAAGGTATTTATGAAGAAAAAAAAATCTACAAATTTTTCATTTCCCCTATACAGAAGATATAGTAAAGCGAAAGTAGAAAGTGAGAGACGTACTAAACAAATGGAAGTTATAACCAGATATTAAGATTAAAAACATTTCCAAACATTTCAAGTCAAAGTGTTATCAGGATCCTATCAGGTCTTTTGTTAGAATGATAAATAAAACTAAAACTAATTAATCAAACACAGAATATTTAGCAAAATTAGACAAATGGTCCAAGGAAATGATTTCTATGTTGAAACATTCAGATTAGCTAGAAAGATCTAGTGACAAAATAAAAGTTTCTCAGGTTACTAAGTTAATAGCATTTGCCCAATTGGTACATAATTGTGATAAGAAAACTGTAGAAAAGCTGTATAGAGATCTCAAAGAAACCATGGACTTAGGGGAGCTAGATTGCTTTCATCAAGTTTATTGTGAATATAAGGCAATTAGTCAATATGTCATGACAGTAAGAATACAAGAGCAAAGATATACGAACTCTAGGAGTGATTTCAGAAACAGAGAATCTAAATATAGAACTAAAACCACTCTAAGGAATGCTAGATTTGAATGTTACTCTTGTAACCAACGTGGGCCTAAAGCACAGGAGTGTTATTATGAAACTATTTGTAGGAACTGCAAATATGAGGGTCATGATGAGTATTAGTGTAGAAACCCACCATTCTGTTTATATCACCAGAGAGAAGGACATAGAACACAAGATTCTAGAGCAATGCCAAATTCCCGTATTCACCAAAAAACAAGAGGAAATCTTATAGACATAAAATAAAAGAACACTACAGAGCTAACCATAGAAATGCAAATAGACATTATTGTGTTAGAGGCAGGAGTGATAGGAGGGTGAAAGAAAGCACCAACACCAAAGACAAGGGCAAATTGACTATAACAGTTGGAAGGGCTTTTGTAGGACCCCGCAATGCGGGTCGAGTTTTCAATAAAACTATTCAAATATTTATCGATAAGGGATTTGTAGTCAATTTTATAACTAGCAAAGTTTTAAACCAATTGAAACCGGAAGTAAAACTCTTGGAACCAATCCATTACTCAATACAAGTAGTAATAGGAAGTCCGTTACAAACATTGGGTAAAATGGAAGCAAATATAATGTTGCATAGAAATAAGCACTTGTACATTCCAGTGATAGTTATCGAAGAATCTGCTTTTCCAGGAGATTTATTGATATGATTTCCAACTATGAGAGAAGAGGGCATGGTCATATGTTCTACTGAATTAGGGATTTTAGTGAAATCACAGTTAATCCCATTTTCAAATCAACCAGACTTAGAATCAGTATCTGTGATAAGAGAACTATTGAAATATATAGGAAGATAACAATGCTAGATTAGATTATAGCGGGTCAGGGTGGTCCAGTAAAGAACAAACAAAACAAACAGAAAAAATAAAATCACGTATGGTGAACTCAACTCAGTTGTTCAAGAAATCCCAGAAATTACTCGGAATTAATCAACTTCAAATGAAGCTTTACTAATTGTGGAAGGTGGCGTAGTAGAGTCGACGTTATTACACTCCATAGTAATTAGCAGAGTAGAAGTGCAGTTGAAAGGACTCATTTTAAACTGAAATTTTAATAATTCCAGAAATAATTAGGATAAAGGGTTTGAAATTGGACTCGGAGATTTATACAACACACAAGAACAAGGTAGAAATATTAGTGATTAGTACATGGAATAAAGACATAGTCTTTAAAAAATGTACACAATAGGATGTTTTCAAGTCTGTACAAGACCTATTAAGATTTTAAGTGAGGATACTAAGGAGGGAGAATCCTCAATTTCACCAATCTTTTCAATTTAGGAAGAAACGGATTTAGGAGAGAAATATAAGTGTCAACTAGGACCTACTAGTTGTGCTGAGTGTGATGAAAGCTTAGTTGCTTTGTTCTTGAAACACAATAAAGAAATTGCTATACCTTGGGGCGCCTTGGGCAATACAAGTGTTTTAAAACATCAGATCAAATTAAAACCAGGGACTATTTATATACCTATCTATAGGCTACCACATTCCAAGATAGCCATTGTAGATAAATTGATCACTGAAATGCTATTGCAGGATATAATTGAACCTAGTCTATGTGAGTGGAAGTTCCCCTTACTTCTGGTGCCAAAATCAGATGGTACCATGTGTCTAGTTACTGATTACAGGTAAGTGAATAAACAGTCTATATCTGAAATATTATCGTTACCAGTAATAACAGATATACTTCGTAGTTTGGGAACCGAGAATATGTATTTTAGCACTATAGATATCAAATCTGCGTTCTGGTAGATCGAGTTGCATGAACATTTACAGGATTATACAGCATTTTCTACAACAACGGGGAACTATGCGTTCAAATGAATGTCGTTTGGGCTATGTAATAGTCCATTAACTTGTATGAGATTAATGAATACGGTTTTAGATGGATTGTTAGGCAACACTGCCCGTGTATTTCCAGATGCTAATTTAATAGTTTCCCAAACAGCGACTGAGCACTTTAAGATGTTAGATTTAGTATTCTCAAGACTAGTTGAAATAGGATTGAAAGGGGAACTAGGAAAATGTAAGTTCTTGCCGGATAGTGCACTATATTTGGGACATAAAAAAATAGACACGGACTTAGTACAGTGAATTCAAATGCAAAAGCAGTAAAGAACTATCCACTTCCAGACAATGTAGAAAAAGTTAGAAGTTGCTTTGGATTGACAGGGTATTATAGAAATTTTATCAAGGGATATCCAGACATAGTTAATCCATTAATTTCTTTGTTGAGGAAAGATCCAAAGTTCATTTGGGGACCTTCACAACAGCAAGCTTTTGACGAGTTGAAAGATAAACTTAATTGTTCTCCAGTTCTCATATTTCCTGATTATGGTGAGGAGTTCATTCTTTGTACTGATGCGTCTGACAAAGGGTTAGGAGGCATACTGATGCAAGAGAGAAATGGAACACTGAGACTGATAGCTTACACATCGAGAATTTGTAATAGTGCACAAACTCCATCACAGAAAGAGAAATCTTAGCAGTGATATATTCATTAGAGAGTTTTAGAGATATGATACTGGGAGATATAGAGTGTGGACTGATCATACAGCTATCCAGAACTTATTCAAACATAATAATCTTAGGGGCAGATTAGCCAGGGGATTTACTACACTTCAGTGTTATAAAGTTAAGTTTGAATATATTCAGGGTAGAAAAAAATGCTTCAGCAGATCCACTGTCTAGAAATATTAGCTAACAAGCGTCAAGGTTGATAATTTCCATCTTCAGTGTAAATGAACTAGTAACGGTTGATGAGGAAATGATAATAGGGGTACAAAGAACATAAAAGTCTTGGGATAAGTAGCCCGAAAGATGATGAACCCACGAGGTATTTCTTTGAACAATGAACTTTTGTATAAAAAAACAATTGTAAGTGGGAACTATATTTCTAGGGACCCAGTGAATCAGCTGGTAATTCCATAAATTCTTGTACAAGAGGTATTGAAATTATTTTGTGATAGTGATTGTAGTTCACACCCAGGAAAAGATCAAACTTATAGACAAGCACGACCTAAATACTTTTGGCTAGGTATGAAGAAAAAATATACTTATATAGAATCTTTTTTAACTGTGCAGAGATAAAAGAAAATACACCTAGACCTGCTCCTATGTTATCATACCTAATCCCGCAGAAATATTGGGAAAAAGGTCACTTAGATACACTGGAGTTATCTATGAAAACGGATATAAATGTCGATTTGTTGTCATTGGTTATCTTTCAAGATTTTGTATTTTACAACCCATACCAAAGAAGAGAGCTGAAACAATTGCTTAAATAATCTATGATCAGATAATCTGTAATATCACTACTCCTAAGATCTTAGTTTCAGGCAATAGTACTGAATTTAATCAAATCTTGGAAGAATTATGTAGGATATTTAAGATAAACAAAGTTAATATCCAAGTGAATCATCCTCAGAGCAATGAAGTTGTAGAGAGGTTAAATAAGAAAATGATTACATGTCTTAGATATTTGATGAACCCATATAGTATAACTTAGGATAGTTGGATTCCTTGTGTTGAATGAAATGTACACCTAATAACCAGATTAAAACAGCTACGGGAGAGACATCCCATTTTATCATTTTTGGGGAAGACAAAATTCTCCCATATGAAATCTTGAGTGCAGAACCAAAGCCAGTGTATAATACAGTATAGATGATTACATCTCAAATAGGATACATACATTTCAAAACATACATGAAAGAGTTAGGGAACACATGAAAGACTAAATGTAAGAGATTAAGAAGCAACAACACAAGATAACACATAGAATAGAATTATAAATAGGATATTTGACCATGGCCGAAATACATGCCATCAGAAATAAACTTTAACCAAGATACTCCGTCTGGGGTATTGGTTGCATGTTATTGTGGCAAAGTAGCATGCAGTTGATACTTTAGGGTCTATATGTGGTGTCCATACGGACCAGATCCACACACCATATTGTCTGTGATAGAGGAAAACTCTGTTCATAGAGAAATGATGATACTTTTATACTACGACTATCCCTCCGTTATGCTGTCTCCCAACCCCTTGTTACTGTCCTGTACCATTTCTTTGAATATTCATTTCCTTTTTTCGCCTACCCTTTGGTGGGGGAAGAGAATGCTACCACCAAGTCTTTCCACTTGAGTCGTAAAAGGCGACAAAAAACGGGACGAGTGATGGGATTAGAAGTCCTGCTACCTGTAGCTCCAAAGGGGACATTCCTAAACAAAGTAAAGGCATAAGAGAGTCTGGGAGCTTTCCAACCAGTACCCTAAGGGTTGGGTCTTTTAACGTGCGTGGATGTGGTACAGTTGAGAGTAAAAGGGAATAGATAGGCAGTATGTTTCTGAGAAGAAATATGGATGTGCTGGCTTTGAGTGAAACTAAAATGAAAGGGAAGGGCGAATGTGAGTTTGGGAGTGTAGCTGGGAGGTACTCAGAAGTGAAGAGTGGACGAGGGAGGGAAGGGGTGGCTATATTAGTAAGTGAAGAGATAAGAAAGCGTATAGTGGAGTGAAAGGAGGTTTCATCAAGGTTGATGTGGATGAAGGTGAAGCTGGGAAGGGAGATGTGGGTTTTTGTAAGTGCGTATGGGCCTGGTAGTGAGAAGAGCGTAAAAGAGAAGGAGGCTTTTTGGGTAGATATAAATGAGTGCATAGAGGTATTAGGAAGAAATGTCAATGTAGTTGTATTTGGAGACCTTAATGCTAAGCTAGGAAATAAACCAATAAACGGAGTGATTGGGAAGTATGGAGTTCAAGATAAAAATCGTAGTGGAGAATTGATAGTGGAGATGTGTCTTGAAAGAGAATTGATGACAGCAAATACAGTGTTTAGGAAGAAAGTCAAGCATAAGTATGCATGGGAGAGGGTGGTGGATCGAAGGGTGGCAAATAGAGGGTTAATGGACTATATAGTGGTGACTAGGAGTACGGTAGGAAGAGTTAAGGATGTACATGTCCTAAGGGGAGAGAGCTGGGGAATATCAGATCAATTTCTGGTGGAAGGTAAATTGAGAGTGGGGAATAAGTGGAGAAAGAGGAAAAGGGCAGAAGGTAGGGAGGTACTTAGAGTGAACTGCTTAAATGAGAGAGAAAAAAAGGAGAATGAGTACAAGAAGAAGCTGAGGGAGGAGTGGGAGGGAGTAAAGGATGGAGTAGAGTGGAGGAGGAATGGGGATGGTTCAGGGAGGGAGTCATAAGGTGTGCAAAGATGGTGTGTGGAACAAGGAGGGCGGGAGGAAATAGAAGGAAAGGTAGTGAGTGGTGGGATGATGAAGGAAAGAAGAGTGTAGAAGAGAAGAAGCAGGCGTTCATAGATTGGCTACATATTAGGACGAGTGAATCGTATGAGAGGTACAAAGTAAATAGAAAGGAAGTTAAGCATAAGAGTCATAAGGTGTGCAAAGATGGTGTGTGGAACAAGGAGGGCGGGAGGAAATAGAAGGAAAGGTAGTGAGTGGTGGGATGAGGAAGGAAAGAAGAGTGTGGAAGAGAAGAAGCAGGCGTTCATAGATTGGCTACATATTAGGACGAGGGAATCGTATGAGAGGTACAAAGGAAAGAGAAAGGAAGTTAAGCATAAGATAAAGGAAGCAATGGGTTAGGAGTATGACATAAAATTTTGAAAGTAAGAAAAAGATGTTTTGGAAGGAAATTAAAAGAGGAAGAGGAGGCGAATCAAGTAGAGAAGAAAAGGTAAAAGGTGCAGATGAAGAGATGATAATGGAAGAGAAGGCAGTGAGAGGAAGGTGGGCAGAGTATTTTAGGGGGTTGCTAAATGTGAAGGAGGATAGGGAGGGAAAGGTAGTTGCAGTGGGAAGCGCTAAGAAAATGAGAGTGATGGGTGAGGAAAATAAAGGAAAAAACAGGTAAGGATGAAGTGAAAGCAGCTTTTAAGATAATGAGAGAAGGTAAGGCACCTGTGTTGGATGGATGCCATGCAGAATGTCTGAAGAAAGGAGTTACAGTTATAGTGGACTTGCTGGTGAGGTTATCTAATGTATGTTTAAGAGAGGGTAGAGTGCCGGAGGACTGGAGGAGTGCCTGTATAGTTCCGCTTTACAAGGGAAAAGGGGACAAGTGTAAGTATAGTAGTTTCAGAGAGATCAGCTTGTTGAGTGTAGTTGGGAAGGCTTATGGGAGGGTCTTGATTGAGAGGATTAGGAGAGTAAAAGAGGGAGTAATTGGTGAGGAACAGTGTGGGTTTAGGACAGGTAGGGGTTGTGTAGACCAGATCTTTGTAGTAAGACAGATATGTGAAAAAGCTATAGGGAAAAGTAAGGACAATTTTTGGGCTTTTATGAATCTGGAAAAGGCTTACGACAGGGTAGATAGGAAGGCACTGTGGGAGGTACTGCAGATATATGGGATAGGAGGAGAGCTGTTAAGAGCAGTCAAGCGTTTTTACGTTAGGATTATAAATGGAGAGAGTGAATAGTTTGAGGTAAAGGTGGGACTTCGTCAGGAATGTGTTATGTCGACCTAGCTGTTTAATCTTTACGTGGATGGGGTGGTGCGAGAGGTGAATGCAAGGGTAGTGGGTCAGGGGTTGGAGATGATTAAAGAAAATGGAGAAAAGTGGGAGGTGAGCCAGTTGTTGTTTGCTGACGACACTGCGCTTGTAGCAGGATCAGAGGAGGGATTGAGGAAGTTAGTGACAGAGTTTGAGAAGGTGAGTGAAAGAAGGAAGCTGAAGATAAATGTGGGCAAATTTAAGGTGATGAGATGTACAAGGGGAGAGAATGACAGCATGCTGAAAGTGGACATAACGGGTGAAAGACTGGAGCTAGTGGATAGTATTAGATACTTGGGTGCAAATGTGGCAGGAAAGGGAGGAGAGGGGGCAGAGGTAGAATGTAGATTGAGAGAAGCGAGTAAATGCCTTGGTGGATTAAAAAGTGTAATGGGAAATAGACATCTGGGAATAGATGCTAAGAGGAGGTTCTATGAAGGAGTGATTGTGCCAACAGCACTATTCGGGGCAGAAACATGGAACATAAGAGAGGAAGAGAGGAGTTTGAATGTGTTTGAGATGAAATGCCTGAGATGTATGATAGGGGTTACTAGGCTAGATAGAGTGAGAAATGAGGAAGTGAGGAGGAGAACAGGGGTGGAAAGGGAGCTGGGAGATAGGGTTGTTGAAAGAGTATTGGTGAGTAAAAGCAGCAATGACTGCAACAGCTCTGTAGGGAAGAGGCCAAACGCAGAGTATGGGAGTCCAATATATCTTACGTTTCGCCCAGCAGGGCTTCTTCCGAAGAAGCCCTGCTGGGCGAAACGTAAAATATATTGGACTCCCATACTCTGCGTTTGGCCTCTTCCCTACAAAGAGTATTGGGATGGTTTGGACACATGGAAAGAATGAGTGAAGAAAGATTAGTAAAAGAAGTGTGGAAGGCAGAGGTGGAAGGAGTGAATATGAGGGGGCGTCCTGGTATGAGATGGATGGATGGGGTAAGATAGGCATTACAAAAGAGAGGAATGTCTGTAGAGGAAGGACGGGAGAGGACAGAAGATAGGGGTGAATGGAGAAGGGTTATGTATGGATGATACTGTGATGCATGAGGGGGAGTGTGTGGGAGATGGGGGGTGAAGAAGTATGTATCAGAAAAAAATTGACGCAGCCCGAAGGGATTTCTCCCCGTCTTCTCCTTTTCTGCACGAGGGGACGGAGAGGGGGGGTCGCCGATTTTATGAGGTGGCCAGGATGCGGGGATGATGCGTCATCCAGGAGGTGCTAAGATAAGAGGGAGGGAGAAGGGTGGAGGGGAGTGGAATATATAGGAAATGGAATGGTTGGAAGTGGTTTCTATTTCTTTTTCTTTTTAGCTACCCCCCTTGTAAGGGGGAAAAAGCCTTTGGTATATGTATATATGTATGTATGTATGTATGTATGTATGTATGTATGTATGTATGTATGTATGTATGTATGTATGTATGTATGTATGTATGTATGCATGCATGTATGTACGTATGTATGTATGTATGTATGTATGTATGTATGTATGTATGTATGTATGTATGTATGTATGTATGTATGTATGTATGTATGTATGTATGTATGTATGTATGTATGTATGTATGTATGTATGTATGTATGTATGTATGTATGTATGTATGTATGTATGTATGTATGTATGTATGTGAGATACTCAGGTCAATATAGAATAATTGGTTTTGTAGGTAGAATTAAATACAAGATCTTACACTTAGAAACTAGGGAAGTGTCAGTTAGACATGTAGATTATTTAAAAAGGACTAAGAAAGAATTTGATAATGATGATAATTGTGACATTGAAAATTGTAAAAGAACAACTCTTTTTGAGTAATGATGAATATTGCATCACGTGGGAATTAGGCTTGAAATCTATAAAATATTTAGGTCTTTTGATTGGAATACGTTATACAAGTAGTAGAAAGATAAATGAAATATGATCTAAAACCAAATTTAAGTAGAAATGAACCCTGAGCCCTTTAGTTTCACATTGACTGACTAAAATCACCCGACGATGATTGCAATAAATAATTCAATGAAACCAAATAATTTCATTGAGATATATTTATTCCTTTTGCTGTACAAAGTGTTCCCCTTGAATGAATAAAGTCACCTGGCGGTAACCAAAACAAGTAAAGTTGATAATCCTGCCGCTTCAATGTTTTAATTGATGTTATTGTCCAGTATAAAGTAAAAATCCTTTTACTTTAGGAGTTTGCATTGGAGAACTTCTGCTCTGCATAAGAATGAACTAAGTCATTAGCATCTGAAACGTTAATTTCTTTAATTCTGCACCTCGTTTCTCTTCCCTGCATCGTGCACAGAATTTGAGGGGTAGTGGTATAACCAGCGTTCCTCTTAACCTTGTTTTATTTCAGTATTTGATTTCATTACTTAGTCTCTTATTATATACAAATATGTGTTCACAGCGTCAGCCACTTCATCATGCCCGACACTTCACGCACACTTTACACCATCTACACGAGCTTACCAAGTCGGCCGAGCAAAGTGTGCTCTGTCCCCTGCACTGAACTCTGAAGGCTGCAGATTTATATTTTCAAATCCGCGATCCACGATGACTCAATGGCAGGTTCATTTCACCTTCTCACTCTCCTTCTGTTACACAAAGTATGTCAGTTATTGTGCCTCTTGACCATATCTCTCCATTCATCCATTCCTGTTCAGGTAA
>NC_134816.1:11375093-11407593 GCF_046742065.1 Oratosquilla oratoria
CACAAGATCCAAGAACTTATCAGCAATATCTTTTCTGAATGGAGGAATATAACCTAGCCTCAGGTTCTGAATCATCTTGAGAAACAGAGGATGCTGAACAAGATGAAATGGTGAATTTGTAGCAAATATAATTCTTGCAACTTCTTTGTCGAGATTTTCCTTTTGAGAGGCTGATGTTTTTATGATAAATCTGTCCAGAGATGTTGATGACTTTCTTTTAGATGAAACTGATTTAGCAGGAGTGGTGCCTGTGGAGGAGTCTGATAGTGACATTTTTAATGGTGGAGTCAGGTTTGAAGATAATTCAAGTGGACCCGATGATGAAGGGATTGAAGCTGTTGATACAGATCCTGAAATGGAAACAGAAAAATTTAGCATATTGCATAATTTATAAATGAATAAATAAATGAATGAATACAGTGTGATTTAGGCTACTTTTGAGTACAGTAGTTATTTTTTTAGATAATGATCATATTCACACAAGCCACTAAATTATTTGGAAATAATTAACAGGATATGAAATAGGTGGGCTTGGAATTCAGACCACACAGGATTCAGTCCACTTTTAAATTCACTAAAAATAAGGGGTTAGTTGGGTTAGGTTAGGCTAAATCCCTTTGGGCTGAATCCATTGTGGGCTGAATTCCAATGGAACCTATGAAATATATTACACAATGTTGAACGAAACGAATAACAATCATCTAGGCCCCAAAGTTGAGTGGATACAGTATATTATAGTGATATAGTCATTACCCAAATTTAGAAGTAATGAAATTGAAGTATCATCTCTTTAGGCCTTCACATTTTTATTGCACATGCTCTCCATTGTTCACCAAATTTATATAGTTGCGTATGAAAAGGGAGAAATGCACACAATATAGGTAAAATTATTTACCTGGGTCATCAATTTCTTCTTCTATATGCTGTGGCTGACCTTGGCATTTATCTCTGTGAGATTTTAATCTTGACACAATGTCCTGTAGTTTCTGGCTGCATTCTTTGCATTTAGCTCGGTGCCCTTTGCCAGATGTTGTTGGTAGTTTTTCAAAATAATTCCAGATAGGATCATTTTTTCTGCCAGAAGGAACCACTGCCAGGTCCAGAAGACATCCTTCCTGGTTGATTCCAAAGCAGCAACTGACTGAGAAGCTGCTTACCTAGAACAAGTTTCAACAAGAATCTTGTTGAAACTTGTGGGCTGCACAGTAATATATACTACATGTAGGCTTATACCGTTTCTTGTATACTAGTGGCAAGTCAATATAACACTGCTCCTTACATTGATATGCTAAAAATATCCTTTAGCAATCATATCGCATATCAGATAGCAATCCCACAATATTTAAAATCCACAAAAAATCTATTTAAATCAAATCTGATTTAAATAAACATCGTACAATAATACCTGTGAAGTCCGGCTAAAATTAGCATTTCAAAGCATAACAGTGTCTTAAAAATAGTTTCTTATTTCACTATAAAAGTTTATATTAACTTATACTGCATTGAATATGTTAATAGTTGATATATTTGTCCAATATACAATGTTAGGTTTCTAGTTTTGATATATTTGTCCAGTATGTGACCTCAGCTCAGTCCGCTCGTGACCTCAGCTAGAGACCTCGTTTTTCTGCACAGACACCAGCAAGCAAATACCTGTGAAATTTATATCTCCGAATAGTGTTAAGTGATTGTGTTGTGTTTTTGTGATTGTATACGTATAGCGCTATACAGTTACAGATATAAGATAAAGTGCAGTGTTCTATTTAAATTCAAAACAGTTTTCTGTTACCGTACTCCAAAGGTAGGAGAAATAGTATAAGGTAAGCAGAGTAAGCTTCGCGTATTTAGTTTATTAGAGACCGCTTTGATTTTTTGTTGTTGTTGATTTGTATTTTCTCTTTGCCGTTTTTATTGCTAAAGGGTGAGCGAAATGGCTTGTGAAGGTTGCGTGAACCTAGAGGTCCGTCTCAGGATGTGTGAGTAGGAAATTCGGCTTCTCAGGAGTGCGCTCCGTGAGAAGAGTGAACCCTCCCCACAATCCAAAGAGCGTTCCACTTCTTCCCCTACTGTCACTGCTATGAGCGAGTGGCGCTCCGTGGGGTCCCGTTTGTCGAGCCTGCGTTCGGTAGACGTGTGCCCTGTAGAGCAACCGCTGGCCATAGCCAATCGTTTTGCTCTACTGGAGGATGAAGTGGCTGAAAACCAGGAGTTCTTGGTGGTGGGGGACTCCATGGTGCGAGGCTATGACGACATCCTGCAGCGGAAGACAAATCGACGTTGCAAGCTTGTATGTCAACCGGGCCGTGGGATCGTTGATTGTACCCGGTCCATCAGGGAGCAAGGACGGAAGAAAACGGTTACGATTGTTCATACGGGAAGTAACGATGTAGGTAGGGTGAGATCAGAGGAGCTTGTTCGGAATTACAAGGTCCTCCTTCAGGAAATGAAGGAACGTGGGAGCCGTCACGTAGTCTGTGGGATCCTCCCGAGGATCTACGCAGGCTCGTGTTGGAACAGTAGAGCCATAGGGATCAATGATAGGATATCGCAGTTGCACACACAATTGGGATACCACTTTCTTGATCCTTGGTATCTCTTTTCTAGGCGCCATGACCTTTACGCTTCTGATGGGAGCCACCTTACCCGCAGAGGCAAAGATGTTCTTACAAACCTCATTGTGGGAGTTTGTAATGAACTAGCTTCTTTTTTAGGGTAGACGCCCAAAGGGAAGGGGAAATAGAATGTACTTGGGAAAACAGTGTAGGGTATAGCATTAATGTAGAACAATGTGCCAGTATAGGACAAAATACAATTTTAGGATATAATGTCGCTAGAGGACGAAATGTCACATTAGGATGTAATGTCATAGGACAAAATGTCGCAATGGGATATAATGACAGTGGAGGACAAAAGATCACGGTGGGAAGTAATGATAGTGGAGAACAAAATATCACGATAGGATGTAATGACAATGGAGGAGAAAATATCACGGTGGGATATAATGTCAGTGAAGGACAAAATATAATTTTAGGAAGGGATACCGAACAGAATATCAATGAAGGCCAAAATATCATGATAGGATGTAATGTCGCTAGAGGGCGAAATGTCACATTAGGATGTAATGTCATAGGACAAAATGTCGCAATGGGATATAATGACAGTGGAGGACAAAATATCACGATGGGAAGTAATGATAGTGGCGAACAAAATATCACGATAGGATGTAGTGATAATGGAGGAGAATATATCACGGTAGGATATAATGTCAGTGATAGTGGAGAACATAATATCACGATAGGATGCAATAATAATGGAGGAGAAAATATCACGGTAGGATATAATGTCAGTGAAGGACAAAATATAATTTTAGGAAGGGATACCGGACAGAATGTCAATGAAGGCCAAAATATCATGATAGGATGTAATGTCGCTAGAGGACGAAATGTCACATTATGATGTAATATCATAGGACAAAATGTCGCAATGGGATGTAATGATAGTGGAGGACAAAATATCACGATGGGAAGTAATGATAGTGGAGAACAAAATATCACGATAGGATATAATGTCAGTGAAGGACAAAATATAATTTTAGTAAGGGGTACCGGACAGAATGTCAATGAAGGCCAAAATATCAAGATAGGATGTATTGACAGTGGAAGACAAAAGATCACGATGGGATGTAATTATAGTGGAGGAAAAAAATATCACGGTAGGATATAATGTCACTGGAGGACAAAATATATTTTTAGAAAGGGATGCCGGACATAATGTCACTGAAAGACGGGAGGCCGGCGTGAATCACGGTGACGTAGGGGGACAAAATGTACAAAAGAGATCGGATGACCGTGATCGACCAGATGTCCGTGATGGGGGAAATGTTAATTTTGATAGGAGAAATGTTAATAAGGCATTGAATGTCAATGAAGGACCAAATAATAATATAGAGCAAGGTATAGATAAAAAACAAAATGATAATATAAGACATGATATTGAAACTCAAAATGTGTCAAAAAGAAATAATCACGAGTTTCTTAAAGCCATGTACTTTAATGCTCGTAGTATTAGGAACAAATTTCAAGAAATACAGGCGTATGTCAAAAGCGAAAATCTCGATATGATAGGAATAACTGAGACATGGTTAAATGGTACAGAGTTCGAAGCTGAATTTAATATTGCGGGATTTAAACACTTTCATCAGGACAGAAACCACAAGAAAGGTGGGGGTGTTCTATTGTACGTTAAAAACAATGTTCATGCTTGTGTTTTAGAGAAAGTGAAACAGGATGCATATGATAGTTTGTGGGTTCAGTTAACCCAAACAAATGGAAAAAAAATGAATATAGGTGTAATATATAGGCCAAAGACATTATCATTAGCAGA
Source organism: Oratosquilla oratoria (assembly GCF_046742065.1). Classification (NCBI taxonomy): domain Eukaryota; kingdom Metazoa; phylum Arthropoda; class Malacostraca; order Stomatopoda; family Squillidae; genus Oratosquilla; species Oratosquilla oratoria. The sequence goes on from NC_134816.1 coordinate 11,379,477, forward strand.
CGACAAACTGTTATTTCAAGAACTGTCTAGTTTCTGCAACCGGGATTTATTGATAATGGGTGATTTCAATTTTATTGACATTGATTGGATGACCCTTGAACATGGCCATATAGGTAGTCGCTTGATTGATTTTCTTGGTGACAATTACTTAATTCAGCATGTAAAAGAACCCACAAGATATGGAAACTTACTCGATCTTTTGATCACTAGCCGCGAAAGCATGGTAACTGATGTAGAAGTCGGTGAATCTGTTGCAAATAGCGATCACAACTTAGTTCGATTCAAACTCCTAATTTTTTTTAGAATAGATACTTGTGTTTCTAAAATACCCGATTTCAGTAAAGCTCAGTTCATAGGACTACGTCAGGAGCTTCAGCTTACAGATTGGGAGGCAAAATTAAACGAAAGGCCTGTAGATCAGATGTGGGAAATATTTCAAAATACGCTCACTAAGATGATTCAAACTTACATTTCTTTTAAGGACAGACGTCCCCCAAATCAGGCTCGCCCAAAGTGGCTCGACAAAGAAACTGAAAAAAGTATTGCCAAAAAGAGGCAGGCTTATAAGAAATATAAGTGCTCGGGTGCATCTAATGACTATGAAAGTTATGTATCAATACAGAGAGATTTAAAAAAGACAATAAGAAAAAGAAAACGACAATACGAAATGAACATCGCTGATAAATCCAAAGAGAATCCCAAAGAATTCTATAGTTACATTAGAGATAAAAAGGTTGTTAGGAATCACATTGGTCCACTATTATCTGCTGACGGTCAACTTGAATATTCAAATGAAGGAATGTGTAATATCTTAAACAATTACTTTAGCTCGGTATTCGTAAACAAAACACCTCAAAGTGAATTCAAAACTGAAACCTGTGAAAAGTCTGGGGTAAACTTACTCACTACGGTAAATATAACAAAAGAAAAAATTAAAAGGTGTATAGACAAACTCAAAGTTAATAAAACACCAGGGCCTGACGGTTGGCATCCAAGAATCTTAAAGGAAATGAAAAATGAGATTGTTGTTCCATTAGAAATTATTTTCAAGAAATCCATCATATCCGGAGATGTCCCAAGAGAATGGAAGCTAGCTAACGTTACTCCCATATTCAAAAAAGGTGACAAAAAGAAACCAAATAACTATAGGCCTATAAGTTTGACTTCAATCGTAGGAAAAATAATGGAAACTATCATCAGAGATACTATCGAACATCATTTAGAAAGTAACCGTTTGATAAATGATAGCCAGCATGGTTTCAGACGGAAACGTTCTTGCGTGACTAACTTACTCGAATTCTACAACACAGTTATCTCGAATTATGACAAAAGAAACAATATAGATATAAGATATCTAGACTTTGCAAAAGCTTTTGATACCGTCCCACACGAAAGACTACTTACTAAATTAGCTTTGCATGGAATAAGTGGTAGCCTATTAGGTTGGACTAGTAATTGGTTGAATGGTCGAAAACAGAGAGTTGTTTTAAATGGAAAAACTTCTGGATGGAAAAGTATTGCAAGTGGAGCTCCTCAGGGTTCCGTTCTTGGGCCACTTCTATTCATAGTATATATAAATGATATAGTCCATGGACTAAAATCTACTGTTTCCAAATTTGCTGATGATACAAAACTGTGCGGAGTGGCAAATGATCACTCAAACCAATTAGATATTCAAGAAGATTTAGATCAATTACAGCAATGGTCTGAAAAGTGGCTAATGAAATTTAACACAAGTAAATGCAAGGTAATGCACATAGGTAAAAATAACAGTAAGTACGATTACAAGTTATTTGGTAATTCGTTAACAAAAGTGGATAGTGAAAAAGATCTCGGCGTAATAAGCGGTGTATTTCAGCCTCTGAGAAAGCAAATAAGATTCTGCGACTGATTGCACGATCTTTTGATTTCAAAAGTCCATCACTCATTAACAAGCTATATAAATCGTTAGTTCGTCCACATTTGGAATATGCTGCTTCCGTATGGTCACCGAATCTCATTAAAGACATTGATAGACTGGAAAAAAGTACAACGGAGAGCCACAAAACTGATTCCAAATATCAAAAATAAATCATACAAAAATCGACTTTGCCAACCATGTTTTCTCTAAAAAAGCGTAGACTCAGAGGTGACTTGAAACAGGTCTTTAAGATTTTAAAGGGAATTGACAACATCAAAAGTGACCAAATTTTCACATTGAATGGGAATCAGACAAGAAACAATGGTCTCAAACTGTCCGGAAATAGATTCAATTTGGAAGTAGGTAGAAACAACTTTGCCAACCGTGTAGTTAATGAATGGAATAAATTTCCTGCTCAGGTAGTGCAATGTAGTTCAGTTCGAAGCTTTAAGAATCATTTAGATAAATACCTAAGATGCTGTAATGATTATAATTCATCTTATATTATTTGTTTTTGTTTTGTTATCATTTGTCTGTCTGATTTTCATTTATTATTAGTTATATGTCAATTTATTATTATTTACTATTTACCTGTTTGTTTATTATTTAACTATACCTATGCATTTATTTATGTATTGTATTTGTTATTTACATTATTATAGTTTTTATTTATTGTTAATATGATTTTTTTTCGCATCCGACCTAGATATGGATCAAAAGGTCTCCTGTCGGCATGCTCCGCCTTTGTAATCCTTTCTAATGTGTGTGTGTGTGTGTGTGTGTGTGTGTGTAAATGTACGTATATGTATATGTACATATAATATATATATATATATATATATATACATATATATATGTATATATATATGTATATATATATACGTATATATATGTATATATATATGTATATATATATATATATATGTGTGTGTGTGTGTGTGTGTGTGTGTGTGTGTGTGTGTGTGTGTGTGTGTGTGTGTGTGTGTGTGTGTTATTTATAGAAATAAATATATATAAATATATATATATATATATATATATATATATATGTGTGTGTGTGTGTGTGTGCAAAGTAGACCACTTGGAAAAAGAAACTAACGAAGCAGAGTGCTTTCGTATCTTACATCATCAGTACAAAAATATGTAATATACGAGAACGCTCTGCTTCATTAGTTTCTTTTTCCAAGTGGTCTACTTTGCATAAGTGAATACACGTACCCGTGTTCTTATAAAGCATATATATATATATATATATATATATATATATATATATATATATATATATATATATATATATATACATACATATATATATATATATATATATATATATATATATATATATATATATATATATATATATATATTGCTATGAAGGTGAAGATAAGATAGATGAGTGGAAGAGGTGATAGATAAATGCGGGTTGGAGCGAGAACAATATATTCCTGACGTTTTGACTTCAAGTCTTCTTCACTCTGAAGAAGACTTGTAGTCGAAACGTCAGGTATATGTTATCGCTGCAACCCGAGTTTCTCTACCATTGTTTCCACTCACATATATATGTATATATATATATATATATATATATATATATATATATATATATATATATATATATATATATATATATATATATATATATATACATTGAAGAACCTAGGAAATGAATTTTCTTTAAGACGTGTCTTTTTAAATAACAAACAAAATTAAACTAAATTTTTTGGACTTAGTATTTAATTGCAAATTATCTCACTGTCATAAATTTACACAAAATATTTTGGGTGCATTAGAATTATACGTAGCGTCTCATGGAGCTCAACGAGATAATTAAAGTCCCGCCTCTTGTAACACATCCCCTTCACATGCCCTTTGTTGTGTATAAAAACTCAACACAAACAAATTATTTAACTCAAGAACATGACCAAAGTGTAGCCGTAATGTAATAATAAAAGTTTAATCATTTATAACACTGGTCTGTGTTTTTCTTGTTGTCATTTTTTTTTTAATGATTCAAAGTAAATTGAACGTACTGAATTCCAATCTGAAATCTGTTTTCTTTGATCAGCTTTAGTTTTTACACTATCTACTTTTTCATTTTTATTAGTTACTTTTACATGAATAATGAAGTAATTTTCTGAAAAAGTTGCACAAATTTATTATTTAATTACGTAATAGAGTAAATAAAAGTAATAAATTATTAAAGAAAGGTTTAGATATACATTCAAGGTTACCAGGCAACGATTTGTATGACTTTGTTGTCATATATATTTTTTCAGCAGATGGTCAGTGCTCGTTCAGTCTAGGAATGGGAGGTGTGGAGCTTTGTAAATCTATGCACACGCACATACACACACACACACACACGCTTATATATGTGTGTGTTCATGTGAGTGTGTGTGTTTTATGTATCTGTTATTTCCATTGTAGGGATTTGACAATTAATAGAAGGAAATGCAAAATGGTCCAAACATATTTTGTTACATTTATGTCAAGGTAAAAATGCCTGATGAACATTCGAAAATTACTAAATTTGTAAAATTATGATACCACACCTATTTTGGAATCTGAATTGGAGATTAGGATAAAAATTTTGCTCCTGCTGTAGAACATGCGTTGAAATTTTACGACGTTGGAATAAGAGCAAGATAAAATCCCTAACCTTTGGTGTTCCCATGATGTGGAGAAAAGGGACGGACCATGTGACAGATTGCTATTTCTGCATGACTAACCTAAAAGGTATCACATTTGAAAATTATAACGATAACTTAGAGTAGGTACTCTCATTAATGCATTTTAAAAATATATATTTTGACATAGAAAAACCCGCACGACTTTCATAATTTACGTATATAAAAATTATAGGTGTAAACAAGAACAAGCATTAAGTTGTGTATCCTGATATCCCATCTGCCAGAAACCCTGTGCCGTATGGTCCAGAAGTTCCAGTATCAAGTGTATCTGAGGACATAAATATGGCTGAGGACAGTGATACCCAACTTGAAGATATGGACCCTTCTGCATCATATCAACCTCCAATCCCCAATGAGAACCAACCAAATCCTTTAAGTTAAGCACAACTGAATGACAAAAGATGTTGGGTTATCAAGAGAATGTTCCTAGTTACTTGGATTACGCTATGACGAAAGCAATTTACTTGGATCAAGAAATGCATATGTTTGATATTGCAAAATTTTCTCACTTCATGACAAGCCTTCTTTAGTATATTCCAGTGATATTGAAGGGCTAGTTTAAGCCTCGACAACCTGGCCTGGTAAAAATCGTAGGTAATTGTTGGTTGTATACCAACGTGCATCAAAAACTGATGATAAAGGTAATGGTAATAATACTAATGAAAATAACAAGAACCATAACAATAATAATCACGTTAGTCAATTAAAGGGAAGGAAAATTAAATAATTACTAATAAGACCAATTAAGTAATCATAATATTATTCATATGTTCATGCGCTTATGACATGAAAATCTGAAAACGATACATTGTATATCTAATATCAAAGAATTAAGAAACATGTGAAAAACAGAAACCAAGGAAATAAATTTATAGAATCACAAAGCTAATCAGGTTAATTTATACAAAAAATATATATACATAAACAACTAATAAGAAAAGAATGAGAATGCACAAATGATGAAATAAACTTCAGAGATTAGATGTATAAGCGAAATGTAACACGATTATGTGTGGTGCATTTCAAACGACACTTTTTATTAAGATTTAATAAATATTTGATACATTCCCAAAAGAGCCACACCTCAAAGGGAAATATAAAAATGTATACAATTGTTTACACGTTCAACGATAAAGATCTAATTACGCATCCATTATTGCATTAGATATTTACTAAAACATCTTTACATGTGTACTTGTGTGAAACACAATGGTATTGGAAAACGTGTTGGATTTATGATTAATAGATTTTATCTTTCCGAATTAGAACTTAATATTGTTACGGGACGGGCTGGTTATGTGAAGAGACGTTACGTATAACGGATAAGTGCTTAAGAACCAGCTCACTTCTAGAAGCCACTGTAGGACTGAACTATCTGGTCAGGGCCTAGATAATTCGTAAGACTAGAAGTAAAGGTAACAAAGAAGATTCCAGGAAAGGAATATTAAACTAGCGATAAAACTAGTAAACGAAATTATTAATATCATGGAAAATATTTACAGGCAATCAACACAAAAGAGAATGGGCAGTAGGGTCAATGGGACCGTTACATGATTATAAGAATATGGAAATTATCGTTCAAATAAGAAACACAAGATACGTATACAATATGGTACTATCTAAGTACAAAGAGATCAGGAACATGCATCAAAATAAGTAATAAGTACAAATATAAGTATAAAGTAATGCAATGTATATCAGACACGTAATGTAGGCAAAAAGGGTGATCACTTCACACCAATCGTCTCACGAGTCTAAACTTCTAGTTTTTATCAAGAGATCAATATGCGAGAAAATGACAAGGTGTGAGTGATTTCCACCGCTTATATACCATTGGACCGGAAGCGGGATACTTCCGGTGAAGGGTGCGGGTGAGCGCAAAGGGGGGAGGAGGGTAAGTTAACACACGTCAACATGGGTAGTTTTAAGACCCTCGACTCGCTTGAACAATCTACTTATTTAGTAACTGTCAAATCTGTGCGCTCCGAACTATTCAGGATTTCGCTTGTCTGTTTGTTCTACAAGAGTGCGCACCTTTCTCCGCACGTAGGCAAGATTACATATAGTGGACGGGCGTTACTACTTAACATTGTTACAATACATACATAGACAAGAAATATGAACATAGTTATGTAATACAAAGGAACACAATTCTATAACATAATTACACATATGACGTAATATCTAATATTACGTTACACCTCCACCGTTTGGGAAAGCTTTTCACTTTCTGTTGAAAAGCTACGTTCTAGAAAGTATGGAGTAGTTCTTCTGCGCAGGGGACAGCTTCTTGCTGTAGTAGGCGATAGCGTGAAGAACTTCATTATGTTCTTGCAAGAGAGTGGCACCGATACTGGAGTCACTGGCATCGACTTGCAGATGAAAGGGTCGTTGGAAATTGGGTGCCGTTAGAACGGGTGCGTTAGTGAGAAGGGACTTCAGGTTTTTGAAGGCCGTCTCACAGGTAGGCGTCCACACGAAGTCGTGATCTTTTCTCAACAGGTCAGTCAATGGTTCTGCTACATCTTGTTTCTCAGATAAGTGTCCTACTTTTATCTGAAGATTTTGTAGTATCTGAGAGTTTTCCAAGGGAATCTCAGGAGGATTAGGCAGGTTATCAGGAGGCTCTTCCGATTCTATTGTGGTAGAGCTGCAAGCTGGAATTGGATCTCTGGAATGATAAGGTTTTAAGGTATTTATGTGACAGAGACGGGAACTCTTTCTTCTGTCTGGAGTTTTGATTATGTAGTTGAGATCACTGGCTCTGGACAAGACTTCATAGGGTCCTTTGTATTTAGCCTGCAATGGATCTCCTGGTATGGGAAGATAAAGTAACACTTGATCTCCTGGAGAGAAAGTTCTAAGTTTAGAATTTTTATCATACCGACCTTTTATTACTCGTTGAGCATTCGTCAAGTTCTCTCTTGCCAACTTCCAAGCTTCTAACAACTTCTCGGTGACCTGGGACACGTATTTCAAAGAAGGAACTGGTGGTTCTTCTTTCATCCATTGTTCATGAAGTATCTTTAGGGGGCCACGGACTTCATGACCGAAGACTAATTCTGACGGGCTGAATCCAAGGCTTTCTTGAATTGTTGTTCGGGTGGCGAACAACAAAAAGGTGAGTCCGTCTTCCCAATTTCGAGTGTTCTCAGCACAGAAGATTCTTAACATTGTCTTGAGCGTTTGGTGAAAGCGCTCTAGAGCACCTTGTGATTGAGGATGATAGGCGGAGGAAGTTACATGATTTATACCTAGTGTTACAAGATTTTCTCTAAACTTGTTGGAAAGAAAATTACTTCCTTGATCACTTTGAATGTTCTTGGGAAATCCTACCATAGTGAAATATTTCAACATTTCTCTGATTATGTTTTGAGCTTTAATATTTTTCAAAGGAATTGCTTCTGGAAAACGAGTGCTCATACACATGATTGTGAGAATGTACTGATTTCCTTTACTTGAAGGAGGTAAAGGTCCTACACAGTCAATAAGAATTTTTTTAAATGGCTCTTCCTTTACAGGAATGGGATGGACTGGAGCTTCTACAATTTTCTGGTTGGGCTTACCTACAAGTTGACATGTATGACATGTTTTACAATATTGGGCAACATCTTTGACAACCGTGGGCCAATGGAAATGTTGGGTTATGTTGAACAAGGTCTTTCTTACCCCTAAGTGACCTGCTAAGGGAGTATCATGAGCCAATTTTAGAACATTATTCCTGAAACCAAGAGGGAGGACTATTTGATTCCTTACTTGCCATGGCTGGTCAGCGGTTGCGGTGGATGCTCTCCATTTTCGCATTAGGACTCCGTTTTCTATATAGAAACCTCGTGACATTTTTTCAACTTCTTCTGGAGATGAAACAAACTCGTACAAATTTTTAAGAGAAGGATCTGACCTCTGTTCTTTGATTAATTCTGCTCTAGATAGAGAAACTGGTGAAGAAGAAGATGGGTCAGTTTGGGAGAATAGGGATTCTAAATTATAGGTCTCCTCTTCAGATTTCTTGTACTGAGATCTGGTTACAGCACAAGCGGGAAACAACTGTAAGTTATCTGAAGGTTCTACTGAGGTCTTAGGGTTATTTGTTATTAAGGGAGAAATGACTTTGCTTCCAGCGATGTCATTGGCCAACAATAAGGATATTCCTACCATGGGAAGAGAGTCTACTACTGCTACTTTAACCATTCCGGTTGTTAAATCAGACCGCAAGAAAACATTATGTAATGGACATTTTACAATTCCTCCAACTCCTTCTATCAATATATCATAACCTGTATATGACTCACCCAGATTCTGCAAGACAGAATTTAAAATCAGACTTTGCTTTGCTCCTGTGTCTCGGAGTATGGAAATAGGATATTGTTGTGAACTACTACTATGAGATATAGTTCCTGAAGATATAAATGGTTTGAAACAAGGATCATGATCTGATGAGGGGGGTTCTACATTACTTGACAATACCGGCTTCTTTGGTTGTTTATCCTGAATAGAGGATTTTGAATCATCTGATTTTATATTACTTACAAGAGTTGGTGTCTTATTGGAGAATGAGGGTGCCAGTCTCTTTCTGCAATTTGAAATGTGATGGCCAGCCTTTTTACAATATGAACAAGTTACAGGGGGATTAGTCTTAAACCTGTCCATTCTTTGCCAAGGTTGGTTTGGAGGATATTGATTGAAATCAGACCTGTAACTGAAATGTGATGGGCTAGACTGATTTTCAAAGTGTTTCTTTGGGGACCAAGGATCAGAGTATTTTGTTGAATCTGGAATATATGACTTTGACTTTTGGGATTCCATTTGTCTTGACTTAGGTTTATGATTTAGTGTGAACTCATCAGCCAATACAGCAGCTTTAGTTAAAGTTTCGGGAACATGATCATCTATAAAAATCCTAAGATCTGTCTCTAAGGTATTCTTAAACTGCTCCAATAAAATCAACTGTTTAAGTCTATCTAAGGTGTCCGTTTCACTAGCCAAACACCACCTATTGAATAACCTCTCTTGTTGAGCCGCATATTCTACGTATGTTAACTGAGGTGTCTTCCTATAATTACGGAATTTCTGTCAATAGGCCTCTGGTATTAGTTCATAAGCTTTTAGAATACAAGCTTTCATATTATCATACTCGCTTTCTGCTTCTGAAAGAGAAGTATAAATTTGCTGAGCCTTACCCTTAAATTGTGTTTGAATGATTAATGGCCAATTTTCTTTAGGGATTTGTAACTGTTGCGCCAATTTTTCCCACTGAAGAAAGAAAATTTCTGGCTCTCCTTCTGAAAATTGGGGTAAAAGTTTTACATACTTGGAAATATCTATATGACCTTCCTGAACTACGGGTTGTCTATCAACAATCCTAGCTTCTACTTCTGCCTTCTTTAATTCTAACTCTGCCAATTTGACTTTAGTTTCGTCCTCTCTTTGTATTTGTTTCACTTTTGCTTCCTCTTCTCTAGCTTTAAATTATGCCAATTTGATTTTAGTTTCGTCCTTTTTAGCTACTTGTTTCACTTTAGCTTCCTCTTCTCTAGCTTTAAATTCTGCCTCAATTTTCATTTGTTTCAGTTTAGCTTCCTCCTCTCTAGTTTTAAGTTCTGCCTCAATTTGCATTTGTTTCAATTTAGCTTCCTCCTCAATTTCTACTCTCCTGACCTTTAATTCAATCTCCTTAATCTTAAGTTCGGTTAGTCGTGCCTCTATTTCTAACCTATTTGAAGGAATTTGTATAGCTTTAACCTCTTCTGGAGATAAGATCTCATCTTCGATCAGATTTTCAACGAGTTCCTGAAGTAATTTTTTCTTTCGCAAACTTGTATCAATGTCTACTCCAAAGTGCTTGCCTATTTCTATCAAAGTGTCTTTAGTTTGTTTCTTTAAGAAACTTACCTTGGGATTTTGAACGAATTCTTGAATTATATCATCCATCTCTAAAAGAATGTGTTAAATACCTGATAAAATATCCTGGCAAGGTCGCCACTTTGTTACGGGACGGGCTGGTTATGTGAAGAGACGTTACGTATAACGGATAAGTGCTTAAGAACCAGCTCACTTCTAGAAGCCACTGTAGGACTGAACTATCTGGTCAGGGCCTAGATAATTCGTAAGACTAGAAGTAAAGGTAACAAAGAAGATTCCAGGAAAGGAATATTAAACTAGCGATAAAACTAGTAAACGAAATTATTAATATCATGGAAAATATTTACAGGCAATCAACACAAAAGAGAATGGGCAGTAGGGTCAATGGGACCGTTACATGATTATAAGAATATGGAAATTATCGTTCAAATAAGAAACACAAGATACGTATACAATATGGTACTATCTAAGTACAAAGAGATCAGGAACATGCATCAAAATAAGTAATAAGTACAAATATAAGTATAAAGTAATGCAATGTATATCAGACACGTAATGTAGGCAAAAAGGGTGATCACTTCACACCAATCGTCTCACGAGTCTAAACTTCTAGTTTTTATCAAGAGATCAATATGCGAGAAAATGACAAGGTGTGAGTGATTTCCACCGCTTATATACCATTGGACCGGAAGCGGGATACTTCCGGTGAAGGGTGCGGGTGAGCGCAAAGGGGGGAGGAGGGTAAGTTAACACACGTCAACATGGGTAGTTTTAAGACCCTCGACTCGCTTGAACAATCTACTTATTTAGTAACTGTCAAATCTGTGCGCTCCGAACTATTCAGGATTTCGCTTGTCTGTTTGTTCTACAAGAGTGCGCACCTTTCTCCGCACGTAGGCAAGATTACATATAGTGGACGGGCGTTACTACTTAACATTGTTACAATACATACATAGACAAGAAATATGAACATAGTTATGTAATACAAAGGAACACAATTCTATAACATAATTACACATATGACGTAATATCTAATATTACGTTACAATATCTCGAATAACAATCTATGGGTAATAAATTGACCATACACACACCAGACGCAAATACGTACCTCATCTCTTTGCTCAGAGATGACTTGGCAAGCCAAGATGCTAACCACCACATCAGCAAATTTTGAGTGTGTATGTGTATGTGTTTGTGTGTTGTTTGTTTGTTTGTTTGTTTGTGTGTGTGTGTGTGTGTGTGTGTGTGTGTGTGTGTGTGTGTGTGTGTGTGTGTGTGTGTGTGTGTGTGTGTGTGTGTGTGTGTGTGTGTGTGTGTGTGTGTGCCTAGTTGTATTATACGGGAAGGGAGCTATGCTCGTAGTGACCCGGCTTTGTACCTTTCAACATCAAGTTAGTTCTTAAATTCCCGTATAGTATTTGGACACACTGCTGCCTCATCTAATCTATTCCAGATATATACCACTCCGTGTGGAAAGCTATTCTTTTTCAGATCTCTTCTATAACTATCCTTTTTGAGTTTCTTTTCATGTCCTCTTGTTTTTCTCTTGTCCCATTTTAATAAATCATCTCTATCTAGGACTTCCATCCTTTTTACAATTCTGTAAATAGTCAGTAGATCTCCTCTTTCTCTTCTTTGTTCCAGGGTTGGTAGTTATAATTTCGATAGTCTTTGTTCGTATGTCAATTTAGAGAGTGTTGGTGCCATCTTTGTCGCTGCTCTTTGTATTCTTTCTAATTTCTTTATATTCTTTTTAGTACTGGGTGTCCATAGTGTTGCAGCATATTCCAGTCTTGGTCTTATTAGTGTGACTTCCTTATCCAAGTAATCAAAAGCCACTTTCATTGGCCTTAGTAAATTGAAGGTTTCTCCGATTATTTTGTTGGTATGCTTGTCTGGTGGCATGCCTTTGCTGATAATTACTCCTTAGTCCTTTTCCGAGCTTACTTTTTTTTTCTTTTTTTACTTCCTCTGTACCAACTCCGTTATACTACATTTCTTGATGTTAAAGTTCCCTTCTCACTTTTGACTCCATTCCTAGACTTTACCCAAGCCTTTTTATAGTGATTCACAATCTTCCTCTGTACTTTCTTTAATAGTTTTGCATCATCTGCAAAGAAGTTCATATAACATTCTACACTTTCATCCATGTCATTTATATATATGGCAAACATAATCGGAGTCAATACCGAACCTTGTGGGGCTCCACTTATCATTACTTCCCAGGTCGAGTATTTGTCTCTAAGTACTACCCTTATTTTTTTTCCCGATCAAGAAATCTTCCATCCATTCCAATAATTTTCTTTGAATACCATCTATTGGTTAAAAATTTCATAATAGCTTTTGGTGTGGTACTTTATCAAATGCTTTTTGTAGATCTAGAAAAGCACAATCAACCCATCCGTCCCTTTCTTGTATTATTTCTATTACTCTCGAGTAGAAGGAAATCAAGTTAGTGGCACATGATCTTCCTTGTCTAAATCGAAATTGTGTTGAATTCAGTATATTTTTTCATCCAAAAATTTAATAGATCTACATTTTATAGATTTTTCACATATTTTTGCTATTATGCTTGTAAGGAATACCGGTCTATAGTTAGATGGATTTTCTTTGTCCCCTCCTTTATACGAAATATTGGTACACATGCATTTTTCCAATTCTGTGGTACATTTCCTTATTTGAGTATGTAATCAATCATCTTATATATTTTGTCTGTTAGCTCATCTATGCATTCTTTTAATATCCAGTTTGCAGTTCCATCCGGACCATGTAATTTTCTAACATAATTCTTTTTTATTTGGTCTGTAATTTTCTTCTGTGTCACAGTTATTTCTTTCATGGGGGGGGGGCTTTCTCTCTGTATTTCCTCCCAATAGTGTGTACTTTTAATTGTGAATACAGATTTAAAATGTTCATAATTCCAGCCATCTATACATCTTCTATATATTCATTATTTTCTTGGAGCAGTTTTACTATTTCTTGATTGTCTTTTAGTTTACCGTTCACATACCTGTATAATAGTTCAGGTTAGTCCTTGTATTTTTTTTATGATGTCCTTTCATAGTTTCTCTTTTCATCCCCGCGTATTTTTACACATTTATTTCTTAGTTTAATATATGTTTGCCACTTACTCATTTTTCCATCTTTTCCAAGCTATGTCTCTTCTATTTCTAGCCTCACTACATTTTTTGTTGTACTATCACTTAATGTATATCCTTTCTTGCTTCTTTTGGGGTACGTATTTGTTTATTCACTCATTGTAAATTCCTTTTAATATGTTCCATTTCTCTTCCATCTTTGTTTCTTCATTTAAGAATTTTTCCCAATTTGCATTTTGAAAAAAAAAAAAATCTGAGTTTCTCAAAATCCGTTTTGATGTACATTAGTCCTCCTTTTCTATGTTTCTCATTTCTTCTCAAATCAATTTGTCCTTTTAGCTGGAACTCTCTTAGTAAGTGGTCACTCTTCCCAATTAGTGCTTTGTATTCTATTCAGTTATTGCATTCTTTGAGTCTTCCAACATTTTTGGAATGATCACTCTCCGTAAAAGACTGTGTTTTTGGGGGTACATATATCACTAAAAATATTTTACTTTTCATGTCACTGTTTTCAACTTTTACCATAATCAATTCCACGTTCTTTTTTTCTTCTGTTGTCTTAGTCACATTTAAGACTTTCTTAGTAAAAAACATGACCCCTCCACCCTGTTTCTCCTTTCTATTTTTCATCCAGTGGTTGTATCGACTTTGTCCCACACTGTTTGATGGTAGAGGACTTTTTAATCTCGTCTCCACAATTCCCATTACGTCTGTTTTTTCTACTAACAGATAGTAATTTAATTCGTTTAGTCATAAAATTATGCCGTCTATACTATTTTTAGTTTTTTCTTTCTTCTTTTTGTCTATTACGCTTCCTTTTTTACATAAACCATTTTCTCAGCCTCAGGTCTAGTATAATAAATAAATAAATAAATAAATAAATAAAATGAAAAAAATCTCAGTTTCCATGATTTTTTTTTCTCTTGCCTCATTTCTAAGTGCCTTTTCTTTTTTTCTTTATCGCTCATTATTTTTTATCCAAACACTTTTGTAATTTTCACTATTTGCCAGCTTTGCTGTTTTTGATAGTACTTCTGCTACCATTTGAGACGTTACTTTGACCTTTCGTGGCCTATATTGTTTTCCTTTAGAGTACTGTCCCATCCTATATACCTCTTTAATATCTTTGTACATATCCTGTCTCTCCTCTTGTATCTCTTCCAAAATTGCTTTTGCAATTTCTTTCTCATCTTTTTCTTTTTATATTTATGTATATAATGTTTTTCTTTAATAACATAAACTACAATACACTTTATATCTACTGTGTCCCTGACTCAATCTTCCTTTTCTTTAATTACTTTAATTACCATTTCTTTTGTATTTTATTCCACTTGTTGCTGTAATATTTCCTTAAAAGTTAACTTTTGATTTTCTTTTTCCACTTTCCATTGTTTTTTATTTTTTATTTTTTGGAGATCAGTCTCCTTAATCGTTTCTCCGACTTTCTCGGTCACCCCTTGTATTTGTTCTTTCACTTCTTTTTTTAAGGCCTCGGTTTTGTTTTATCTTAATTGTTCAATCTTTCATTCTCATTTCTGATCATATCTAATTCTTTCTTCAAATCATCAAGCTCCTTGTTCGTCTCGTCATTAGCTCTTTTAAGTGATTGTGCCAACAGCATTGTACGGGACAGAAAAATGGAACCTGAGAGAGGAAGAGAGAAGGAGTTTGAATGTGTTTGAGATGAAATGTCTGAGAAGTATGATAGGGGTTACTAGGCTAGATAGGGTGAGAAATGAGGAGGTGAGGAGGAGAACAGGGGTAGAAAGGGAACTGGGAGATAGTGTTGATGTAAGAGTATTAGGATGGTTTGGACAAATGGAAAGAATGAGTGAAGAAAGATTAGTAAAAGAAGTGTGGAAGGCAGAGGTTGAAGGAGTGAATATGAGGGGGCGTCCTAGGGTGAGATTGATGGATGGGGTGAAAGGAGCATAACAAAAGAGAGGAATGTCTGTAGAGGAAGGACGGGAGAGGACAGAAGATGGGGGTGAATGGAGAGGGGTTGTGTATAGATGATGCTGTGATGCATGAGGGGGAGTGGGTGCGGGATGGGGGGTGAGGAAGTATGTATGAGAAAAAAAGATTTACGCAGCCCGAAGGGATTTCTCTCCGTCTTCTCCTTTTTGCATGAGGGGGCGGAGAGGGGGGGGGGCGAATTTATGAAGCGGCCTTGCTGTGGATGTGCTGTGCCTTACGACACTGCTTCTGACCTCAAAGTGAATTCCAAACTGAAACCTGTGAAAAGTCTGGGGTAAACTTACTCACTACGGTAAATATAACAAAAGAAAAAATTAAAAGGTGTATAGACAAACTCAAAGTTAATAAAACACCAGGGCCTGACTCTTGGCATCCAAGAATCTTAAAGGAAATGAAATATGAGATTGTTGTTCCATTAGAAATTATTTTCAAGAAATCCATCATATCCGGAGATGTCCCAAGAGAATGGAAGCTAGCTAACGTTACTCCCATATTCAAAAAAGGTGACAAAAAGAAACCAAATAACTATAGGCCTATAAGTTTGACTTCAATCGTAGGAAAAATAATGGAAACTATCATCAGAGATACTATCGAACATCATTTAGAAAGTAACCGTTTGATAAATGATAGCCAGCATGGTTTCAGACGGAAACGTTCTTGTGTGACTAACTTACTCGAATTCTACAACACAGTTATCTCGAATTATGACAAAAGAAACAATATAGATTTAATATATCTAGACTTTGCAAAAGCTTTTGATAC
This sequence comes from Oratosquilla oratoria, assembly GCF_046742065.1. Taxonomy (NCBI): domain Eukaryota; kingdom Metazoa; phylum Arthropoda; class Malacostraca; order Stomatopoda; family Squillidae; genus Oratosquilla; species Oratosquilla oratoria. The sequence goes on from NC_134816.1 coordinate 11,395,769, forward strand.
CGTCCCACACGAAAGACTACTTACTAAATTAGCTTTGCATGGAATAAGTGGTAGCCTATTAGGTTGGACTAGTAATTGGTTGAATGGTCGAAAACTGAGAGTTGTTTTAAATGGAAAAACTTCTGGATGGAAAAGTGTTGCAAGTGGAGTTCCTCAGGGTTCCGTTCTTGGGCCACTTCTATTCATAGTATATATAAATGATATAGACCATGGACTAAAATCTACTGTTTCCAAATTTGCTGATGATACAAAACTGTGCGGGGTGGCAAATGATCACTCAAACCAATTAGATATTCAAGAAGATTTAGATCAATTACAGCAATGGTCTGAAAAGTGGCTAATGAAATTTAACACAAGTAAATACAAGGTAATGCACATAGGTAAAAATAACAGTAAGTACGATTACAAGTTATTTGGTAATTCGTTAACAAAAGTGGATAGTGAAAAAGATCTCGGCGTAATTATCAGTAACGACCTCAAATCATCCAAGCAGTGTATTTCAGCCTCTGAGAAAGCAAATAAGATTCTGGGACTGATTGCGCGATCTTTTGATTTGAAAAGTCCATCACTCATTAACAAGCTATATAAATCGTTAGTTCGTCCACATTTGGAATATGCTGTTTCTGTATGGTCACCGAATCTCATTAAAGACATTGACAGACTGGAAAAAGTACAACGGCGAGCCACAAAACTGATTCCAAATATCAAAAATAAATCATACGAAAATCGACTAAAACACATGAATCTGTTTTCCCTAAAAAAGCGTAGACTCAGAGGTGACTTGATACAGGTCTTTAAGATTTTAAAGGGAATTGACAACATCAAAAGTGACCAAATTTTCACATTGAATGAGAATCAGACAAGAAACAATGGTCTCAAACTGTCCGGAAATAGATTCAATTTGGAAGTAGGTAGAAACAACTTTGCCAACCGTGTAGTAAATGAATGGAATAAACTTCCTGCACAGGTAGTGCAATGTAGTTCAGTTCGAAGCTTTAAGAATCAGTTAGATAAATACCTAAGTAAGATGCTGTAATGATTATAATTTATCTTATATTATTTGTTTTTGTTTTGTTATCATTTGTCTGTCTGATTTTCATTTATTATTAGATATATGTCAATTTATTATTGTTTACTATTTACCTGTTTATTATTTAACTATACCTATGCATTTATTTATGTGTTTTATTTGTTATTTACATTATTATAGTTTTTATTTATTGTTTTATTATTAATATGATTTTTTTTTTCGCATCCGACCTAGATATGGATCAAAAGGTCTCCTGTCGGCATGCTCCGCCTTTGTAATCCTTTGTAACCCGTTGGCTACTTAAGACGGTTAAACGTCTCCGTTATGTGCTTACACTCATCTTGTAAGAACTCGCTACACACTCGAAAGGCTCGCAGGAAAAAAAACAATAACTATGCCAATTTTTTTCTCATGTTATGTCTTGACATGAGGTAGAAATTTACATACCTATCATGGAAAGGAAAGCCTCTTGGTATCGCTACGTCGATTACGTGTTAGTTATAGTGACAGAATACAAATTTAGAAAACAAACTTCGTATGCTCATTGGTGTAAGCAGATACATTGAATTTACGATGGAAAATGAGGTGAATGGAAAATCAAAAGTTTTAGACACGTTGGGTTAACAGCAGTGCAAAATTTTCAATTTACAGGAAACCAACCAACAACGCTGAATTTATTTCTTACCTGTCACGACACGACATCAGAGCGAAATATGCCGTAGTTATTGTTTTTTTTTTCTGCGAGCCTTTCGAGTGTGTATCTTACTCGAGACAGCGTGATACAATATCCAAGTTCCTCGCAAGAATCGGGATAAACATAATACACTCGTCAGTGCAGAAGACGAAGGATATCGTGTCCAGGAACCAAAACGCGGAAAGAAAGAACGAAGACAGCGTAGTATACAAAAATTCCTATAGCGGATGCAACACAGCTTACTTCGGTGAAACATCACGAGGAATCAGAAAAAGAGTCTATGAACACAAGAACGACATGCGGCACCACAGAGCATTTAACTCATTAGTAATACATGTTTCGAACCACGGCACTTTACCCAATTGGAATAATGTATAGATACTTCACATTGGTATGACAAAAATGACAAATAAATCTATAGAAGCAGCTTACATCAAGTTAACAGTAACAACTAATCATAGAGAAAGATTTGTAATCCTAGCACACGCCTCAGTCGGATTGGTTATCGCAGGAGCACATGCAGATCAATCATCGAGCTTCATTCCAAAACAACCTGCCAGATGATCCGCTAGATATGTATACAAGCAGGGTGTGCCCAATTACCTGTGGCATTTTCTGTATGAAGAAGGCTCTCTTGAAACCATTTGTCTTTACACTTTTCGATATATATGTTTGTATATATATATATATATATATACATATATATATATACATACACATACACGTACATACACACAGATATACATACATACACACATTACTACTGCAATCATACACTCGTATTTATATATATATATATATATATATATACATATATATATATACTGTATATATATATATATATGTATATATACTGTATATATATATATATACTGTATATATATATATATATATACATATACTGTATATATATATATATATATATATATATATATACTGTATATATATACATACATATATATATATATATCATATATATACTGTATATATATATATATATATGTATATATAATAATGTATATATATGTATATTTATAAATATATATATATGTATATATATATATATATATATATATATATATATATATATATATATATGACGTAAGCGGAGTACGAAACACAAGAGTCTTAGTCCTGAGTTTATTCCTGATTAGTTTCGCAGGTATGCTTTTTCAAAAGCACCCCTGCGAAACTAGTCAGGAATAAACTCAAGACTAAGACTCCTGTGTTTCCTTCTCCGCTTACGTCAACCTGTCAGAATGTCTCAACACACACACACACACACACACACACACACACACACACCTCTCACACACACACCTCACACACACACACACACACACACACACACACACACACACACACACACACACACACACACACACACACACACACACACACACACACACACACACACACACACACACACACACACACACACACACACACACACACACACAGGAAGAATATTTTCTTGTTGACAGACGAGATTAAATGATATTGCTGTTTCTGCATTATTTATCTTTTTGTTAAGAACTTCAATTTCTCTTGCTAATTTACGGTGTTGGACTGATAGTTTGCTGAGTAGCTGTCCGTATGAGGTTGCAACGTTTCGGTCTTCTCTGTAGACCATCTTCAGGCTAATTGTTTGGGTGTGTGTGTGTGTGATGTTTATATACTATTTTATTTCTGATTGTTTGGGTGGTGTCGTGTGAAGCGAACATCCTGATTGGCTGCTGCGTAGTCATCAGGAATCACTGGGAGAGGTGAGGTCAGGTCCGCTTGTGGGATGGGAGAATCTGGAGGTCTATACTATGTATGTTCATGGTTGGTTTTAATTCTGCTATATAAATTGCTTCAATAAATGCTAATCTGCGGGAGTCTCTTTCTCTGTCTATTATTACTGTTCCTTCTTCTAAGTTTTGACGGGTGAGGGAAGTATTATGTTTGGTGTTATAGTGATTCTTTATGGATCCATGTTGTAGGTGGCAGGTCAAACGTCTTGTAAGTTTAGTCCTCGTCATTCCAATGTATGTTTGAGACCCACAGTTCTCAATGGTACAGTTATGTTGGTAAATGACGTGATTATCTTGTAAAGACGATGTCGATTTGGGAGGGCGGTTTCTCAGTAAAAGTTGTGACGTCTTTCGGGTCTTGTAGTATATTGTCAGTGATATTTTGTCTTCTGGGTCAGTGGGCTTGACGTGTTTTGTAATTATGTCCTTAATGACTTTTTCATCTGTCTTATATTCTGATGACATGTAATTTCTGTAATATATATTTATGTTTTCTTGTTTTTGTGTGGTAGGTTTGTTAGAATACCAGTTGTTGATGACCCGTTTTGTTGCTTCGTTAATTAACTTGTTACTATACCCATTGTTAATAAGGACTTGGGTAAGTCTTTCCAGTTCAGTGTGTGTATCTTTCCATGTAGAGCAGTGTGATATGGCGCGCCGTATGTATGCGTTGATAGTGGAGTTTAAATATCGCTGAGGGCATTCACTTTTACCATTAAGACAGAGGTTTTTGTTGCTAGGTTTAACGTATACTGATGTGGTGTACTTGTTGTTATGACTGGTTACTAAGACATCGAGGAAGGGCAAACGTCCGTTGTTCGATTCTTCGAACGTAAAATTAAGGCTGGAAGCTTCTATAAGTTGTTCTCTGAGTCTTTGGAGTTCTTGAATATCTTTGACTCTAACGAAAATGTCATCTATATAGCGGCAATAAATGGATGGTCGGTTGGTGGCGAGTGTGAGCTTCTCTATGGTTCCCATGAAAAAATTTGCGAAAAGGACTCCTAAGGGGCTTCCCATGGCGACTCCATCTATTTGTTTGTACATATTACCGCGTGGACATGTGAAGGGAGCTTCTTTAGTACAGATCTCTAAAAGGGTGCGTAAGGAAGCTTCTGGAATGTTCAGTGTCGGTGTGTTGTCGCATCGATAGACTCTATCTAGGATGAAATGTATTGTTCTGTCGACGTCGATGTTTGTGAATAAACTTTCCACGTCCAGCGATGCTATAATGTGATTTTCTGCGGGAGGGGCATTTGCTAGGATTTCTAAGAATTCTTGGGCTGATGTCAGAGCGTAATCCGTGGGTACGTATGGGGTGAGAATTTCGTTCAGTCTTTTGGCTACTGAATAAGTCGCTGTGGGAATTTGGGAGATGATAGGACGAATGGGGTTGTTGGGCTTGTGTGTTTTTACGTTTCCAAAAGCGTGGCCAGGGGAGTAGTCCCCTATATAATTATATAATTATATATATACATATATATATATATATGTATATATATGTATAAATATACATATATATATACATATATATATATACATATACATATCTACACACATATATATATGTATATATATATATATATATATATATATATATATACATTTCGAATACACACAGAAGGAAATGCGATTGATATTGTGGAAAGCAAAGACGATGAAATTGAGAAGCCAATTACTCAAAGTTCACACAACCTGGCTTAGTTTCATTTTGGCCTCTAAGTCTGCTCCATGATTAATTGCGCGCCACCCTTGTAATTGGCAGGTTCTTGAAATCCCATTTTTATGGAAATCAGTCAAGGTTGGCCTTCATATCCTCGTTTCAATCTATCAGAAACGATGCACTTATTCGCGATTTCTTCCGATAAGAACCATATGTCTGATGTAATGGTTCGGCTAATAATAGTTTTAATATTACCCTAATCGATATATTTCATTTTATTTATTCATTTATCTATTTACTTATTTATTTCTTTGTTTACGGTGAAGGATTCACGATTCTCGCTTTCGTGTTTCATATGCCTTCACTCAGATGTAAGCTCAAAAGCACTCACTCATATACTCACACTCGCGCGTGCACACACACACACACACACACACACACACACACACACACACACACACACACACACACACACACACACACACACACACACACACACACACACACACACACACACACACACACATGCGCTCGCGATTTGACGGCGCAGTGGTAGCGATCGCGGCTGCCACTACGGCGCTCCTGGTTCGAAGCCCGCACAGGACTGAAATAATTTCAGTATCGCTGCACTACGAGTCGTTACTCCAACTCTCGTGGGCGAGGAGTTGGATGTGTGTGTGCGTGTGTCGCAGTATTTCTCACAGATCGGTCATATATGAGCTCTGAGCTCTCGTCCGGGAGGGAAATTGTTGTCGATCACGACACACGCACATACACACACACACACACACACACACACACACACACACACACACACACACACACACACACACACACACACACACACACACACACACATAAATACACACACACACACACACACACACACACACACACACACACTCACACACACACACCCACACCCACACCCACACACACCCACACACACACACACACACACACACACACACACACACACACACACACACACACACACACACACACACACACACACACACACACACACACACACACACACACACACACACACACACACAATCACACAAACACACACACACGATCTCTCTCTCGCTCGCTCGCTCTCTATTGTACACATATCTGCATTTGGAGATGGTGTAAAACTGTGAGGTTGGTCTTGCCTTGCAGCAAAAGTGACCAAACCCGACTATCAAGTGACCATTATTTAAGTTGCTGGGAACGAACCAGCTTTGCATACTAATTACCGAAATGTGGAAAAGTATCCACAATTTTTCTATTACTATAGTAAGACTTTTCAGTTTTTCCTTGGCGAGGATCATAGTAGCAAGTCTGAGCATACCTTTTGCGTGATTAATATCTAATACTTTTCTCCAGAGAAATTCTGAATATTTTACCGATTTCAAACCACCGATAATTGTTCAATAATTTACCATGTCCCTTTCGTCAGGCGGTTTAGATTTTCATCACCACTCCTATTAGATATCAGTGTGATTAAAAGATGTCAGTATGAGAGTTCTGCTGTACATGTGAATAACCTGATGCAGAAAAAGATTTATTTTTTCATTACATTCATTCACTGGGAAGAGCAAATGAATGCGGTTACTTTATGATATAAATTAACTTTTGTGTTTCACTTTTATTAATCAGAGATTGACTTACATACAAGTACTAGCTTCTCATTTTTAAATTTATTTTCTTACTTTTTACTTATTTATCTAATTTTCTCAAGGAGTGCAGATACAACGGGTATCAAGTAGGCTTGTGAAATAACAGGGTAGTGAATGGCTGAATTGTGAAAGAAAGAGAAAAATAATTATTGATTCCGGACGTACATAGAGAAAGGCTTGGTGATTTTGGGTTCAAGCAAGTAGGAAACCTCCCAATCAATCATTGGTCTAACAGAAGTGAATGACGTGTATTTAGATGCCCCGTATAGATTATTGACTGCATAAACTTTATACAGTTAATGTTTTATGGAAATCAGTCATTCTCTCACGACCAGAGTTCAGGCGTTATCACACGGCACTTCCACGGGCTCAAGGGTCGACCATTGAGAGTTTGTGTGAGTACAAACGACTTTGGTTACAATGTTTTATTTTCCAAGTCTCCAAATATCATGTCATCTTTCTGTCATAAATGCAAAGCTAAATATTGAACTAAGGTATTGTAAACCTATGATAATGTTAGACATACTGTTGAAATGTTTTAGAGAAATCTAGATTTCTTTAAGCAAAGTCATACTCTAGTTATTCAAATGATGGTTGGGGGTAGGATATCGGAGGAAAAATAGCCCATTCTGAAAACCTCTATAAAGCATTCTTTGAGAGTGAAGACCTATCTTCATTCAAAAAAGAAAATGTCACCAATTTATCAAGTGTCTCACTTACTAAACATGAGCAAGAAGTGTCAGGCCTTGGTGTCGGCTTTGCAATGAAACCAGACAATAACCATGTTCTTGATTACATTGTTGGATTTGAGAAATTCATTGCAGCAAATGCCTATGTTACATTGTCTTAAAGGTGTAATTTTACACGGAATACTAGATTGTTTGTTTACCCAAACGACTTAAACAAGCAGTGGAGAGTTTAAGTAACCGCACTAGCATTATCATTACTAGAGCAGACAAAAGTGTGAAATTAGTACTTCTCGATCAATGTGATTATGAAGCTAAAGCCCTTAACTTGTTAGCAAATAGGAATACTTATAAATTACTTACCAAATTATTCCCTTAAGTCCACCGCAAGGGCATAAAATCATAGGAGACGACTTACTCAGGAAATTAAGTCATCAGTCTTCAGCTACTCAATTTATATGTACTCCTTAAACTCCAAAAAGATATCCCCCTTAGACCTATTATCTCTAACAGAACTCTTGTACAAATATGACCTCCAAATAGTTCAAAGGAATTCTTTCACCTTTCGTAGGGAGTTTCTCCATTTCCCACATTAAACATTCTGAAGACTTCATAAACAAAATTAAGAGACAAAAAATCCCAGAACATAGTAGATTAATCAATCTCGATATAATTTCTTGATTCACTAACATAAATGTAGATGATGTTCTCATTTTTTTTTAAATCATGTTGCAGCCGTTTGAAGATAAACTTCCCCTTTCAGTTCCAAAAATAATTGATTTAGCAGGTCTTTATATCATCTTCAATGTTTTCTCCTTCAACAATACTTTTTCAGGCAAAGATACGGATGCAGCATGGCATCTATCCTTTCCTCGGTATTGGCGAATTTGTACATGAAGTACTTTGAGTGCGTACTGTTACCTGATATTAAGCCAGCTGACATGTTCTGGTTCAGATATGTCGATGATGTATTCACTTTCTGGGGTGACAAATGGGGGTCTTTCCAAGTTTTTCTTGATAAGGCCAATAATTTAGCAAATGTCATTAAATCTAAAGTAGAATAGGAACTTAAAGGAAGAATACCCTTCCTAGTAATCAGCAGTCTAGACTATTTGTCCTGTTCGGTTTACAGGAAGCCCACCCATATGGGTAGTCATTTACACTTTTTCGGTTATCATCCAGATAATACAAAATACAGTCTTGCTTCGGGCCTTTATCTAAGAGCTCTTAGGATCTGTAGCCCTGAATTTCTCAACTCAGAAGTTGAATTAGTACGCACTCAATTACTAAGAATAGGTTACCCGGACTGGTTTTTAACAAAAGCCCTCAGCAAAGCCAAAACCAGTTATTATAGTACATCAAACTCTAGTGCTAAATTTGTCTGGGATAAATCAAATATTAAGCTCCCATATAATGGTTCAATCCATGCCGATACAAAATTACTACCCAGCGACCAAATTAAAATCACACCTAGCTACTCAAATAGCATTTTTAGAAAAGTGGTAAATATCCATCACAGAATAACAACCCCGGAGTGTATAAACTACCATGTCTTGATTGTGACAAAGTGTACTGGGGTCAAACGGGACGTGACCTACCTACTTGAATAAAGGAGTATAAACATTCTGTTAAACATGGCCAAGAAAACTCAGCTGTATTCTTCCACTCAGTTCTCTTAGATCATCGGATAGATTGGAAGAATGTAGCCACAGTATATCATTCAAACTGCAGTTTCAAAAGAATTTTTTTTGAATCTTTATTTATTAAACACTTTCCTAATTTCAACACATCAGAAGGTTAATGGTCACCAGATGCTACTACTAACTTGGCAGTAACCAAACTTATCTCCAAGAAACAAAAGGTCCGACCCCATCAAGGACACGTGACTTGAGGCTTCCCTAATTCCCTTTTGTAGTATTTCCCTCTGTATATATGTTTTTGTCTTCCTATTCTAAGAATGTACCTACTGAAGAGGACCACAGTCAGTGGTCAAAATATACGGTTTACTCTGTATCTCAGCCTATCTTTCTCCGAGAGTGGGTCTAAGTTGTATATATATATATATATATATATATATATGTATATATATATATGTATACATATATATATATATATGTAAATCTTGGCAGCAGGTTTTCTTTTAAACATGTTTTGTTAAAAACAACTGCGCATTCGGCGCTACAAAGCTTCTTAAGTAGACTTTCAAATCTTCTGAACGTGGATTTCTGGTTATCACAGGACAGACGGAATAATAGATTTCCAGTAGACATTAGGAACTTTAGTTGAGAAAGAATGTACAGACGTTTCGCTAAACGCAGTTAGCATTTTCAATGTAATAGAGACAGAGAGTACAGGACATAATAAACATAGAAAGAAAGCTCTGGGAGAGGTCACAACGTAAGACACGGGGGGAGGTCACGATGTAAGACACGGGGAGAGGTCACATAAATGTGTGGGATTTTGTTGCTGTGGGGCAGATGTCCGTTGAGGGCCAAGTGTCCTCTCTATCAGTCTGGCGGAACGTCGTATACGAGACATACAACCAACTATTAACAGACAAGTGGAAGCCCCTACATTACTCCCCAGCATGAAGCCCCTCCCTAGGACTAGTAGCCCTCTCAACCACAACAACACACCTTCCAATCACACCGACACCCAAGTCCCTCTCCGACGTTCCGCCAGACTGATAGAGAGGACACTTGGCCCTCAACGGACATCTGCCCCACAGCAACAAAATCCCACACATGTATGTGACCTCTCCCCGTGTCTTACGTCGTGACCTCCCCCCGTGTCTTACGTTGTGACCTCTCCCAGAGCTTTCTTTCTATGTTTATTATGTCCTGTACTCTCTGTCTCTATTACATTGAAAATGCTAACTGTGTACATTCTTTCTCAACTAAAGTTCCTAATGTCTACTGGAAATCTATTATTCCGTCTGTCCTGTGATAACCAGAAATCCACGTTCAGAAGACTTGAAAGTCTACTTAAGAAGCTTTGTAGCGCCGAATGCGCAGTTGTTTTTAACAAAACATATATATATATGAATATATATATATATATATGTGTGTATATATATATATATATACATATATATATGTGTGTATATATATATATATATACATATATACATATACATACATACATACATACATATTTATATGGGGAAGAGGGGAATGTCTGTCGAGGAAGGACGGGATAGGACAGAAGACAGGGGTGAATGGAGAATGGTTGTATATGGATGATGTTGTCATTGCATGAGGTGGAATGGACGGGTGGATGGGGGGGGTGAGGTAGTATGTGTGAGCAAAATTTGACGCAGCCCGAAGGGATTTCTCCCCGTCCTCTCATTATATGCAATGGGGGGACGGAGAGGGGGGGGTCGCCAATTTAATGAAGCGGCCTTGCTGTGGATGTGCTGTGTCTTGCGACACTGCTTCTGACCCAGGGCAGTGGACAAGGTGCAGGGATGACCCGTCATTCAGGAGGTGCTAAGATGGGAGGGAGGGTGGAGGGGTGTGGAGTGTATTCAGGGATGGAATGGGTGGGAATGATTTTATGCCTTTTTCTTTTTGGCTACCCCCCTTGTAAGGGGGAAAAAGCCTTGACATATGTATGTATGTATGTATATATATATACTCATATATATATATACATATATATATATGTATATATATATATATATATATATATATATATATCTTTATTCAACCACAAACAACTTTTAATTCCATGCCATCGCAATCGAGACTGAAGAATCGCTCGATGGAGACATTTTGTTGGAAATTGAAACGTGGACGTGCCGAGGATTTGAACCCAGCTAACCCGTAACAAAGTTACAGTGACTTAAACCAATGCGCTATCAAGAGAGATATAAGTTGAGTACGATTTTCTTATATTTGTATGCTCGAATTACATACATCTACACAAAATATCGCGTTCAACCCACCTCCGCTATGATATTGCATTTAGCTAGTATGTGCACGTGGGATAGATTATACATCTACACTGAATGGTTCCCAGCGATCAATTGATATCTTTATTCAACCACAAACAACTTTTAATCCCATGCCATCGCAATCGAGACTGAAGAATCGCTCGATGGAGACATTTTGTTGGAAATTGAAACGTGGACGAGCCGAGGATTCGAACCCAGCTAACCCGTAACAAAGTTACAGTGACTTAAACCAATGCGCTATCAAGAGAGATATAAGTTGAGTACGATTTTCTTATATTTGTATGCTCGAATTACATACATCTACACGAAATATCGCGTTCAACCCACAGTGACT
>NC_134816.1:11412593-11425093 GCF_046742065.1 Oratosquilla oratoria
GAAATCTTGTGTTTTCAAAGAAGATTTCGCATGAATCGGGAATTGAGACAGGGCCACAGATTTGTTTCTGCCAAGATGAGGGGTTTTCTTTACAAATTACAGAAACGAGTGTGGTTCGCGGGAAGAATAGGAAGTATTTGGTATTTATGTGTACGTGAAGGGGTTTGTTGGGGTTGACTTCTTTGTATGTGCAGCTGTCAAGGGTGCTGGAGTTCAATGTAACAATTTGATTCATACAGGTTAATTCTGCGGTACGGTAGAAACTGAAAAGGTACGCAGGGCAAACGTGGAATTTAGAGACAGCTGATTTGCAACTGGCGAGGTCGGAAGAGGAGGTATATGAATACCATTGGCCGTCGTCAGATTTGATGACAGTCGTGGGTTCCACATCAAGAGTGATAGTTGAGTTATTGTAGGTGTATGGGAATGGGATTATATTCCAACCTGTGAATCTATTCTGTGGGTCGAGGGGGATGTGTGCGTAGATTGCATTTGTGCCTAATGTTGTGTCAATGAGAGGGTAGTATAGGTCTAGTTGTTTGGAGGGGAAAATGCTTTTTAGGTGGAGGTTTCTTAAGGCGACGGAGAGTGCGGTTTTTAGTTTGCCTTTGGGGAGGAGGTTCGACGGCCTTGTTGGCGGCTGCGTCTATGATGTCGAGTGTAAGTAAGTTGTAGTAGTGTCTGACCATATCTATGTGGTCGCTTATGCTTTTTATTTGTTCAATGTAGTATATGAACATTTCTAGTTCGTGGAGGTGGTTGGATTGGCTAAGGGAATATTCGTGGAGTTTGGAGAAACGGTCAAGTAGTAAGTTTACGGATCCTGCTAAGTATTGAGAATTTTGGGAGTTCAGAAGAACAAGCTTCCCCATCTTATTTAGTTTGGAGGCCATTTTGTCTATTGTGAGGTGAACATTGGTTATATCTTCTTCAGTTGCAATGCCAAATAGGGATTTAGAAAGGGAGCCCATGAAGTTCATGAGTCCTCTTTTATGTCTGAAGGAGGCATGGTGGAGTTCTGAGTTATGGGTTGATGTCATGTCACTCCGTTCAATTGTGGAGAGTTGGAGGAGTAACGTGTTTAGCTTGGTGGAGATTAAGTCGAACATGTCTCTTGATTTTGAGGAGTTAGACATGGGATCGGGACGTTTGAAGGTAGTATGGAAGTGGTCTGATATGGTATTGGTTAGTTTACGTATTGACTCTAGGTCAGAATGGACTCTCGCGATGTCGAGTTCCATCCTGACCGTAATGGTGTCTCTGATTACCATTACCTGACCTGCAGGGGCGACTATCGCTCCTGGTATCATCCTCGGTTGTTCAGTGCCGGAAAGGGCTGTGATGAGGCTTACTACGAGGATGAGAGGTAGGATTGGCCTGGAAGTTGGGGAGTGGGGTTAGGTATGTAATCTCCAGATGTTTTTGTTATGTTTTGATTTGACATGGACATAATATTCCATATTATGGGTATGATTCTGCCAAGTGTGCGCGATCCAGAAGGAAGTAAAGAGAGATTATATAGTTGGGGAAAGGTTGGATGGATAGGGATCGCGATCACCTCCCACTCAGATGAGCATGACGTCCTGCTCACTAAGGGGGGGGGGAGAATCTGGGCAGGTGTAGTGAGTTAGCGCTTGGGGCGTAGTGTCATGTGAAAGGTGGGGGGTTGAGGATGCGTGGTTGTGGGTGGAGGCTGGTTTGGTAGGAATCTATGCCTATCTAGGATGGAGGTTACGTCGAGGTTGGATTTTATTTGTTTTAGTTTTTCTCCGTGTGCTGTGATGAGGGTGTCATCTGATGGGTCAATAAGGTGGTAGTTGTTATTACCGAGCGTTTCCGCTACTACCAGGGGGCCGAAGAACTTTGGTTTAAGTTTGTTAGATCTGGTGTGTTGTTTGAGCATGACAACATCGCCTGGAGTGAGAGATAAGGATCGAGAGTATTTATGTTGCTTGGTTTTTGTCTTTTGTTTTTCTTGTTCTAGGTTCATTTTGACCTCTTTGTGGATCAAGTGCATGGCAAGTTCTACGCGCTTTGCGTAATCTTCTATGGTGTAGAGGGGGGGAGGGTTTTTTTCAAGGATGTCATAAGGCAAACGGAGGGGTTGGCCAAAGACTACGAAGTGAGGGGAGTTCTTCGTTGCTGAATTTATAGAGCCATTAATGCTGGCTTGTACTTGCGGAAGCCAGTCTTCCCATGTGTCGCAAAGGCATTCTTGCAGGGGGCGAAGGACTTCGAGGACCTTTCTGTTAGTCCTCTCAACTAGTCCGTTTCCTTGCGGGTGATACGCAGTGGCGTACAATCTGTTGATGTGGTATAATTTGGCTATGTTTTGAAGGACCTCGTTCTTGAATTCGGACCCGTTATCCGAAAGGATTTGCCTGGGGATGTTGTATTTGCAGAACACATGGTCGACTAGAGCTTGGGCCACTGTTTCCGCTGATTTGTCTGGCAGGGGGACTAATATCGTATACTTTGAGAAGTAATCTACTGTGGTAAGGATGTATTGGGAACCTTGGCGGCTTGGAGGTAGTTTTAAAAGATCAATGCCCATAGTAACCCATGGTTCTGAAGGGATGGGTACTTCTCCAATTTGGAGTGGTTTCGGGTCTGGTCCACGAAGTTGGCTACATGTGATGCAGTCTTCGATGTGACGGTTGATGTCGGTGGCCATCTTGGGCCAGTAGTACGCCCGTTTGGTGTTTGCAAGACATTTTTCTTTGCCTGGGTGGCCTGCAATGGGGCTATTGTGTACCATGAGGAGGATTCTTGGAATCAAAGAATTAGGGATTATTGTTTGGGTCGGGATAGTAGTGCCTCTTTTAAGAATTCCATTCTTGAGGTGTAATTCACTGACGGGTACAGGGGAGTGGATTTGTAAGGTGGTTCCCATTTCTAGGTGGCGGATTACCTGTGACCAAGTCGGGTGTTTTCTCTGTTCTTCTCGTAGTTCCTGGGGGGGAAATACAATTGGTGGTAGGGACTGTTGCAATTAGGGGGTTTCGGCTAAGGGCGTCCGCAATGACGTTAGCTTTCCCTTCCACGTAGACTATTTTAGGGGAGTATTCCAATATGGTTATATGCCATCTTGCTATCTTACTTTTTAAGGTCTTTCCCTTGAAAAATTCTGTTAAAGGTTGGTGGTCTGTCAAGACTGTGATTTTGTGACCCAGAATGAGTTCTCTGAAATGTTTTAGAGCCCAGACTACTGCTAGAGCTTCCAAGTGGGTAGTGGAGTAGTTACGCTCTGCAGGGTTCAATACGCGGCTTGCGTACGCTATCGCTCTATGTTTCCCATTTGAGTCTATTTGCTGCAGGACTGCGCCTATCCCTAGGGTGGATGCATCTGTATACAGGAAAAATTCCTGCTCAAAATTCGGGAAGGCGAGTATGGGGGGGCCTTTTGTAATGCTGTCTTTATTTTGTCGAAACATTCTTGTTCCTCAGAGTCCCATTTGAAAGGTATGTTTTTACGTGTAAATTTGGTAAGTGGAGTAGCTAGGTCAGGAAAATTTCTGATAAAATGCCTATAATAGGCAGCCATCCCAACGAAAGAAAGGAGTTGGTTCTCGGTCTTCGGGGTGGGGAATTCAGCAATTGCCCTGACTTTGTTAGGGTTTGTGTGGATTCCATCTTTGTTTACAGTATGGCCAAGAAAGGTGATTTCCTTTTTTAGGAATGAGCACTTATTAAGTTGGATTTTGAGTCCAGCTTCTTTGATGGTTCGTAAAACGTACCCAAGGGTGTCTAGGTGGTCCTCTACCGTATGGGAAAAATTATCAGGTCGTCTAGGTAGACGAAAAGGGACTTGCCAAGTCTGTCTTTGAAAAGGCTATTCATAAGTCTTTGTAATGTACTAGGGGCATTTTTTAGTCCGAAGGGCATTCGATTAAATTCGAAATGACCTTTGTCAGTACTGAAGGCTGTGACCTCTTTTGACTCTTCTTCTAGTTCAATCTGCCAAAAGGCTGATTTGAGGTCTAAAGTTGAGAAAACCATGTTTCCTTGTCCCAGAGATTGGAGGACATCCGCCATGACAGGCATAGGCATACGGTCTGGGGTGGTGTTGATATTAACTCGTCTGAAGTCTATGACCGGCCTAAAGGATCCATCCTTTTTAGGAACTAGGAAAAGTGGTGAGTTCCAGGGGGATTGCGAGTGCCTGATGACACCTTGTTCCAGCATGTCGTCAATGTTTCGTGACACCAATTCCTTTTTGCTCTGAGGAATTCTGTAAGCTGGTATGAAACTAGGGGGTGTGTGGGGTGGTATGTGTATATGGTGTTTAACCAAAGAAGTCTTTCCTAATGGTTCATCGTCTAAGGCGATTGCCTCACGATGGGATTGAAGGATGTCCCTAAGATTGGTCCTGGCTTGTTGGAAATCTATAATTGGGACATCTTCCGGGGGGATCGGAGTGGGGTTTGGTTTGGTGATGATGGTGTTGATTGGAGTGGTGTGTGTTTCTTGAATGGGGTCTATGTATAACTTGGCTGTTCCTAAACGTGTGTGTTTGTTTAGCTTAACCGGGGTATGTGAGATGTTCTCTACCAAGATAATTGCCACTTTGTTCTCTCTAACTGTATCCCAAACAGCGGGCATACGGAGATTTTTTCTCGTACAGGTATTGGGAGACACAATTATATCTTGGCCTGGAAGTGCACCAGGTATGATTGCTAAGATAAGCATACTTTCCCCTGGGGGAATTGTCAATTTGCCTTTGTTGAGAATCTGTGTGTTGAGAAAGGGGGGGATTAGGTGGTGTGGTGTTGTCTGACTTGGCATGCAGGTGTGGTTGGGGAAGGGTGTCGTAATGTTGGTGGCATTGCCCGATGCCGAGTCAGGGATTCGCGGAGGTATTTTGCGTTCCGCTGAGGTCAGCGAGAGCCGAGTCGGGCGAGCTTGGTTGCAAGCAGGATGTTGTGACACTCCGGGAGGGTGATGCGGGGGGTAGTAGTGTTGGGTTTTGGGTTCAGCACTCGTTGTCGGAGTGGGAGTATGTGTTATGAACTGAGCAAGGTTTGTCCTGGCCGTGATGGGTAGGTTTAGGGATAGATTGGCGGTTTTGTTGGTGGCAGTCTTTATCTGAATGACTATAAGAGCTATGAAAAGTGCAGTAAGTCTGACTGTGGTTGGTAGGTGGTCTGTGAGGTCTTGCCTGATTATTTCCCATGCTAGCTGAATGGGTGGAGGGTCTTTGGGCTTTGCACTCTGCGTCTGAGTGGGATGTTGTGTTATGAAGAGAACACATCGTACTTTGTCTAGGGCGTTGTCTGCAATCCCAGGTGTTGTGAGAATTAGATTTGTGGATATCGCACCAAATGGGGCTGAGGGTATTTATAGGGACTCTTGGGGTGCGAGGGTAAGGGGGGATTGGAGTGTTGTGTACGGAGGATATTGTGTTTATTCTGGCCGGTTGCGCCTTGCCGAATCTATCAATGCCACACCTGTCTGTAATGTGAAGGATGTATGTGGACGGAGAGGTGTCATTTATGTCAATGTCAACTCGCTGGGCCTCTCTTTCACACTTGATGGGGAGGGCCATGAAAAACATAGCAAGTTCGAGGAGGTTGCACATAACCTCTCCTTTGACATAGTTCACACCTTGGTTATTCTGTGATACCCATGGGGAGGGGTTATTGAGTGAAGCTCTGATTGTCTTTGAGACTTCGGCTACCTGTGCCACGATAGAGTGGAAGGAGGAGGAGGGTGGGGGGTTGCGCATGAACTCCATAAATTTGAATAGAAAATGAAAATTATTTTGAGGTCTGTCGCTGAAGAGTTTCTGAAGTTCTGTGCAATACTGAGCGTATGTGATGTTAGATTCTAGCTTAGATTCTAGGAGACGGGAGAGATCTTTGTAATCATCCCTTGGCTGTATGTGGTTGTTAAGAATAGTTATCTTATGTTTGTCCTGGGTTATATTATTGTTAGCAAAGTGGACTTCGCATGCTGCGATGTAGTCAGTGATGGTGATGCCACTTGCTTTCGAAAAGGTGGGGATATCAGGATTTGTGGTTGAGAGGGTATAATGGTTATGGATTTGGGTAGGGGGGTTTGGAGGGGGGAATTTGGTCTAGGAAGATGGGTGGGCGTATGTGGGGTACTGGGTTGGTAATTAGCCTGGGATGAAGTCTGGTTCATATGGCTTTGATTAGCCGGTGGGGTGGTATTGTTAGTACAGGGCTGGGTATTTGCCTCGGGTGGGGTAGGGTTCACATGGCTTTGATTTGCTGGTGGGGCGGTATTGTTAGTATGGGGGGAGTCAGGGGGGGTTTGGGGATCAGCCTCCTGTGCTCCTTCTGAGTCCGCCATGTTTAAAAAACTATGATCTAGTGACTCGGCTAGGTTCCTAGCCGCAGAACGCGATCGGGTATTGTGCGACATCGTAAATAATATTGTACATGTAAGCAATCATGAAAGAAAGACAATATACAAATACATATGAACAAAAAAAGGGGGTATATTACTTGTTCATGGTTCCGTAGGTAGTTCCCATGTAAATGTACTATAGGGGATGTGACGTAGGCGAAGAACAACCTAAAATATTAGGTTATAATTAGATATCTATATATAACTTTTGCTTGCTCACTTTCAAAGAAAATTGTAATCCTAGATGAAGTAATCTGAGAACATAAGAATATGCATGCACATACAAGTATCTATATATGTAAATATATATATATATATATATATATATATATATATATATATATATATATGTAAATATATATATATACAAATATAATGGAGATAAAAGGGACAAAATAATGGGCTTGTAAAATGGACTGGTAGGGTTACTTGTATAGCAGACCGTTGAATCAGCTAGGTGGTCCTGGGATGATGCAGAGAGCCTGGTGTGTGATAGAGCCCGGAGGAGGGCAGGGGGTTGCCAAAGGGGATGGTAGCAGGGGTGACCTGTCCCGGTAGATGGGAGACCCTGACTTCCCGCTTCTGTAGATGTGGCACCGCGATGAATATCTGTACCGGGCTGGGTCGCACGGACGAAGTTCGTCGTAGCGGGGTCAATTGTGACAGATCACAATTGCGCTGAGTCGTCGAGTAGCGGCAACTGCTGCACTTTGAGTGTGAACTACAACTCACTTGTAGTGCGTTGAAAAGTACGGCCACATAAATGCAAATGTTCGTGGTTCTCGGACACTCGAATTACTCGACGAGTAATGCGGTAACGCGTGCTACAATACGTGTCACGTATTTCGGGGGGTGGGTGGCGCTGCCACCAGTGTAAATGTTCTATCCTTTCTTGGTGGTATAATTAAACACTTTAAGACCCTTTAAACAAGTCTTATTCCCAAGTATATTACACAGCGCAGACTTTTCCAGGTCTGCTTAGCTACCACCTCAAGGATTGACTGGCGGTCGTCTCTCCGGGGTAGCTATACTTTCTTCAACTTCCTTACATCAGCAATAATGAGTGGTACATGGTATTCTAATATTATTACATTTGTTACAGTCTATAGGTCTTAGATATTCTTTTATATTACAATAGTTTGAATGTTTAGTTGATTATGCTTATAAATATATTATGGTTATTAATCTAGGTTACATAGTATATTGGATATGGATAAAAGGTGTTCTTAGGAGTCAGGGGCAGTTCACGGTTTGGTCACGTGAAGGAAGGGGTTGGGTGGTGTGTGTGTATTCGTATGTGTGTTGCTGTGTAGTTTTCCATTGTGTTGTAATCTGTGAGATTATGGTTACATAAGCTCTCTTTCAGGAGGGAAATAGCTGTCGATCACGAGTCCAACACGTGATCCAAAGACCAAGTGAATACACACACACACACACACACACACACACACACACACACACACACACACACACACACACACACACACACACACACACACACACACTCTGGCCTGCCACTACGGAGGTCCGGGTTCGACTCTCGCCCGGGGCTGAAATAATATCAGTATCGCAGCGCTGAGGGGTGTTACTCCAACTCTCGTGGGCGGGGAGTTGGGGGTGTGTGTGTGTGCAAGGTCATAGCATTACCCATAGATCGGACCTACGAGCTCTGAGCTCTCTTCCAGGAGGGAAATAGCTGTCGATCACGAGTCCAACACGTGATCCAAAGACCAAGTGAATACACACACACACACACACACACACACACACACGACTCGAGATCACAACGCCGTGTTCTTTCTCTTTTTCTACACTTGCCAATTGTGCACCATTCACAGTGTAGTTGGCTTGGATGCTGCTATTACCAATATGAAGTACTTTACATTTAATTATAGAGAAATAATCTGGAAATTTTCCGCCAATTCGCATAGTGTTCAGATCACTGTGTAATTCTTGTTGTTGAATTATGGATATAATTCTATTTGAAATTTTAGTATCATTTGCAAAATTGGATAATTGACACTTTATATTTTCATCCAGGTTGATAATGTATATCAGGAAGAGTACAGTACCTAGCACTGATGTCTGGGGCACTCCATTTGATATACAGAATTAGTCTGAGCATTTTCCATTCAGAACAAGACGTTGCTTACTATCAGACGGCCATTTAGAAATCCTTCGGTGAATATTCTTTGCTATACCATGGGATTCTCCTTTGTTTAGTAACCTCCTATGAGGGACTTTATCGAAGAATTTTTGGAAGTCAAAATTTATAACGCCAACTTCCCTCCCTTCTTCGTACATTTCATAAATATCATGCAAGAGGTCAAGAAGGTTTTTCAGATAAGACCACTTATTATGGAAACCATGTTTAAATCTTTAATAATATTGTTTTTCTTCAGGGAACCCACAAATTATGTAAAGCTAATAGGACAATTATTACTATGATTGAATCTGTCACCCTTTTAATAAACAAGGGTACAACATTTGCTAGTTGCCACTCCATCATAACTCTTCCAGGTTGTAAATATAGATTAAAAATCACACTGAGGGCTTGCAGATTGCTTCTTTAACTTCCCTGAGTATTCTTGGGTATTTTTTTTTCTGGTCTAGGGGATATGCATATTTTAAGTTTATTTACAGTATAACGCGCATCACATCATGTTCTGCAATATCCATGCCAATTACACGTGTAGTTATTGTCTGTTCTCGTGGGACTAGCTCAAGAGGGAGGGAAAGGGTGGCTCTACTAGCAAAGGAGGAAATAAGTAAGTGTGTGGAGTGAAAGGAGGTTTCTTCAAGGGTGGTATTCAAGGGAAGAGTAGGAACAGTATTGGATGTCCATATTTTTAGGGGTGAGAGGGGGGGGGGTATCAAATATATATTTTTTTTTATGAAAAGTAAGATGAAAGTGGAGGGTAGGTGGAGAAAAAGGCAGAAGGTAAGGAAATGCTTATAGTGAAGTATTTCAATGACAGGAAAAAAGAAGCAGGAGTACAAGGGAAAACTGAGAGAAGTGTGGGAGGTGTTGAAGTATAGAGATAGACGTCGAAAAGGAATAGTCATGCTTCAAGGAAGGAGTGATGAGGGTTGCAAAGACGTATGTAGAACAAGTAGGATGGGAGGAAATAGAAGAAAAGGTAGTGAGTGGTGGGATGATAAAGTGAAGAATGCTGGAGAAGAAATAAGCACTCAGGAATTGGTTGCAAAGTAGGACGAAAGAGACGTATGAGAAATGAAAAATAAAAACGAGAGAAGCAAAACATAATATAAAGGAGGCAAAAAATAGCAGATGGAAAATGGGAGAACAGTATGGCAGAAAAATATCTAAAGTAATAAAATATCTTTTGGAAGTTAAGAGAGGAGGGGAAGGTGAGTCAAGTAGAGAAGAAAAAGTAAAAGGCGCAAATGAACAGATGTTAACGGAAGAGGAGGCGGGAAGGGGAAGGCGAGCAAAGTATTTTAGGGGGCTACTAAATGTGGAAGAGGATATGGAAGGATTGGTGGTACCAGTGGAGGGGGTGAGAAATGACGGTGATGGGGAGGAAAACGAAGGAGAAATAAAGACAGGGGAGCTGCAAGTAGTCTTGCACTTGGGTTAGATGGGTGTCATGTAGTGCCTGTACAAATCCACTTTACAAAGAAAAAGGGGACAAATGTGAGTGTAGTAGCTTCAGTTTGTTGAGTGCAGTTGGGAAGGCATTGTTAGGCTGGTAATCTTACCCCCGTTGGGCAGCCAAATGTAAGTCTAGTTGAAGACAAACTCTAATAGAGAGACTTTGTTTATCTATTTAGAAATTAATCTTAGCTGCCAATAATGATAGTTCATTCTAAGTGCGAGAAGGGGGGGGGGTGGAGACGATGAGTGAGGTGACGACTGTGTGTATCACGTCGTGTCCCAGCTTGGTCTGCTTGTGGGGTAGGAGGGAAGAGGTGAGAAAGCAAAGAGATTGCGAGCCAGGCTCAGTATGATGCTCCGAGGCGTTTGTCCGTTCTTTATATACACGGGCATTTCATGACCCGTGCTCTAAATTGGCGTGAGATCAAATTATGATACGTGGGAAGTCGGATGCAAAACATTCTCATACCGGTGATTCACTTGGTATCGGAGCGTACGTTCTTCAACGAATTCATTGTGCATCCTCATTTGGCTCACGTGACTGACCGATATGCAGACTAGTCATCGCTGGCCGATGATGCTACTGCAAGGAGGCTTTTTCTGGGTCACGCGATTGGTCGAGGCGCTGGTTAGTCATCACTAGGATCTGGCAGTGTCCATCGTAGGCTGGTGAATTGCATTTGCGTTTCTTCATGGAGGTTTTGTCCCACCTGTGGGCCTAAAAAAAAAAAAAAAAAATGGTCGGATCACGCACCCGGGTGTTGCAAGCGTGTCCCCATGGAACCTCTTGTAGATCGGCAAGGTCGTATGAAGGACCAGAGAAGCGGTGAGGACGGAGTAGCGATGAGGACCGAGGAGTGAGAACCAGAAGCTCCCACGGAAGTCGGGGCTGGAACTGAAGTCATGTGGAGCTTCGATAAGAAATCATCAAGGGTGTTGTTCTCACGACGAAGCCGGAACTTGAAGGCAGAGTTGGAGCTGACCAGTCGGCACAGGCGGCAGGCAGCAACGGTAATCGTGCTGACAAACAGTGAGGTAGGTGACCTGGCAGACAAAAATGGCGGCAGTCGATTTGGCAGACAAGTGGCGGCAGTCGGCGGCAGTTGATCTGGCAGTCGAGCGACGGCAGATATCTGTGGTAGGCAAGAGTGAAGGCAGTCGAACTGGCAGTAGGCAACGTGGCAGGCAGCAGTGGCAGAGCTGGGGATCGGGGCCCCAAACGTTGGGCAGCCAAATGTTGGGCTGGTTGAAGGTAAACTATGATGGAGAGAATTATTTTTATATATTTAGAAATTAATCTTGGGCGCCAATAATGATAATTCGTTCTAAGTGCGAGAAAAAGGGAGATTTGAAGGAGATAACGAATGTGTGTATTAAATCGTGTCCCAACTTGGTCTGCTTGCGGGGAAAGAGGGAAGAGGTGAGGAGGTAAGGAGGTCGCGAGCCAGGATCAAAATGTGATGGTCCGAGTTAATCTAATATTCGGAGTTCGTCTGTTCTTTATATACACGGGCAGGTCAAGATCCATGTTCCTAATTGGCGTGAGGTCAAGGTGTGATGCGTGGGAAGTCGAACGCAAAACGCTCTCATGCCGGTGACTCACTAGTTATTAGAGTGTATGTTATTCAACGAATTTATTGTGCATCCTCACTCGATTCACTTGGCTGACCTAGGTGCAGGTTAGTCATCGCTGGCCGATGATGCTATAGCACGTGTGTTCCTCAAGGAGTCTTTGTCTGGGTCACGCGATTGGTCGAGGCGCTGGTTAGTCATCGCTAAGACCCGGCAGCGTCCGTCGTAGGCTGGTGAATTGCACGTGCGTTTCCTCAAGGAGGTTTTTCCCACCTGTGGGCCTCAAGGAAACTTTGGTCGGATCATGCAGACGGGTGTTGCAAGCGTTTCCTCATGTAGGTCGGCAAGGTCGTATGAAGAACAAAACAAGAGCCGAGGACGAGGTAGTGATAAAGATTAAGGAGTGAGGACTAGAAGTGAGGGCAACTTCCTAACAGGCATATGGGAGGGTTTTAATTGATGTGATTAGGAGAGGAACAGATGGATTACTTGGTGAGGAACAGTGTGGGTTTAGGTAAGGTAGGGGTTGCGTGGATCAGATTTTTGTGGTAGGGCAGATACGTTAGAACATTTTAGGAAAAGAAGGATTTTATGTGGAGGAGGGTGGCAACTATCTAAACCAATCCGGTTAGACCATTTTTTTTTTCTTTTAAGTCTTACTTCTAACTCTCGCTGCCATCGTCTCTCCTTGTATATCTCACCACATTACTTTTACCCATATTTACTTCCAAGTTTCTCCCAAAAACATATCTTCCTAAATTCCGTCACTACCTGCCTTATTCCCTCCTCTAACCTGCAACAAACCCAGTGTCGTCAGCAACAACTGGTTCACCTCCCACTTTTTTCATTTTCTTTATCCTTCTCCAATCCCCTGCCCATCGATGTACCACCCCATCGATGTACATATTGAACAGCAATGGCAACATGACACATCCTT
>NC_134816.1:11432593-11450093 GCF_046742065.1 Oratosquilla oratoria
AACTCCTTCTCTCTTCCTCTCTCATGTTCCATGTTTCTGCCCCGTACAATGCTGTTGGTACAATCACTCCTTCATATAACCTCCTCTTAGCATTCATTCCCAGATGTCTATTTCTTATTACACTTTTCAATCCACCAAGGTATTTACTCGCTTCTCTCAATCTACATTCTATCTCCACTCACTCCTCCCTCTCCTGCCACATTTGCACCCAAATATTTTAAAACTATCCAATTCCTCCAGTCTTTCACCCTTGATGCTCACCTCCAGCCTGCTGTCACTCTCTCCCCTTGTACATCTCATCACCTTACTTTTACCCACATTTATCTTCAGCTTCCTTTTTTCACACACCTTCTCAAACTCTGTCACTAACTTCCTCAATCCCTCCTCTGATCCTGCCACAAGCGCAGTGTCGTCAGCAAACAACAACTGGCTCACCTCCCACTTTTCTCCATTTTCTTTAATCATCTCCAACCCCTCACCCACTACCCTTGCATTCACCTCACGCACCACCCCATCCATGTAAAGATTGAACAGCCAGGGTGACATAACACATCCCTGACGAAGTCCCACCTTTACCTCAAACCATTCACTCTCTCCATTTCTAATCCTAACACAAGCTCTACTACCTGTACTCTCGTAAAAACTCTTGACTGCTTTTAACAGCTTTCCTCCTATCCCATATATCTGCAGTACGTCCCACAGTGCCTTCCTATCTACCCTGTCATAAGCCTTTTCCAGATTCATAAAAGCCCAGAAAACACCCTTACCTTTTCCTATAGCTTTCTCACATATATGTCTTACCACAATAATCTGATCTACACAACCCCTACCTGTCCTAAACCCGCACTGTTCCTCACCAATTACTCCCTCTGTTCCTCTCCTAATCCTCTCAATCAAGATCCTCCCATACGCCTTCCCAACTACACTCAAGAAGCTGATCCATCTGCAACTACTACACTCACACTTGTCCCCCTTTCCCTTGTAAAGCGGAACTATACAGGCACTCCTCCAGTCCTCCGGCACTCTACCCTCTCTCAAACAAACATTAAATAACTTCACCAGCCAGTCCACCATGACTGTACCTCCTTTCTTCAGACATTCTGCATGGCATCCATCCAGACCAGGTACCTTACCTGCTCTCATCATCTTAACAGCTGCTTTCACTTCACCTTTCCCTATTTCTCCTCCATTTTCCTCACTCATCACTCTCATTTTCTTAGCGCTTCCCACTGCAACTACCTTTCCCTCCCTATCCTCCTTCACATTTAGCAACTCCCTAAAATACTCTGCCCACCTTCCTCTCACTGCCTTCTCTTCCATTATCATCTCTCCATCTGTACCTTTTACATTTTCCTCTCTACTTGATTCGCCTCCTTTTTCTCTTTTAATTTCCTTCCAAAACATCTTTTTATTGCTTTCAAAATTTTCTGTCATACTCATACCCCATTTCACATCTGCTCTCCTCTTTGCTTCCTTTATCTTATGCTTAACTTCCTTTCTCTTTACTTTATACCTCTCATACGATTCCCTCGTCCTAATTTGCAGCCAATCTATGAATGCCTGCTTCTTTTCTTCTACACATTTCTTTATTTCCTCATCCCACCACTCACTACCCTTCCTTCTTTTTCCTCCCGCCCTCCTTGTTCCACACATCATCTTTGCACACCTTATGACTCCCTCCTTGAACCATCCCCATTCCTCCTCCACTCCTAGTTCTACTCTATCCTTTACTCCCTCCCACTCCTCTTTCAGTTTCTTCTTAAACTCACTCTCCTTTTTTTTTCTCATTTAAGCAGTTCACTCTAAGTACCTCCCTGTCTTCTGTCCTTTTCCTCTTTCTCCACCTATTCTCCACTCTCATTTTACCTTCCACCAGAAAATGATCTGATATTCCCCCACTCTCTCCCCTTAGAACATGTACATCCTTAACTCTTCCTACCATACTCCTGGTCACCACTATATAGTCCATTAACGCTCTATCTGCCACCCTTCCATCCACCACTCTCTCCCATGTGTACTTATGCTTGACTTTCTTCTTAAATACTGTATTAGCTATCATCAACTCTCTTTCAAGACACATCTCCACCATCATTTCTCCACTACGATTTTTACCAGGAACTCCATACTTCCCAATCACTCCAATTATTGGCTCATTTCCTACCCTAGCATTATGGTCTCCCAATACAACTACATTGACTAATCCCTCCATACACTCAATTATATCTACCCAAAAAGCCTCCCTTTCCTCTACGCTCTTCTCAATACCAGGTCCATACGCACTTACAAAAACCCACATCTCCCCTCCCAGTTTCACCTTCATCCACATCAACCTTGATGAAACCTCCTTCCACGCCACTACCCGCTTACTTATCTCTTCACTTACTAGTGTATCCACCCCTTCTCTCCCTCGTCCCCTCTTCACTCCTGAGTACCTTCCAGCTACACTCCCAAACTCACACTAGCCCTTTCCTTTCATTTTATTTTCACCCAAAGCCAGCACATCCATCTTTCTTCTTACAAACATACTGCCAATCTCTTCCCTCTTACTCTCATCTGTACCACATCTACGCACATTAAAAGACCCAAACCTTAGGGTACTGGTTGGAAAACTCCCAGACCCTCTTATGCCTTTTCTTTTGTTTTAGGAATGTCCCCTTTCGGGGCTACAGGTAGTAGGACTCCTAATCCCATCCCCCGTCCCTTTTTTGTCGCCTTTTACGACTCAAGTGGGAAAACTTGGTGTTAGTATTCTCTTCCCTCACCACAGGGTCAGCGAAAACAGAAAATGAATACTCAGAGAAATGGTACAGGACAGCAACAAGGGACAGTCGTAGTATATATATATATATATATATATATTATATATATATATATATATATATATATATATATATATATATATATATATACACATATATATATATATATGCGTGTGTGTGTGCTGTGTGGGCGTGCGTGTGTGTTGTGTGTGTGTGCTGTGTGTGTGTGTGTGTATGTGTGTGTGTGTGTGTGTGTGTGTGTGTGTGTGTGTGTGTGTGTGTGTGTGTGTGTGTGTGTGTGTGTGTGTGTGTGTGTGTGTGTGTGTGTGTGCGTTTATGTGTGTGTGTAATGGCTAATTGTGTATTTATTGTTTTTAAAGGTATTTTCCATATGCCTTTGGTTTTGCTTTTTTAGGAATGTCCCCTTGGGGGGTAGAGGGAGAAGGATGAATATTACTATGCCTATCCCGTTTTTGTCGCCTTTTACGACTCATGTGGGCACACTAAGCGGCAGTATTCTTTTCCCCCACTACAAGGCTCGGCAAAATAGGAAAATATATATTCAGAGAACTGGTACAGAACAGTAACAAGAATGGGGGGACAGCATAACTGAGGGACAGTCGCAGTATAATTATGTATCATAATTTCTCTATGAACAGAGATTTCTTCTACCACAAACAAAATGATATGTGGATCTGGTCCATAGGGGCGCTCCATATAGACCATAAAGTATCAACTATATGCTACTGAGCAGCTTTTAACCCCATAATAACATGCAGCCAATACCCCAGACGTGGCACTGGCTGCTGTGGATGTACTGTGTCTTGCGACACTGCTTCTGACCCAGGGCAATGAGGGAGGCTCTAGTGCATGGAATTCTAATACAAAAATTAAATCACGAGAAACGTACTAACATGAATGATAGGAGGGTTCAAGTCAATGTTACTCAGGGGACTGGACTTTCTTGTTGGTTATGTAAGGAGAAACATGTCATCGATGCCTGTTCATAATTAAGGAGATTAACTTACAAAGAGAAATTAGATAAAATTTACAATCTAGGACCTTATTTCAATTGCTTGAGAAAAGTGTAGAGCTGTTCGAAGTTGTGAACAATGTGGTGATTTACATCTTACATTTGATGCATAGGCCTAAAGAAAATTCTAGGAACGAGGGAGGAGAGGAAGCAGTTAATGGAAAGATAACTAATCAGGTTGAAGATTCTCGAGTTCAAATGTTTGCTAGTTTTCACCTCCTCTTGTCACCACTGTCACCACCACTGTCGGTTCTCGATGTTTACACTTAAATTTGACTTGTAATATCACTCATCTCAAGGCCCCTTGCCTTCGTTAAGTGAGTTTCCCTAAATATTCAAGTTCCTCTTAAGCAGTAGTCTCACTATTTTCTAGGCCCCGTGCCTATTCCTCTCGTCCTTTGGGTTAATAAAAGGGTGGTGAATTTTCTTTCTTCTTTCACTGTAATTTCACCTACTGGTTACACTCGGGATCTCTTTCTCTCGTCTCTACATCGTCTCTCCCTAGATCGTCTCTCTAGATCGTCTCTTGATCCTCTCTCTCTGACGAGATCCCGTATCCTACGCTAAGCTACCTTCGTCTGACGTCACTAATTTTTCTAATCCAATCTCCAGTGACTTTTCAAATAAATGTCACTCCTTATGGGCGTAACTTTGAATTCATGCACCAATAGTTTTTTCCTCCTTCTCCACCTTGCACCAATCCGGAAAGCCATTCCAATGCCACTAGCAAAATTGTTTACCTCAGCATTAGTCAAACGAAGCTAACCTGCGCTTACAGAGTTTTGATTACAACATCGATTATAAAACAGTCACCACCGTCGGTGTGTTTACATAGACATAGCGTCACCTCAATGTTTTCAAAACAACAGGCGAGCAGGCAGGCTCATTTCCATTCGTACAACTACCGGCCTCTTACAGGGCTCGGCAGCTACCCTTGGTCGTCCCGACCAATTTCTTATTTCCCTCTTACAGGGCTTGCTAATATATTTCTAGAATAAGCTAATCTACCCTTGCGTGATTGTTAATCTACCCTCCAAAATACATCATTCATGCAATAAATTGGGAATAATACATAAACATAATACCTATAAATGTGAATAACATGTATCTCAATATATATAAGGCATTGAATTAAGCGGTTACATGGTTGATTTGCTTTGACAGAGCCAATCTCCGGAATACAACAAAGGCAATCAGTGCTGCCACTAACACTGAAAGTAAGGGTATGATAAGGATTGGTAGTATATGTAAATCATTTGAGGGAGATCTTGACAATGGTCTTCTCTTAATTTTCAAGGGAGGAGAGTTTTCAGGCAATGTGAAGTTGAAGGTTGAAATGTAGGTGTCATCGGTTAAATGCATTGTATTAAGGGTATTAGAAATGGTGGAAATAGTGTCTGCATGCAATTCGCAGTTATCTTGAATAGAGACAAGACCTTCAACCAAATCTAATTTAGGACTCAACCCGGGACAATTTATTGATACCTTTGTCTTGTTAGGGAAAAACAGGTAATGAGATCCTTGTATGTTACAATGAGGGATCCGGTCTACCAAAATTCGTTGGTAATGACAATTGTTCATAACAGACATATTCCTAACCAGAGAATTCATGCGAAGCTTCTCGGAACACAAAAGAGATCATGCTTTCTCTTAGATTGTTTACAGAAAGGATGTAATTGATTATAAAATTCACTATGAGCACTATCTTTCAATTTTGAATGGTTTATCATCTTTTCAAAGATAATAGCAATTAATTTACAAAACACACTAATCTAGAGTTTGAGTGTCTCTTCTTGTTCAATATTATTTCCAACACACTTCACTTTCAAAGACAGTCTTATTACTTTAAAATGGTCACAATACTCATGTG
Source organism: Oratosquilla oratoria (assembly GCF_046742065.1). Classification (NCBI taxonomy): domain Eukaryota; kingdom Metazoa; phylum Arthropoda; class Malacostraca; order Stomatopoda; family Squillidae; genus Oratosquilla; species Oratosquilla oratoria. The sequence continues at coordinate 11,438,256 of NC_134816.1, forward strand.
TGTACTCAGATGAGAGGTCCTTAAGTCCTTAAGATTCCAAGTCTGACCACAGCAGATCCTAGGTTTTAGGTTTCCATGTATCTGCTTGACACCAAGTTCCAGTTGTTTAGGTCTCCCATCCCAAATACATACAAATGGTCAATACTATCTGTAAAATACATCAAGATTAATGTTCAACTCTTGAAAAATATCATTATAATATTCTCCATATTCTCCAGGGTTATCAATATTTATGCACAAAGTATTACTATAATCATCTTCATAGATCTGCAAGCTAATTTTCCTTATGTCATCTAAATGTCCTACCAATTCTTCTCTTGATTCTAGATGTTTAAGTTTAAACTTGTTTCCACCTGCAGAATCAATTACCCTATATGGACCAGTGTACCTTAGTGAAAGTTTATTATTGGGTGAGGTTGCTTTGACCATTACTAATTCCCCAATTTTCAATTCTAGTTTACGAGCTATTTTGTGCTGTTGTTCCCTCATCTCTTGTGAATACACCTGCATATGTTTCCTAACTCTTTGGTGAATACTTTGAAGAGTATTTATCCTATTGGATATATAATCATCCATATTATATATGGGTTTTTGCTCTGCAGTCAACATTTCATATGGCAGAGTTTTGTCCTCCCCAAAAATTATAAAATGAGGTGTATCCCCAGTTGCTACATTAATTTGATTGTTCAGAGTACACTTAACACAAGGAATCCAAGTATCCCAAGTTACACTATGAGGACTTATTAGTGTTCTAAGACATATAATTATCTTTTTGTTTAACCTTTCTACTACTCCATTACTTTGGGGATGGTTAACGAGTATATTGACTTTCTTGATGTGGAACACATTACATAGATTTTCCAAGATTTTGTTATTAAATTCAGTCCCATTATCTGAAACTAGGATGTTAGGTGTAGTAAAATTACAGATTATCTGATCATAGATTACGGAAGCAATAGTTTCAGCTTTCTTATTGATTATGGGTTGTAATATACAAAATCTTGAAAAATAATCAATAGCAACAAATAGGTATTTAAAGCCGTTCTCGGTTAGTGGTAATTCCAAAGTATCCATGTGAACTCTTTCCCAAGGTTTCTGTGGAATGGGATAGGTGAGTATAGGAGCAGGTTTTGGTGTATTTCCTTTCACCTTTACACATTTTACACATTTTTCTATATAATCATATATAGTTTTCTTCATACCTAACCAAAAGTACTTAAGTTGTGCTTGTCTATAAGTTTTATCCTTTCCAGGATGTGAACTACAATCACTATCATGAAGTAACTTCAATATCTCATTTACCAGAGTTTGTGGTATAACCAACTGATTTACTTGACCTCTAGAAATATCTTTCCCATTTACAAATGTTTTCCTATACAAAATTCCATTAATCAAATGAAATTCCTCTATCTTATACCCTTTTGGTAGCTTTGGAGGATCTCCTCTTGGGTTCATCAAATGCTTGATTATTGAATCACATGTCTCATCATCTCTCTGTTCTCTTATTAGCATTTCTTCATCTAAAGTTACTAACTCTTCTATACTACAAACAAAATTAATCAATCCAGTCCCAGTCATTGGTTGACTAATGTTTCTAGAAAGTGGATCTGCTACATTCCTTCTACCCGGAATATAATTAAATTGAACATCATAGCACTGAAGTATCGCAAACCATCTAGCAAGTCTGCCTCTAAGATTCTTATGCTTAAATAAGTTCTGAATAGCTGTGTGATCAGTCCAAACTCTGATGGGATACCCTAGTATCATATCCCTAAAACTTTCTAAAGAATAAATTACTGCTAAAGTTTCTCTTTCAGTTATAGAATAGTTTCTCTCCGCACTATTACAAAGTCTGGATGTGTAAGCTATGGGTTTCAAAGTTCCATTTCTCTCTTGCATTAGTATGCCTCCTAACCCTATGTCAGACGCATCAGTACAAAGAATAAATTCTTTTTCATAGTCGGGGAAAATTAAAATAGGTGAACTTGTGAGTTTATCTTTCAACTTGTCAAAAGCTTGCTGTTGCGCAGGTCCCCATATGAACTTTGAGTCCTTTCTCAACAAAGAACTTAGTGGATTAGCAATGTCAGCATAACTTTGAATGAATTTTCTATAATATCCTGTTAATCCCAAAAAGCTCCTAACCTTGTCTACATTGGTCGGAACTGGAAAATTCTTGACAGCGTCCACCTTTGAATTTACTGTACTTAGTCCGTGTCTGTCTATCTTATGTCCTAAGTAAATGACACTGTCTTGCAAGAACTTACATTTTTCAAGTTTTACTTTTAACCCAGCTTCTCCTAGTCTTGAGAATATCAAATCTAATTTCTTAAAGTGCTCCACTGCAGTCTGAGAAACTATTAAAATGTCATCTAGAAATACACTGGCAGTGTTTCCTAACAATCCATCTAGAATAGTATTCATTAATCTCATGTAAGTTAATGGACTATTACATAACCCAAATGGCATTCTCTTGAACTCATAATGTCCTGTTGTAGTAGAAAATGCTGTAAACTCTCTTGAATCTTCATGCAATTCTATTTGCCAAAAAGCTGATTTGATATCTATAGTACTAAAATATCTATTCTCAGTTTCCAAACTTCTCAAAATGTCACCGATAATGGGTAATGGTAACCTGTCACGAATGGTGTGCTTATTCAGTTCTCTGTAATCAATAACTGGTCGCATAGTCCCATCAGACTTTGGTACTAAGATCAACGGAAAATTCCACTCACTTTTACTATGTTCAATAATATCCTGTGATAACATTTCAGTGATGAGTTTATCTACTACAGCTAATTAGAGTGAGGAACTCTGTAGGCTGGTATGTAGATAGGTTGTGTTCCTGGTTTTAACTTAATGTGATGTTTTAAAACAGTTGTTTTGCCTAAGGCGGCCCCCGGCAAAGCAATTGCTTTTTTATGTTTCATAAGCAAAGCAAATAAAGCTTCATCCAACTCAGGGCAATTAGTTGATTGTAATAATTCTTTATATCTATTTCTTAAGTCTATGCCTTCTTGTACTGAACAAATTGATGAAGTTGGTAATTCTATCTCCTCACTATTCTCATTTAAAATCTTAATAGGTTTAGTACACACCTGAATACATCCTATTTGTGTACCTTTCTTTAAAACTATCTCTTTATTCATAGTATTAATTACTAATACTTCTACTCTGTTCTTATTTGTCTTATAAATCCCTGAGTCCCACTTCAATCCTTTAAGTTTTACTGATTCTGGGACTGTAATTACTTCAGAGTCTACATTGATTCCTTTCAAACACACTTCAACCTTATTAATTGACATGGGATGTAACAATGTCGACCTTGTTAATCCGCAATCTGCAATTCTCAAGGCATCTGTGGTTGATAATTTAGTAATCTCTGGGATTTCCTGAACTTCTGAGTTGGGTTCACAAATTGTTTTACTTTCTGTAGGGTTGGACCGCTCGGCCTCGCTATCTAGGATAGAAATGTTATCTAAGGATTCATTGATTCCTGTCACTGGTTGATTTAAGAATGGTTGATTTAAGAATGGGATTAACTGTGACTTCACTAAAATTCCTAAGTCAGCAGGACAAATTACCATGTTTTCTTTTCTCATAGTTGCAAATCCTATCAATAAATCTCCTGGAAAAACAGACTCTTCTACCACTATCACTGGGATGTACAATTGTTCATTTGTATACAAGGCAACTTCTAGCTCAATCTTACCTAATGTTTTTAACTGATTTCCAGTTACACCTTGCAATGTGTAACGGATTGGTTCCAACATTTTCACTCCTGGGTTCAACTGGTTTAAAACTTTACTAATAATTACATTAACTACAGACCCTGTATCAATAAAAATTTGAATAGGCTTATTGAACACTTTACCCGCAATGAGAGGTCCTACAGAAGTTTTACCAACAGTAATTATCAGTTTGTCAGTTTCTTTCATCTCCCTTGCATTCCCATATTTAACACAATACCGCCTATCGGTATATATATGGGGAGGTCTGAAATTGTTTATTCTGTGTCTGGGGGTTTTCCTCTTAGCCCTGGGGGTACCCGAAAATTCCGGCACTCATGAGTTCTGTGTCCGATTTTATTATGGTAAATACAGAATGGAGGGTTCCTACATTGATACTCATTGTGACCTTCGTATTTGCAATTTCTGCAAATAATCCCATAAAAACATTCTTGTGCCTTGTGTCCCCATGCATTACAATTAAAACATAGGATTCTGGTATCCCTATCCCTAGATGGACTTCTAGCATGTCGCCTATGTCCTACTTCTGTTTTCTTAAACTCTCTAGAGTTCCTATATTGGCTTTGTTGATTTATAGGCATTACATATGGGTTTATTGTTCTGGTCTCACTGTATCCTTGAAGAAGATAATCTACTTCTCCTAAACTGATATTTGATTTTAGATCTTTGTACAGCCTTTCTGCTGTTAAGTCATCAGAATTCTTTGCCAATAAGCTAAATGTAATAAATTTGATTACCTGTGAGATTTTCATCTCACTAGATCTTTCTATCCAGTCTGAATCTTTCAAGATAGAATTCATGTCTTTTGACCATCTATCTAATCTAGCTAAGTACTCTGTGTCAGTTTCACTTGTCCTAACTTCCTTAATCATTTTTACCAATGATCTAATAGGATCCTGATCACATTTGGACATGAAATGTTTAAGAAAGGCTTTCTTGTAATTATCATATTTATTAATTTCTTCCATTTGCTGGAAGTTAATGACAAACCTCGCCCTTCCATGCTCTGGATCTATATTCTCCTTGAGAATCTCAATCTTACGATTCTCATTGGTAATGTTTTTACTAACTATAAGAGTGTCAATGAGGTTCAGGAATTTGTTTACACCATATGTGTTAGACTCTCCTGTGAATTTTGGAATATTTGTATTTGATGTGTAAATTTCGTGTCTCAACACGTTAGAATTCTGAGGGGTACTCATACTTATTACTAATACCTTGCTTTATTCTGGCTGCTTGCGATGTCGCTTCGTGATGTCAATTTCTCTCTTGACGTCCTTCTACGGCCTTGTCATTCGTCAACGACGTTGTTCCTCCTCCATCACACTCTCTGCCTTGAAGACCGCCTTGTAGATGATGATCACCTTGAAGAATCTTGAAGAATGCTTGTTTCAATCGTAGCAGTTACTTGAAGTTGTAGATTTCTCTCGTAGTCGCCTTGGAACAAATACACTCTTGATTTTGGATGTCTCGTTCCCGTAGACTTCTTGTGCCACTTCTCTTCGGAGGTGTTTAACACTCAGTTCGTTCGTCGCACCGCTGTTCACCACTTTCACCTCCCCTTGTCACCACTGTCACCACCACTGTCGGTTCTCGATGTTTACACTTAAATTTGACTTGTAATATCACTCGTCTCAAGGCCCCTTGCCTTCGTTAAGTGAGTTTCCCTAAATATTCAAGTTCCTCTTAAGCAGTAGTCTCACTATTTTCTAGGCCCCGTGCCTATTCCTCTCGTCCTTTGGGTTAATAAAAGGGTGGTGAATTTTCTTTCTTCTTTCACTGTAATTTCACCTACTGGTTACACTCGGGATCTCTTTCTCTCGTCTCTACATCGTCTCTCCCTAGATCGTCTCTCTAGATCGTCTCTCGATCCTCTCTCTCTGACGAGATCCCGTATCCTACGCTAAGCTACCTTCGTCTGACGTCACTAATTTTTCTAATCCAATCTCCAGTGACTTTTCAAATAAATGTCACTCCTTATGGGCGTAACTTTGAATTCATGCACCAATAGTTTTTTTCCTCCTTCTCCACCTTGCACCAATCCGGAAAGCCATTCCAATGCCACTAGCAAAATTGTTTACCTCAGCATTAGTCAAACGAAGCTAACCTGCGCTTACAGAGTTTTGATTACAACATCGATTATAAAACAGTCACCACCGTCGGTGTGTTTACATAGACATAGCGTCACCTCAATGTTTTCAAAACAACAGGCGAGCAGGCAGGCTCATTTCCATTCGTACAACTACCGGCCTCTTACACTAGTCAATTGAGATATTCAGTAGGAGACACAACTGTCATCCCTGTCTAAGTGGAGTTAAATGGTATAGTTGTTGACACTAGATGTTATCTTGATAATGGTAGTTCTGTTACATTTTGTATTAGAGGTTTATTGAAGAAACTTGGAATGACAGACACTAATTAACAGCCCGCTATGTTGCAGGTTAGCACAGTGATAGGATCCAAAGAAATGTCTTGTCTTTATGTCGAAGGGATGTCAGTAGCTGATGCAGATGGAAATAACCAGATTAGGCTACCACCTGTATTTGCAGTGAAGAAACTTCCTCTTAGTCAAGGTCACAGTATTAGGAAGAGAAAAATAGACAAATGGGAGCACATGAGAAAATTAGAATTTACCTATATTGAAGGAAAGGTAGAAATTATGGTGGGGAGTAACATGCCAGAGGCTTCAGAGCCTTGAGAAGTAGTGAATGCTGAGAAAATGGGAGATCCGTATACTGTGAGAGCACGTTTAGGGTAGTTCATTTATGGAAGATTGATAGACAATACAGAAGAAGTCACTGTAAATAGTATAAAAGTGTCTGGTAACTATTTAGATCAGAAGCTTGTTGAGTCCTACAATAAAGACTTAATAGATTCATCATTAAATTCAATAGAGCCTAGTGTAAAAGATAAAAAAAATTACAGTTTGGTGAGTCTGAGTGTAAGCAGTTGACTAAGGGAAAGCATGAAATTGCCTTGCCAATGAAAGAGAAACCAATTAAGGTTCCTGATAGTAAACCTATGGCGTTTGAAATATTACAGCGGTTGAGACGTAAGCTCAAAGATAATGAATACTATAAACAATATAATCAGTTCATGGTCTACCTACTGGACAAGCGGTGTGCTGAAGTAGTTCCAACGTTTGACATCAAGAACCAACAAGCATGGTACATCCCACACTTTGGTGTACGTCCAAGTAAACCAAGTATAGTACGTGTAGTGTTTGATTGTGCAGCTCGTGTAAATTACTTGTCTCTAAATGATCTGTTGCGGCAAGGGTCTGAAAAAATATAATCTTCTATTAGGTGTTCTTTTGAGATTTCAGTTAGGACTGTATGAATGTGTTGCTGACATAGAGACTATGTATTATCAGGTCAAAGTGATTCAGGGTGACAAGGATTACTTACGCTTCTTGTGGTGGAAGGATGGTCAAATAGGAGGAGATATAATTAAGTTAAGGATGATTTCTCATCCATTTGGAGCTTGCTGCTCTCCAAGCACAGCAAATTATGCTCTAAAACGAGTTTCATGCATCAATGAGTGAGATGGTTCTCAACAATTTCTATGTTGATGTTTTAGTATCATCAGATGATGTTGGTGACTTGATTGCTAATATTACTAACGTGATAGATACATGTAAGAAGGGCGGATTTAACCTGACAAAATTCAGCAGTAGTTCTCTCAAACTTATAAATAGTTTACCGAGAGATAAGTGTAATAAGCATATTGAACAATTCATCAACAATTAGGGCTTAATTGGTCTCTTATTCATGATAAAATAGGTGTATAATTTAAGATTGATGCCATACCCAGTACTAAGAGAGAACTGTTAGCTGTCTTTGGCAGGGTATATGGCCCACTGGGTATATTGTCACTAGTTGTACTAGAAGGCAGAGTACTGTTACAGAGTTAATTTAGAAAGGATGTTGGGTGAGACCACACTCTTACTGAAATAGAGAAAGGACAAATACGTGCTTGGATGTCAAGATTGAACATGTTTAAAGAATTTAGTATTGATCGCTGTATAAAGAAGTGTACATTATCAAGCAGTAAAGTCAATCCAGTGTCACATATTTTGTGACTCTAGTGAATTAGCATATGGTTCAGTTGCCTATCTAAGACACGAACATGTTGATGGTAAGATCCAATGTAATTTTATTTTGGGAAAGGCTAAAGTAGCGCCTTTAAAATACATTACTATTCAAAGACTCAAATTGGTCGAAGCCACGCTTGCTATCAAATTCAAGAGTGTGATTACAAGAGAGTTACCTTTCTAGTTAAGTCAGTTCTATATCTGGACTGATTCGACTACAATGTTGAAATATCTATCTAATGAATATATCAGATCCAAAACATTTGTTGCTAACATAGTGACTCAGATTAGGGATAGTTCTGAGGATGTCCGTTGGAAATATGTACCAAGTAAACAGAACCCGTGTAAGGGGGAAAAAGCCTTTGGTATATGTATGTAAACAGAACCCAGCGGATGGTTCAACTAGAGGGAGACAAACGGTGAGGTGGTCTGAACGGCCCATTTTTCCTGTCTCATAATGCAGAGATGTGGCCAGAACGTCGGAGATAAGCCAAGCTGGCTTGTTTAATCTTGTGGTAAAAAACGTTTTTCAGAGCTGACATAGAAGTAAAGCAAACCGAGGTAGCTAATCCTGCAATGGCACAAGTTGTGAATCATTATTATTATTTTTCGTGGTTTAGACTAATTAGAACTTGTACTTATTTGATATTATTTATCAAATATTTGCAAAATCTGAGAGTCACTATTGCTGAACTTATTGATTAATTGATGGATGTTGCTGAATTGAGTGTAATTGGATTTGTACAACGCTGCTGTTTTACAAAAGAGATCATCTGTTTATCTAAGGATGAAACATTTAATAATTGCAGTTCTATAAGGAAACTTAAACCTATGTTATTAGGTGGCATATTTAGGGTAGGAGGTAGACTGGTGAATTTAGAATTGCCCGTAGATGTGAAGCATCCTATCATTCTTCCTCATGATCATCATGTGACTCGTTTGATAACCCAACATTATCACATTAAGGTAGGACGTATGGGAAGACAAGCAGTGTTAAACCAGTTGAGATAGAAATACTGGGAGATTAAAGCTAATTCGGTTGTAAGAAAAGTATTGTCAAAATGTATTACTTGTAGGCGTTTCAAGAGTCCAGTAGTCAGCCAAGAGATGGCATCTTTGCCTGTAGAAACAGCAAATATTAATCATATTTTTTTTTTTTTTTTTTTTTTTTTTTTTTTTTTTTTTTTGTAACTGGACTCAATTGTTTTGGGACACTTTTTGTGAAGAGAGCGCGCTCTCGGATCAAAAGGTATGGATTATCTTTCACATGTTTATCCATCAGTCTTGAAGTTCTACATGACAACAGCTGAATGCGTTATAAAAGCATTTGTCAAGTTTGTGTCAAGATGGGGTACAGTTGATTAGTGATCATGGCACAAATTTCATTGGGGCATTAAAGGTGTTGAAAGATTATCATGTGCGCCAAATTGGTATTGAATTGACAAAAAGAGGTGTGGACTGGATATTTATCCCACCTGGTGGTTCCCATCATGGTGGTATCTTTGAGAGGATGATAGGCGCAGTCCGGAGAGTGCTTGAAGTTGTGTGAGTACATTCTTCTGCAAAGTTGAGAATACGATCAATAGTCGTTCTCTTACTGTGGTATCCGAGGATTCGGACGATTTGTGCCCAATCACCCCAAATTCGTTGCTCAACTTAGACACTTCTGTAGTTACATTCGACAGCCAAGATCTGCTGTGCAAGAATAGAAGGAAATGAAAACAAGTACAATGTCTAGCGAGTTTTGGCAGAGATGGCAACTGGAGTACTTACCTTGCCTACAGAAACGCCAAAAGTGGCTTAAGGTAAATCGAGATCTCAAGAAGGGCGATGTTGTATTAATTGTAGAGAACAATGCACCACGCAATCATTGGTCATTGGCTAAAGTTGTGAAGGTGATTGAGAGTAAAAAATAGACAGGTGGAAGTGGCACGAGGTAAAGGCTCTATAAACGACCCATTTCTAAACTTGTGTTGTTGTCCGTCAGCTGCTTCGTGATCTTAGATGATCACAAGGAGGAGGGTATGAGTGCCAATTGAAAGATTCAAACAGCAACTCATAAGTATCATAAAGTTGAATTTGAGTCACGTTGTACTTGTTTATTATATTTAATATGATTGCGTTGTGGATTGTATTGTAATGTGATTGTATTGTGACTAAGGGATGGATGCGAGGTATAAATCTAAGTAATACTCCTTTCGTATTCTTCCGCTGTGAGAAGTAGTGCAGAGTGTATTCTATTAAAATTTGATACTGTATGCTTACAGTATGTTTTGTTAGACACTAGAAAATATTGTTTATTGTATTGTCAAATTGTGAGCCATGAATGACATATGTGAGTAATGACAAATTCTGGAATTATTAGCCTTCATACGCACTAAACACTAACCCAGCCTTTGTCGCTATGTAGTTCTGGGAAGTGTTTCTTTGTTGTGGTGGCGGTCGAAGAAACTACACGCACTAGGAGCCCAAACCAGGGGAACCCTTCATGTTGCTGTTGTTATTGTTCCCTGGGGTGTCTGTCCGAGCGGTCCCATATCCCCAAGGAATGCCACGGCCGGAACGGGGTTTACCCACAAACCCTTTATAGAGAATATGTTGTGTTGTTTGCATGCGTGATTGTGCATAATGAAGTCTTCCATTATGTGTTCAATAGTATGGGGTGAAATGTTACATCCTGGGGAGTTGTACACAATGCGGTCATCCAGTCTCTTCTGGTGGCTTAGAAGGGCTAGGTGGCAAAAACTATATAGGAAAGATGGGAAAGCTTCTATTTCTACTATTAAGAAAACGTCATCCATCCAGCGTGAATGCGCGCCATCTATCGACAGAGCCGCAAACTATAAATCGGAAGTGGCGTAGCGCGGCTTTCAAATCATACTAAACTTGTATTATATATAGTGTTTTTGGACATTTTAAAACCGATCCTTTCGCTAAAATAATCAACATCTCGAAAAAGTTTTACTTACTCTTTATAAAATAATTAGTGATTTTATGACTTTTGCTTGCAAAGAAGACTATCTAATATATGATTTACACACATGATCATGTTTATAAAATAAAAAGTTGGTAAAATACTTCTGCACAATGCATCATTCATTACTAAATATTTGAAATAGAGTAAACAGTTGAAATTTAAAAGGTTATTTTAGTTATATTTATTTTATTATTTCTGTAATATCATGTTGTTGTTGTTTTTTGTTTGTGCTTGTGCTTATGTTTGACCTTTGTATACTTATTCAAGTGTCTGTACACAAATTATACAAACAAGGATAGTAAAAGTTAGGTATACATGAGATTCTTATATTTGCAACAAAGCAATACTGTCTTGTAAAGAACATATACAAAACAAACTAAAAGAAATAACATTATTCAACTTCAAAAATGAAACATACATCAGGCAACCAAAACATGTAATCAGATATTAAATACCAAACAAAACATAGGAAAATCAGTAATCAAAAACATTAATATGAAACAAAAATAAACAAAGAAGCAGACATAACATGCATATTGATTAAGCAAAAATAAAGCAAAAATTTTTAACAGAACAAAGGAAAATCCCAAAAGCCAAAACAAAAATATATACATATGTAGCAAGACAGGTACTGTATTGTAAAAAAAAATAGACAAAAATAAAAGATGAACATGCAAGAAATAAGTCACAAAATTAAACAAACAAGATTTGCAATCATACATAAAATAACAAGCATAACACAGAGAAATCATTCAACAAAAACAGTTAAATTTTAAAACTACCAAAGAAGCAGTCACAGCCTGCCAAAAAACGAAGAAACATACATATACCAAGGCCTCCTCCCCCTTACAAGGGGGGTAGCCAAAAAGGAAAAGGCACAAAACCACTCCCACTCCCTCCATCCCCACACTCTACTCCCCTCCACCCTCCTTCTCATCTTAGTACCTCTTGGATGACGGGACATCCCTGCACCCTGTCCACTGCCCTGGGTCAGAGGCAGTGCTGCAAGGCACATCGCT
>NC_134816.1:11462593-11475093 GCF_046742065.1 Oratosquilla oratoria
AGCCGTCGGGGATCCGATTCCCTGTCTATGATTGTCGTGTTATTGTCTAGGTCTTTTCTTGTTAGTGCTTTGTTGTGGGAAGAGGTATAGTGTGACTTGATTGATCCGTTGGACAGGTGGCATGTTAGGCGTCGTGTTAATTGTGTTGTTGTCATACCAATGTAAGTGTGAGATCCACACGCCTCACTATTGCATTTATATTGGTATACAACGTGGTCTTGTTGTAGTGTTGTTTTTGTGGTGGTGGGTTGGTTACGGATAATCAATTGGGCTGTTTTCTTAGTATTGTAATAAATGATGAGTTGGATTTGTTTTTCGGGGTCTGTTGTCTGTATGTTCTTGTTAATGATTTCTTTTAAAATCTTTTCATCTGTTTTGTATTCTGTTGACATGTGATTCTTGTAATATAACTTGATGGAGTTTTTGTTGTTAGGTGTCGGGTTATCTTCTTTTGTGTACCATTTGTCTAGGATCTTTTTTGTGATGTGTGTTACGTCTGAATTTGTGTATCCATTGTTAACCAGGACCTGAGTTAGTCTTTCCAGTTCTTGGTGTGTATTTCTCCATGTGGAGCAGTGTGAAAGTGCTCTTCTGATATATGCGCCGATAGTGGTGTGTAAGTACCTGGAAGGGCACTCACTTTTTCCATTCAGGCAAAGTCCAGGGTTTGTCGGTTTTGTGTAAACTGTTGTTAGGAAGCCTGTCTGCTGTGCTGTGACGAGGATGTCAAGGAAAGGGAGGTGTCCATTGTTAGCTTCTTCGTAGGTGAAATTAAGTCCTGAGGCTTTGATGAAGCGGGTTTTCAGGTCTTGAAGTTCCCTCTCGTCTCTTACTCGTACGAAGATATCATCTACGTAACGGCAGTAAATGGAGGGACGGGCCTCTGCCAGGAGTTCTGTCTCAATGGTACCCATGAAGAAATTAGCAAACAAAACTCCAAGGGGGCTACCCATTGCCACCCCATCGATTTGTTTATACATTCTTCCATTAGGGCAGGTAAAGGGAGCTTCTTTGGTGCATATCTCCAGTAGCGATCTTAAGCTTTTCTCGGGGATGTTGAGAGGTGTGGTATCGTCGCAGTGGTACACTCTCTTGAGAATGAATTCGATGGTTCGGTCTACGTTGATGTTCGTAAATAAATTTTCTACGTCCAACGAAGCGATGATGGCATCCTCGTTAGATGGAGAATCTCGGAGGATTTCGAGAAAATCGGGCGCGGAGGCAATGGTGTAGGTGCTGGGGACATATGGAGTGAGAAGCGCGTTAAGTTTCTTGGCTATGGGGTATGTTGCTGTAGGTATTTGGGAAATGATGGGCCTGATGGGGTTGCCAGGTTTATGTGTCTTGATGTTTCCAAAAGCATACCCAAGAGAGTATTCGCCTGTAAGCTTGGGGAATTTTGGACTGTCCATGTTGGCGTTGATGGATGTGATGATTTTGTTCAACTTCTTCTTGATGGAATCAGTTGGATTTCTTGTTATCTTTGTGAACTTTGTGGTGTCGCTGAGTATGGAGTCTATTTTGTGGGTATAATCTTCTCTATTAATGATGACAAAGGCGGCTGTTTTGTCAGCACGTCTGATGGTGATGTTAGGGTTATTCCTGAGTTCTGTTGCGGCGAGAAGGTGGTTTCCGTTAACATATTTACTATGATATGATCCTCTTGTCTTGTTGGCTTCTGCAAGAAGCGCTGGTTGAAGGTCTGGTGTAGTTTTTACTTGTCCTGCTTTTTCCAGATGTTGGATGTCATCAAGGAGAACCTCAATTTCTAGCCGCTTACGATGGGGTCGTGGTTTTGTAAGATAGTGGCAATTAAGGCCCATGTTCAGAAGTTCTTCTTAGTCCTTGGTAAGAACAGAGCAGACAGGCTTCCTAACAACAGTTTACACAAAACCGACAAACCCTGGACTTTGCCTGAATGGAAAAAGTGAGTGCCCTTCCAGGTACTTACACACCACTATCGGCGCATATATCAGAAGAGCACTTTCACACTGCTCCACATGGAGAAATACACACCAAGAACTGGAAAGACTAACTCAGGTCCTGGTTAACAATGGATACACAAATTCAGACGTAACACACATCACAAAAAAGATCCTAGACAAATGGTACACAAAAGAAGATAACCCGACACCTAACAACAAAAACTCCATCAAGTTATATTACAAGAATCACATGTCAACAGAATACAAAACAGATGAAAAGATTTTAAAAGAAATCATTAACAAGAACATACAGACAACAGACCCCGAAAAACAAATCCAACTCATCATTTATTACAATACTAAGAAAACAGCCCAATTGATTATCCGTAACCAACCCACCACCACAAAAACAACACTACAACAAGACCACGTTGTATACCAATATAAATGCAATAGTGAGGCGTGTGGATCTCACACTTACATTGGTATGACAACAACACAATTAACACGACGCCTAACATGCCACCTGTCCAACGGATCAATCAAGTCACACTATACCTCTTCCCACAACAAAGCACTAACAAGAAAAGACCTAGACAATAACACGACAATCATAGACAGGGAATCGGATCCCCGACGGCTACTGTTCCTGGAAGCCATATACATACAAGATAACCATCCTAACATCAACATCCAGACCGAAGACCTGCGCGTCTTACCATCCATGAAGAGACTGAACACAGACAGAATCACTACACGCACTGGGAGAGGTCATCAGATCTCCAGTGACCCGGCTTCCCTATTGGTCCTAGGCAACCAATCAGAGGAGACCTCTTCCTGCAAGAAGCCTTATGATCCCAACTCCATGAATAAATACGACATCCACAGACACTGCACATCAGATCGCCCAGAAGATGGAACCAGGAAGTTCCGAAACGTCGGCCACAATAGGACAACTACTAAGATACGTCAAATTTGAAGACAAAAAGATTGTACGTTGTATCGAAGCTACACGTAATAAAATAATCAACAATGAATCCTCTTTAGCCTTCAACCTCGTATGTTTACAAGAGAATATACATATATATATATATATGTATATATATATATATATATATATATGTATATATATATATATACAACCCTGAATAGGTCCCAGTGATTGGAGATACATTTCAACAACCTCAATGCACTTTCATTCTAAGCCATCAAGGCCGACATGCAGAAATTGAAATGTGGTACTGCCATGGACTCGAACCCCAGCATCCTCATGACAAGTGCGGCAGTGACTTACCAACTAGGCTATCAAGAGAGATATGAATTGAGCGCAATTTTTCTTATATATTTGTATGCTCGACAAACATACACATACATGATTTTTTTTTTGCGCTCAACACATCTCCACTATGATAGTACAATTGGAAATATACAAACGCGGGAAAGTATTTGTAGAACACTGAATGGGTCCCAGTGATTAGAGGTATATTTTAACAACCACAATACGCTTAAATTCTAAGCCATCTAGGCCAACATGCAGAAATTGAAATGTGCTACTGCCAAGGACTCGAGGTGCGGCAGTGTCTTACCAACTAGGCTATCAAGAGAGATATAAATTGAGCGCAATTTATTCTTATATATTTGTATGCTCGACAAACATACACATACATGAAATTTCAAGTATGTGTATGTAACTCGAGCATACAAATATATAAGAAAAATTGCGCTCAATCTATATCTCTCTTAATAGCCTAGTTAGTAAGTGACTGCCACACTTGTCATGAGGATGCTAGGGTTCGAGTCCTTGGCAGTACCATATTTCAATTTCTGCATGTCGGCCTTGATGGCTTAGAATTAAAGTGTATTGTGGTTGTTAGTATATATATATATATATATGTGTGTTTTGTTAAAAACAACTGCGCATTCGGCGCTACAAAGCTTCTTAAGTAGACTTTCAAGTCTTCTGAACGTGGATTTCTGGTTATCACAGGACAGACGGAATAATAGATTTCCAGTAGACATTAGGAACTTTAGTTGAGAAAGAATGTACAGACGTTTCGCTAAACGCAGTTAGCATTTTCAATGTAATAGAGACAGAGTACAGGACATAATAAACATAGAAAGAAAGCTCTGGGAGAGGTCACAACGTAAGACGCGGGGGAGGTCACGACGTAAGACACGGGGAGAGGTCACGTACATGTGTGGGATTTTGTTGCTGTGGGGCAGATGTCCGTTGAGGGCCAAGTGTCCTCTCTATCAGTCTGGCGGAACGTCGGAGAGGGACTTGGGTGTCGGTGTGATTGGAAGGTGTGTTGTTGTGGTTGAGAGGGCTACTAGTCCTAGGGAGGGGCTTCATGCTGGGGAGTAATGTAGGGGCTTCCACTTGTCTGTTAATAGTTGGTTGTATGTCTCGTATAATAAGTGTTTCCAGGAAGAAAAGTCTAGACTTTTCTGATTCCTTGGCGAGAATGACGGTGTTGTCTTCTAGAAGTTTTCTTGTGATTTGTGTGTTGTGTTTTTCTAGTAGGTGTAGTTTGGGGCCTCCACTTGACAAGTGGGAAGACATTCTTCTCGACAATGTCGTTCTCGTTTGGCCAACGTAGCAGTCGAGAGGCGTACAGTCCTCTAGGGGGCAGGAAAATTTGTATACTACGTTGGTGCAAGCGGGACCTTCGGGGCGAGGAGAAGTGTTGTTTCTGATTAAAAGTGTAGCTGTTTTTTTGTTGCGGTAATATATAGAGAGACGAACTTTGTCATTCTCACTTTTGGGTTTTATGTTTCGGTGAATAATTCTATTCAGAACCTTCGCATCTTCCTGGTGAGCTGTGGACATTTGGGCACGGTAGAACAAGGTAAAAATCTCACCTTCGGCTGCTACTGGGGTGGGAGGCCCGTGGTACCATTTGTTGATGACACTTTTTAAGACACGCTGGCAGTCTTGATTAGAATGTCCATTATTAACTAGAACTTGAGTGGCCCTGTTTATTTCTGCTTGAGTGGAGGTCCAGCGTGAGCAGTGGGTGAGTGCCCTCCTAAAGAAGGCACTAATGGTACTGTCTTTGTAACGTTGGGGGCACTCACTGTTCCCATTAAGACATAGACCAGGGTTGGTGGGCTTAACATAAACGGAAGTGGAGAAGTTGTCACCCTCTTGTTGAAGCAATACATCAAGGAATGGAAGAGAGCCATTAACGTCTTCTTCAGTTGTGAATTTTAATCCTGATGTTTCTTCAAGCAGGTTACGGAGTGACTCTCTTTCTAGTGTTGACGAAGACATGATGAAAATATCGTCGACATATCTGCCATACACCATGGGTTTGTCTTGGTGTGAAAAAACTTCCCTTTCGATTGACCCCATGAAAAAATTTGCGAAAAGGACTCCTAAGGGGGAGCCCATTGCCACACCGTCAACTTGCTGGTAGAGGTTAACTCGGGGACACCGGAAGGCAGTCTCCATGGTGCAGATCTCGAGCAGGCGACGAAGGTGAATTTCAGGAATGTCTATCTTTGGAGAAGGTCCTGTTCGGTAAATAGTGTCACAGATGTAGTTGATTGTTCGTAAAATTGGGACGTTAGTAAAGAGGGACTCCACATCAAGAGAGGAAATAATTCCTCTAGCAGGAGCGTCGTTAATGGAGTCCAAGAAATCTTTAGAAGAGACGTAGCTGTGTTGTGTAGGGGTGAGGGGCGTCAGAAGTTGGTTCAGAAACTTGGCAAGGTTGTATGTCGGCGTAGGGATCTGGCTGATGATGGGACGAAGAGGATTCCCAGGTTTATGTGTCTTCACGTTTCCGTATAAATAGCCAGGCTTAAAATCACCGGAAATTTTGGTGAGTTTAACGCCTCCGTTCTTGGCGTTAATGGCATCTATGGTCTTGTTGGTACTTCTTATGATATCTAGGGTGGGGTCACGGTTGATTCTCTTGAATTTAGTAGAATCCATGAGAATATCATCGATTTTCGAAAGATATTCGTCAGTGGAGATCAGAACGAAGACTGCAGCTTTGTCGGCCCTTCTAACGGTGATGTCCTTGTTGCTTCGGAGTCGTTTGGCTGCATCGAAGTGACGTTTCTTGAGGAGTTTGCTGGTAAAGGAGCCTCTGCTACGGTTGGCCTCGGAGATTAGCTCAGGTTGGATGTTAGGGTTGACCTCCACCTTACCATCCTTGGCAAGATGGTGAATCTGCTCAAGTAGGACTTCGATCTCGACACGTTTACTATACGGTTTAGGTTTTGACAAAACATGGCAATTTAAACCTAGCTGTAGGAGTTCAGCAAGGTCACAGTCAGGTTGGAAGTTCGTCAAGTTTATGTAACCTTCGGTAGGGCGAGGGATCTTGATAGGGCCACCGTTGATGGAGGAAAGTTTCTTCACATTCTTCCTGATGATAGAATCCCGGTAGGCATTTACTCTCTGTATCTATTACATTGAAAATGCTAACTGCGTTTAGCGAAACGTCTGTACATTCTTTCTCAACTAAAGTTCCTAATGTCTACTGGAAATCTATTATTCCGTCTGTCCTGTGATAACCAGAAATCCACGTTCAGAAGACTTGAAAGTCTACTTAAGAAGCTTTGTAGCGCCGAATGCGCAGTTGTTTTTAACAAAACATGTTTAAAAGAAAACCTGCTGCCAAGATTCACAAATATACGCCTATACAACGACGCAGCAAGACGAAGAAAAAAACACCCTCGACTTCAGGAGGCAAAGTGCTACTTCCAAGTCTTCTTTTGTCTGGATGGGAATATCTAGGTTGTCCCAAAGTCTCTTTTGGGATTCGACCTCAGAGCGGAGGGAATCGACCAGTTGAGATTTGATTTGGAGCTCTTCCTCGACTAGAGACCTCCTGAAGTCGAGGGTGTTTTTTCTTCGTCTTGCTGCGTCGTTGTATAGGCGTATATTTGTGAATCTTGGCAGCAGGTTTTCTTTTAAACATGTTTTGTTAAAAACAACTGCGCATTCGGCGCTACAAAGCTTCTTAAGTAGACTTTCAAGTCTTCTGAACGTGGATTTCTGGTTATCACAGGACAGACGGAATAATAGATTTCCAGTAGACATTAGGAACTTTAGTTGAGAAAGAATGTACAGACGTTTCGCTAAACGCAGTTAGCATTTTCAATGTAATAGAGACAGAGAGTACAGGACATAATAAACATAGAAAGAAAGCTCTGGGAGAGGTCACAACGTAAGACGCGGGGGAGGTCACGACGTAAGACACGGGGAGAGGTCACGTACATGTGTGGGATTTTGTTGCTGTGGGGCAGATGTCCGTTGAGGGCCAAGTGTCCTCTCTATCAGTCTGGCGGAACGTCGGAGAGGGACTTGGGTGTCGGTGTGATTGGAAGGTGTGTTGTGGTTGAGAGGGCTACTAGTCCTAGGGAGGGGCTTCATGCTGGGGAGTAATGTAGGGGCTTCCACTTGTCTGTTAATAGTTGGTTGTATGTCTCGTATAATAAGTGTTTCCAGGAAGAAAAGTCTAGACTTTTCTGATTCCTTGGCGAGAATGACGGTGTTGTCTTCTAGAAGTTTTCTTGTGATTTGTGTGTTGTGTTTTTCTAGTAGGTGTAGTTTGGGGCCTCCACTTGACAAGTGGGAAGACATTCTTCTCGACAATGTCGTTCTCGTTTGGCCAACGTAGCAGTCGAGAGGCGTACAGTCCTCTAGGGGGCAGGAAAATTTGTATACTACGTTGGTGCAAGCGGGACCTTCGGGGCGAGAAGTGTTGTTTCTGATTAAAATGGTACCACGGGCCTCCCACCCCAGTAGCAGCCGAAGGTGAGATTTTTACCTTGTTCTACCGTGCCCAAATGTCCACAGCTCACCAGGAAGATGCGAAGGTTCTGAATAGAATTATTCACCGAAACATAAAACCCAAAAGTGAGAATGACAAAGTTCGTCTCTCTATATATTACCGCAACCAAAAAACAGCTACACTTTTAATTAGAAACAACACTTCTCCTCGCCCCGAAGGTCCCGCTTGCACCAACGTAGTAGACAAATTTCCTGCTCCCTAGAGGACTGTACGCCTCTCGACTGCTACGTTGGCCAAACGAGAACGACATTGTCAAGAAGAATGTCTTCCCACTTGTCAAGTGGAGGCCCCAAACTACACCTACTAGAAAAACACAACACACAAATCACAAGAAAACTTCTAGAAGACAACACCGTCATTCTCGCCAAGGAATCAGAAAAGTCTAGACTTTTCTTCCTGGAAACACTTATTATACGAGACATACAACCAACTATTAACAGACAAGTGGAAGCCCCTACATTACTCCCCAGCATGAAGCCCCTCCCTAGGACTAGTAGCCCTCTCAACCACAATAACACACCTTCCAATCACACCGACACCCAAGTCCCTCTCCGACGTTCCGCCAGACTGATAGAGAGGACACTTGGCCCTCAACGGACATCTGCCCCACAGCAACAAAATCCCACACATGTACGTGACCTCTCCCCGTGTCTTACGTCGTGACCTCCCCCGCGTCTTACGTTGTGACCTCTCCCAGAGCTTTCTTTCTATGTTTATTATGTCCTGTACTCTCTGTCTCTATTACATTGAAAATGCTAACTGCGTTTAGCGAAACGTCTGTACATTCTTTCTCAACTAAAGTTCCTAATGTCTACTGGAAATCTATTATTCCGTCTGTCCTGTGATAACCAGAAATCCACGTTCAGAAGACTTGAAAGTCTACTTAAGAAGCTTTGTAGCGCCGAATGCGCAGTTGTTTTTAACAAAACATGTTTAAAAGAAAACCTGCTGCCAAGATTCACATATATATATATATATATATATATATATATATATATATATATATATATATATATATATATATATATATACGAGGAATTCGCTAGTGGACAGCGACATTAATCAGATAATTTTTATGACCATCGCGCAAGGATTCGAATCCTTGCGCGATGGTAATAAAAATTATCTGATTAATGTCGCTGTCCACTAGCGAATTCCTCGTATGGTTACAATGGCGAAGCGTGAAAAGGATTCGATCCGGTCCTTACCCCTCCCACGAGTGTGCTTGGTCGTATGGTAAAAATGAGAATAGGGTTGCAGGTAGTGACCTTCTCAATCTCGAGAACCAGTAAGTGTTCTGAGTTCGTACGATTTTAAGTATCAGTTGGTCGAGCGGTCTAAGGCGGTAGTCATGGCGGGCCTCTTGTCATGTACAGCGCAGGTTCAAATCCTTGCGCGATGGTCATAAAAATTATCTGATATATATGTATGTATATATATATATATATATATATCAGACAATCTCCTTAGACTGTATATATATACATATATATTTATATATATATATATGTACATATATACGTGTATATATATACATATGTATATATATGTATATATTTCTGGGGCACAGGTTCTCTCTAAGGCAATTCTGGTTGAAATCAACTGCACTAGTTGCTTTAACAATCTTCAATACTGTATTCTTTAATTTGGAGAATACTTTCCTATTAGCAACTGAGAGGGAATGGAAGAAGTCATTCATGACTCTCAAAAGAATATACGCAGTGTATGCCAACTGGTATATTTTTGCATAGTAATAGTATTCAATAACTATTGACTCCAACGAAACTATAGTTTTTCGCCTCGTCGTGAGGCGTCTTCAGGGTGAGGACTGCTTTGTAGGATGCTCTGTTATGTTGAAAGGTCTTCCAACGAATAATGACCGCTGGTTGGATGGGCTGGCTTATAAGGCTCAGCCTGCCTAGCTCAGACGGAATACTGGCTCCTCATTGGCCGAGAGGGGCAGCATGAGATTTTGTCCGGGAGCCAAGGGGGTGGGATTTTGTCTGGGAGCCAAGAGGGTGAGATTTTGTCTGGGAGCCAAGAAGGTGGATTTTTGTCTGGGAGCCAAGAGGGTGGGATTTTGTCTCGGAGCCAAGAGGGTGGGATTTTGTCTGGAAGCTCTGGCCTGAGTTGCTGCTGCTCTGGTTACTGGTCCTAGGCGCTGATTAATTAGCTGGACATGTTTCACTTGTTCGTGGGGCTGCTGCTGTCTAAGGGCTTGTTGTTCCTGGAGGGGGTTATTCTTCAGAGGGCGCGCGGAAGGGAGAATAAAATCGGCAGCTTGCTGTATGTTGATGGTAGGGCCCTGGCAAGTAATAGATACTGCTTCTGCAATCTGCAGCTTCCTGAAGGCAGATTCCTTGTGAAGAATTTCCGTTTGGTCTAGCAGTTTCTGTAGAGGAGGCTTCATGTTGTGTAATTCAGTGAAATGCTGGAAAATTGACCCCAGATTTCTATGGGATTGTAGACGACGTCGCAGTGTAGAGGAGGTCCTACCAATGTATGTGCTGGAGCCGTCACAGCGGCCCTCCTGACATGAAAATTTGTAAACAGCATTGGTGGTAGCCTCACTCGGGGCCCTGGGCGCCGTGCTATTCCTCATTATCAGGGAACTAATGAGGTTAAGTTTGCAGAATATTTTCAAGTCTATGGTGGCATTTCTGTTAGTTGGGGTGACTCCTCTAACAGAAATGCCATCATAGACTAAACGAAGCTTAAAGCTCCGAACTGGACTACATTGCACTGCCTCTGCAGGAAGTCTATTCCATTCATTAACTACACGGCTGGCGAAGCTGTTTCTACCTACTTCCAAATTCAATTTTTTCCTGGCAGTTTGAGACCATTGTTTCATTTCGGATTTTCATTCGGTGTAAAATTTTTGTCACTTTTAATGTTGTCAATCAGCTTTAGAATCTTAAAAACCTGTATCAATTCACCTCTCAAAAAATGTCTAGGGGGTTATATTGAGAATAAAGCTGGAGACATATTTAATTCTAAAAATCTTCTCGTACTTCCTTAAAATAATAATTGCATCAAGTTAACATATGTTCTCAAGAATTTCAACATCCAAGTTGTTTTTGGAAACTCCAACACTTTCAAAAGTCTTTTAATTAAACATTAATCTGAAAATAAGGAAGATTGAGCATATAAAATTCCATGTAAAGATTCCAACAAATGCTAATTTGGTCAGGCTGAAAAGGAATTATATGCTAGATTAAAACAGCATAAGTATAGCGTCAAAAGTGGACAAATGGCCAACATGATACTTGTTCACCTTAAGTTTTTCAGATATTGCATTAATTTGGAGGAATCTAAAGTAATTGTTAAGAGTAATTCGTATTTGAATAGAAATATCATAGAGTCCAGACTGATCAAAAATATTTTTGTTAACAATTTAAATTCAAATAATAGATTGTACAGATTGAATAATTTTATTGTTAAGAAAACAGTAGCTCAAACTCTCGAGTATCTGAGTCCATAGGTCACTGGGAGAGATCTACTCTTAAGGAATATATTTTTGTTTCTCTGAAAATAGCTATATAGGTAGCCGCTTGATAGATTTTCTTGATGACAATTACTTAGTTCAACATGTAAAAGAGTCCACAAGACAGGGAAATCTACTCGATCTATTGATCACTAGCCGCGAAAGTATGATAACCAATGTAGAAGTCGGTGAAACTATTGCAAGTTGTGATCACAACTAAGTTAGATTTAATATACTAAAAAAAAAAAAAAAAATGGAATAGATACTTGCGTATCTAAATACCCGATATCACTAAAGCTGCGTTCATAGGACTACGTCAGGGGCTCCAGCTTACAGATTGGAAGGCAAAAATAAGCTAAAGACCTGTAGATCAGATGTGGAAAATATTTCAAAATACGCTTACTAAGATGATTCATACTTATATCCCGTTTAAGGACAGATCCCCTCCCCCCCAAATGAGGTTCGTCCAAAATGGCTTTACAATGAAAGTAAAAAAGCATTGCTAAAAAGAGACAGAATTATAAGAAATACAAGTGGTCGGGTGCACCCAATAACTATCAAAGTTATGTAATAATACAGAGAGATTTAAAAAAAGACAATAAAAAAGAAAACAATAATATGAAATGAATATTGCTGAAAAATCCAAAGAGAATCCTAAAGAATTCTATAGTTACATTAGAGATAAAAAGGTTATGAGAAATCACATTGGCTCATTATTATCTGCTGGCGATTATTTTGAATATTCAAATGAAGAAATGTGCGATATTTTAAACAAGTATTTTAGCTCAGTATTAATAAATGAAACAGCTCAAAGTGAACTACGAACTGAAACCTGTAAAAAGTCTAGGATGTACTTACTACAGTAAATATAACAAAAGAAAAGAAAAATGTATAGAGAAACTCAAGATTAATAAAACACCAGGGTCTGACTGTTGGCATTCAAGAATCTTAAAGGAAATGAAAAATTAGATTGTTGTTCCATTAGAAATTATTTTCAAGAAATCCATCATATCCGGAGATGTCCCAAAAGAATGGAAGCTAGCTAACGTTACCCCCCATATTAGAAAAATATGAAAAAAAACAAATAACTACAGGCCTATAAGCTTGATTTTAATCACAGGAAAAATGATGGAAACTATTATCAGAGATGCTATCGAGCATCGTTTAGAAAATAACTGTTTGATAAATGATAGCCAGCATGAATTCAGACGGAAACGTTCTTATGTGACTAACTCAAATTCTACAACACAGTCACCTCTAATTATGACAAAATAAGCAATA
>NC_134816.1:11480093-11487593 GCF_046742065.1 Oratosquilla oratoria
CAATTCTCCTCCACACCAACACAACCTTTTAGCCACAATATTTTCCTGAAGGAGACAAGCGTTTGCTACCACATTTTTTAAACTACATATATATTGATAAAAGGGGATTACACCAACGTTGTCATAAAACATATTAACATAGTTAAACGGAAAATCATACAAAAATGATCGAGTATCAGTTTTATCAGACGAAGAGTTGAGGAAATGCTGAAAAAACTGGAAAAATATGCATGCTTTCAGAAGATCCAATCGACAACATAAAAAAAAAACACCAACTTAAAAAAATTATGGAATTGGTTACAAAAATCGACTTGACAATTTCTAATCTCGTAAAAGTTTCATCAACACAAATCTCCATCAATTCTCCAGTCTACTCAGATGTGTAACCCCATCAACCCTCTACTTTTCTTGCCATTAGTTCGTAAGTTCGTGATCTCTGCACTTTTTCACCCGTTCCATCCCCACGAAGAGGACATCTATCTCTATCCACCCTCTCTACCCTTAGGTATTTCGACAGCCCTTCTCTCCCTCGCTCCAACACAAGTGAAACATATCTTCGTTACTTGAGTAATGTTTCTCTGTACCACCTCTCTCTCTCTCTCTCTCTCTCTCTCTCTCTCTCTCTCTCTCTCTCTCTCTCTCTCTCTCTCTCTCTCTCTCTCTCTCTCTCTCTCTCTCTCTCTCTCTCTCTCTCTCTCTCTCTCTCTCTCTCTCTCTCTCTCTCTCTCTCTCTCTCTCTCTCTCTCTCTCTTTCTCTCTCTCTCTCTCTCTCTCTCTCTCTCTCTCTCTCTCTCTCTCTCTCTCTCTCTCTCTCTCTCTCTCTCTCTCTCTCTCTCTCTCTCTCTCTCTCTCTCTCTCTCTCTCTCTCTCTCTCTCTCTCTCTTTCTCTCTCTCTCTCTCTCTCTCTCTCTCTCTCTCTCTCTCTCTCTCTCTCTCTCTCTCTCTCTCTCTCTATATATATATATATATATATATATATATATATATATATATATATATATATATATATATTTCTTCTTAATCTTGCATCTGCTGTATCAATCTTTAACTCTTTCCCTCCCTTTTCCTTTCTTCTCCACAAATAGCACGTTTTTTCATCATTCCTGTGTACTTTCTCCTCTTTTTTCTATTTCCTCCACTTTTATTTATTCTTTGACTTTCTTGCTCCCCCTCTCTTTCTCTCTCTATCATAGATTCTCTTTTTCTATCATAGATTTCTTTTCTTTTCCTCCTCTTTCTTACCTTTTCAGCTTCTTTCTCCCTCTTACTACGTCCTCTACATTTACTCCATTGATTCCACCCTCAGGTCAATCATCTTTCCATCCTCAATCCCAGATCTGGACATTCCACTTTCTTTCCTATTGTGCCACCCTCCTCCCTCCTTTCCTTTCTCTTTCTTGATTCCCTTCTTCCTTTTCTCCTCTCTTCCTCCCTCTCATTCACCATAATTTTGGTCACTCTTCCCTTCATCATCTCTCCTTCCTTCCCTTTTTTTTCGCTTCCTCCCTCTAGTCTTTCCCAAACATCTATTCATTCCTTACCCTCTCCCCGTTTTTATCCTCTCTCCATCCTTTTCCTTCTTCCTTCTTTCTCTTCCCTTCCCTATTAATTTCTTTCTTCCTCTTCTATTTTCTTTTCTTCCTTTCTTCTGTCTCAGTTTCAGTGTCATTTATTTTTACCCCTTTGCCTCTATAATTACATCCTTAAGATTTCTCTCCACCATCCTTTCTTCTCTTCTCTATCCCCTAATATCTTTCTTACTCATGTACTCATTCACTTATCCATTAATTCATTCATTCACGCACACACACACACTCACAAATATCCACTCCTCTCCTCAGTCCAGCATATATTCCATTGGATTAACTATCTCCCTCACCACCTTCTACACTATCTTACAGACCCTTTTCTGTTTTGTTTTTTTCCTTCGCTTTCTCCTTTCATTCAATTCCCTTCCCCTTTTGCCTCTCCCTATCTACTCTACCTTCGTTCCTCTCTTCATTCGCCCCTGCCTCCTTCCTTCTATCTTTTAGTCATTCATGCGTTCATTTACTCTTCACCTATTGTCATTACTTCGACTATCTTCCGTTCCATCCTCCACACACACTTTCTCTTCAGAATATTTCCCTCAGTCCATTGCTTCCTCTCTTAATCATTTTCTCCGTCCTTCCCTCCCTCTCCTCTCCTTTCCTCCTTCTTTTTCGCTTCTCAAGCTCTTACTCTTTCTATCACCTCATTTACCTTTCCCCTCACCCTCCCTGTCTTTCCGTCTCTCTCTCTTCTTCCCTTTCTACGTTTTCCTCTTTCCTTCATCTTCCCTTCATCCCATCATCTTTTCTTTTCTTGCGAACTTTTTCATTCCTCATGGTCATCTTTATGCTTCTCTATTCTCCTTTCTTATCGTTTTGCTTTCATTAATCCTTTTTTTTCTCCTTCTTCCTTTCTCTTGCCTCCTTCCTTTCTTCCCTCTCTCACACGCTTCCGGAGCCACAAATCTCTTATAATCACTCCGAAGTTATCATATCCATTTCTCCCATCTAATTAACCTTTGAATCTCAACTCCCAATTTGGGCCACTTTCCATCTCTACTCCCGCTTTTTCGGTAGGTACCCTTCAATTTTCGCTTTGCTATTCAGTCGTAAAATGGAAAATAGAAAAGACAGAAGAATAAAAGAAAAATACGTGATCTATCTTTATCAATTTTGTTTTAAAATGTATTTTGATTTTAGTTACCGTCGACCAACTTTATTGAAGTGAAAAACACTCCTTTAGTATGGCCTCAGACTATTTTCTTATTGGGGAAGGGGGAGGACTATATGTTTATTCTAGCTATCTTCAGGTGATTTTATTAGGTGAGCGAAAACCACTATGGAAGAACTTTACACTCAGAATGGATTTTGATGCATTACAATGATACAGTAATGTGTCTGAAACTGAAAGTGTTTAATAAACTCATCTTTTTTTGTTTACACACACTTAGGAATCTATCTGTATACTATATATCAAGGGTTTATTCCCCCTTGTAAGTCAAAACCACGCACCCACTCCCCCTCATTCTATTCCCACCCATTCTACTCCCATCCACCACCCTTTTTCCCCTCTAATCTTAGCTCCTCGTGGATGAAGGACCATCCCTCTCTCCTCCCCACTGTCCGGGCCAGAAGCAATGCAGCAATAACTTTGTAAAACTCTGTACTCGTAAATTTATGCTTGAATTAAAATTGTCTCCACCAATCAGGAAGCAACAATTAGCGCGACCTCCAAAAAGGGCGGGGCTTGAGTGCCAGACTGTTACGAGTGGATTTCAGATTTGTGAATTATCCCATTAAATGAATAAAAACGTCTGATATAAACAACAAGACCTGTAAAACTCGTTCTTGGTCTGAAGTGATATGTCGAACTGAGTTTAGTTAGTGTGAGAGGTACAACCTCAAATGAGTAAAATTATCTCACTTTTGTGCCAAAGCTCATGAAGTTCCCTTGAGACAAGTAGCTTCTGTAAACAGCCATTCCCTTTTAAACATAAAATCATCTTGCTATTCGTCTAACAGTATTATATGCAAAAAAAAATTTTGTATTGATAAAAAATCTAAGAATACTGAGCAAAATACTCAGGAACAAAAGCTACATTTCCGTATCAATTAAGGCAAGATATAATATTCATGGTAGAAAGTATTTGGCTACTTTATTGAAGAGACTTTGATCACCTCACAGATCCTAATTAACTTCTTCCGTGCAAAGTGAAACTTTGTCTTTTATTGTGACTATAGCCAAGTTATTCAATTCATCTCCATTTCAGTCATTCTGTAGGAAAGGGCCTATAACCTTATCTGCACTAAATTTTCAGTATACTTTGACTGCCACTGGACTATTTAATTAAGTTCTGTATAACTCCACTTGTCTTATAGTGAAGTTGTTGTAATCTATTTTCAAAGAGTGACACGTTACTTTCTTTTTGAGCTTTATCTAGGCCATTTCATTCATCGCCATGAACTTAGCCAGCAAACCAAATTACTTGTTTCATGTTATTATTTTTTCAGATTTCGTGGTACCAAATAATTAAAATAACCCATGTTCTTTCTATTATGATAATGCTCATATCCTTTACTGTATCTACCGCCGGGAAATCTCAATAATTCTTAACAAATACTTGATAAACAAAGTCTTAACCTCTTCGATCTAGAAGGAGTTTATTACATATTCTGACTTGGTCAGGGATAAAGTATCTCAATTAAGCCTATATTTACCGTATGGTATCGATCCAGAGCCACACATCATTTTGTCTATGATAGAAGAAATTCTGTTCATAGAGAAATGATGACACTTTTATACTACGACTGTCCCTCCGTTATGCTGTCCCGCAACCCCTTGTTGCTGTCCTGTACCATTTCTCTGAGTATTCTCTTTCTGTGATGGGGGAATTCCCTGTGGTGGGGGAAAAGAATACTGCTACCAAGTTTCCCACTTGGATCGTAAGAGGCGAGAAGAAAGGGACGGGGAGAGGGACTAGGCATCCTTCTCCCTGTAGCCCCAAGGGGCAGATTCCTAAAAAGAAAAGGAAAGGCATAAGGGGTGCTGGAGGGCCTCGGGCCAGCACCCTAAGGTTTGGGTCTTTTAATGTGCGTGGATGTGGTACAGATGAGAGTAAAAGGGAAGAGATAGGTAGTATGTTTGTGAGAAGAAAGATGGATGTGTTGGCTTTGAGTGAAACTAAGTTCAAAGGGAAGGGTGAGTGTAAGTTTGGGAGTGTAAGTGGGAGGTTATCAGGAGTGAAGAGAGGGCGAGGGAGGGAAGGGGTGGCTATTCTAGTAAGTGAGGAGATAGGTAAACGTGTAGTGGAGTGGAAGGAGGTTTCCTCAAGGATAATGTGGATGAAGGTGAAACTGGGAAAGGAGATGTGGGTCTTTGTAAGTGCATATGGGCCTGGCAGTGAGAAGAGCATGGAAGAAAGGGAGGCCTTTTGGATAGATTTAAATGAGTGCATAGAGGGTTTAGGAAGAAATGTCAATGTAATAGTACTGGGCGACCTTAATGCTAGGGTGGGAAATGGTCCAATCGATGGAGTGGTTGGGAAGTGTGGAGTTCCAGGAAAGAATCGTAGTGGAGAGTTGATGGTGGAAATGTGTCTAGAAAGAGAGTTGATGATAGCAAATACAGTGTTTCGGAAGAAAGTCAAGCATAAGTACACATGGGAGAGGGTGGTGGAGGGAAGGGTGGTAGATAGAGCGCTAATGGATTATGTAGTGGTAAATAGGATTATGATAGGAAGAGTTAAGGATGTACATGTGCTAAGGGGAGAGGGTGGGGGAATATCAGATCATTTTTTGGTGGAAGGTAAGCTGAGAGTGGAGGATAGATAGAGAAGGAGGAAAGGGACAAAAGGTAGGGAGGTTCTTAGAGTGAACTCTTTGAATGAAAAGGAAAAGGAGAAGGAGTACGAAAAGAAGCTGAAGGAGGAGTGGGAGGGAGTAAAGGATAGAGCAGAGATGGGTGTGGAGGAGGAATGGGGATGGTTCAAGGAGGGAGTCCTAAAGTGTGCAAGGATGGTGTGTGGAACAAGAAGGACAGGGGGAAATAGAAGAAAGGGTAGTGAATGGTGGGATGAGGAAACAAAGAAGGTTGTAGAAGAGAAGAAGCGAGCATTCACAGATTGGTTACAAAAGAGGACAGGGGAGTCATATGAGACGTAAAAAGAAAAGAAAAGAGAAGTAAAGCAAAAGGTAAAGGAGGCAAAGAGGAGAGCAGATGTGAAATGGGGTAGGAGTATGACAGAAAATTTTGAAAGTAATAAAAAGATGTTTTGGAAAGAAATTAAGAGAGGAAGAGGAGGCGAATCAAGTAGGGAAGAAAAGGTAAAAGGTACAGATGGAGAGATGATAATGGAAGAGATGGCAGTGAGGGGAAGATGGGCAGAATATTTTAGGGAGTTGCTGAATGTGAAGGAGGATAGGGAAGGAAAGATAGCTGCAGTGGGAAATGCGAAGAAAATGAGAGTGATGAGTGAGGAGAATGGAGGAGAAATAAGGAAGGATGAGGTGAAGGCAGTTGTAAAGATGATGAAAGCAGGTAAGGCACCTGGTCTGGATGGATGCCATGCAGAATGTCTGAAAAAGAGAGGTTCAGTGATGGTGGACTGGTTGGTGAGGTTATTTAATGTTTGCTGGAGAGAGGGTAGAGTACCGGAGGACTGGAGTAGTGCCTGTATAGTTCCTCTTTACAAGGGAAAAGGGGGCAAGTGTGAATGTAGTAATTTCAGAGGGATTAGCCTGTTGAGTGTAGTAGGGAAGGCTTATGGGAGGATCTTAATTGAGAGGATTAGGAGAGGAACAGAAGGAGTAATTGGTGAGGAACAGTGTGGATTTAGGACGGGTAGAGGTTGTGTAGATCAGATCTTTGTGGTAAGACAGATATGTGAGAAAGCTATAGGAAAGGGGAAGGATGTTTTTTGGGCTTTTATGGATCTGGAAAAGGCTTATGATAGGGTAGACAGAAAGGCACTGTGGGAGGTTATGCAGATTTATGTGATAGGAGGAAAGCTTTTGGGAGCTGTCAAGAGTTTTTATGAGAGTAGTAGAGCATGTGTTAGGATTAGAAATGGAGAGAGTGAGTGGTTTGAAGTAAAGGTGGGACTTCGTCAAGGATGCGTTATGTCGCCCTGGCTGTTCAACTTATACATGGATGGGGTGGTGCGAGAGGTGAATGCTAGGGTAGTGAGTCAGGGATTGGAGATGGTTAAAGAAAATGGAGAAAAGTGGGAGGTGAGCCAGCTGTTGTTTGCGGACGACACTGCGCTTGTGGCAGGGTCAGAGGAGGGATTGAGGAAGCTGGTGGCAGAGTTTGGGAGAGTATGTGATAGAAGAAAGCTAAAGATAAATGTGGGTAAAAGTAAGGTGATGAGATGTACAAGGGGTGAAAGTGGCAGTAGACTGGAAGTGAACATTAAGGGAGAGCGACTGGAGGATGTGGATAGTTTTAGATACTTGGGTGCAAGTGTAGCAGGAAAAGGTGGAGTGAAGGTGGAGGTAGAATGTAGATTGAGAGAAGCGAGTAAATGCCTTGGTGGTTTAAAGAGTGTAATGAGGAATAGACATTTGGGAATGGATGCGAAGAGGAGACTGTATGAAGGAGTGATTGTGCCAACAGCACTGTATGGGGCAGAAACGTGGAACATAAGAGAAGAAGAGAGAAGGAGTTTGAATGTGTTTGAGATGAGGTGTCTGAGAAGTATGGTGGGGGTTACTAGGCTGGATAGAGTGAGAAATGAGGAGGTGAGGAGGAGAACAGGGGTGAAAAAGGATTTGGGAGATAGGGTTGATGAAAGAATATTAGGATGGTTTGGACACATGGAAAGAATGAGTGAAGAAAGACTAGTAAAAGAGGTATGGAAGGCAGATGTGGAGGGAGTGAACATGAGGGGACGTCCTAGGATGAGGTGGATGGATGGGGTGAAGGGGGCTTTGGGGAAGAGGGGAATGTCTGTTGAGGAAGGAAGGGAGAGGA
>NC_134816.1:11492593-11500093 GCF_046742065.1 Oratosquilla oratoria
ACGGTGATGGTACAAAAGGACTGTACTAGTCCCCGACCACGCTTCACGTAACATTGAAGATCTAATCTCAATTTCATCTAATCCCGTATTAGGCGAGCCTTCCGACAAGTTGTGTATGTTTCTTAAGACAGATTGAACATTTTTAGAAGCTCCGCCGTGGGATACGAACCCTGACCCGTGCGTCGAAAATCACGGGGCCAAGACGTTAGCAACTATGCTACGGTGATGGTACAAAAGGACTGTACTAGTCCCCGACCACGCTTCACGTAACATTGAAGATCTAATCTCAATTTCATCTAATCCCGTATTAGGCGAGCCTTCCGACAAGTTGTGTATGTTTCTTAAGACAGATTGAACATTTTTAGAAGCTCCGCCGTGGGATACGAACCCTGACCCGTGCGTCGAAAATCACGGGGCCAAGACGTTAGCAACTATGCTACGGTGATGGTACAAAAGGACTGTACTAGTCCCCGACCACGCTTCACGTAACATTGAAGATCTAATCTCAATTTCATCTAATCCCGTATTAGGCGAGCCTTCCGACAAGTTGTGTATGTTTCTTAAGACAGATTGAACATTTTTAGAAGCTCCGCCGTGGGATACGAACCCTGACCCGTGCGTCGAAAATCACGGGGCCAAGACGTTAGCAACTATGCTACGGTGATGGTACAAAAGGACTGTACTAGTCCCCGACCACGCTTCACGTAACATTGAAGATCTAATCTCAATTTCATCTAATCCCGTATTAGGCGAGCCTTCCGACAAGTTGTGTATGTTTCTTAAGACAGATTGAACATTTTTAGAAGCTCCGCCGTGGGATACGAACCCTGACCCGTGCGTCGAAAATCACGGGGCCAAGACGTTAGCAACTATGCTACGGTGATGGTACAAAAGGACTGTACTAGTCCCCGACCACGCTTCACGTAACATTGAAGATCTAATCTCAATTTCATCTAATCCCGTATTAGGCGAGCCTTCCGACAAGTTGTGTATGTTTCTTAAGACAGATTGAACATTTTTAGAAGCTCCGCCGTGGGATACGAACCCTGACCCGTGCGTCGAAAATCACGGGGCCAAGACGTTAGCAACTATGCTACGGTGATGGTACAAAAGGACTGTACTAGTCCCCGACCACGCTTCACGTAACATTGAAGATCTAATCTCAATTTCATCTAATCCCGTATTAGGCGAGCCTTCCGACAAGTTGTGTATGTTTCTTAAGACAGATTGAACATTTTTAGAAGCTCTTTTTGTACCATCACCGTAGCATAGTTGCTAACGTCTTGGCCCCGTGATTTTCGACGCACGGGTCAGGGTTCGTATCCCACGGCGGAGCTTCTAAAAATGTTCAATCTGTCTTAAGAAACATACACAACTTGTCGGAAGGCTCGCCTAATACGGGATTAGATGAAATTGAGATTAGATCTTCAATGTTACGTGAAGCGTGGTCGGGGACTAGTACAGTCCTTTTGTACCATCACCGTAGCATAGTTGCTAACGTCTTGGCCCCGTGATTTTCGACGCACGGGTCAGGGTTCGTATCCCACGGCGGAGCTTCTAAAAATGTTCAATCTGTCTTAAGAAACATACACAACTTGTCGGAAGGCTCGCCTAATACGGGATTAGATGAAATTGAGATTAGATCTTCAATGTTACGTGAAGCGTGGTCGGGGACTAGTACAGTCCTTTTGTACCATCACCGTAGCATAGTTGCTAACGTCTTGGCCCCGTGATTTTCGACGCACGGGTCAGGGTTCGTATCCCACGGCGGAGCTTCTAAAAATGTTCAATCTGTCTTAAGAAACATACACAACTTGTCGGAAGGCTCGCCTAATACGGGATTAGATGAAATTGAGATTAGATCTTCAATGTTACGTGAAGCGTGGTCGGGGACTAGTACAGTCCTTTTGTACCATCACCGTAGCATAGTTGCTAACGTCTTGGCCCCGTGATTTTCGACGCACGGGTCAGGGTTCGTATCCCACGGCGGAGCTTCTAAAAATGTTCAATCTGTCTTAAGAAACATACACAACTTGTCGGAAGGCTCGCCTAATACGGGATTAGATGAAATTGAGATTAGATCTTCAATGTTACGTGAAGCGTGGTCGGGGACTAGTACAGTCCTTTTGTACCATCACCGTAGCATAGTTGCTAACGTCTTGGCCCCGTGATTTTCGACGCACGGGTCAGGGTTCGTATCCCACGGCGGAGCTTCTAAAAATGTTCAATCTGTCTTAAGAAACATACACAACTTGTCGGAAGGCTCGCCTAATACGGGATTAGATGAAATTGAGATTAGATCTTCAATGTTACGTGAAGCGTGGTCGGGGACTAGTACAGTCCTTTTGTACCATCACCGTAGCATAGTTGCTAACGTCTTGGCCCCGTGATTTTCGACGCACGGGTCAGGGTTCGTATCCCACGGCGGAGCTTCTAAAAATGTTCAATCTGTCTTAAGAAACATACACAACTTGTCGGAAGGCTCGCCTAATACGGGATTAGATGAAAATGAGATTAGATCTTCAATGTTACGTGAAGCGTGGTCGGGGACTAGTACAGTCCTTTTGTACCATCACCGTAGCATAGTTGCTAACGTCTTGGCCCCGTGATTTTCGACGCACGGGTCAGGGTTCGTATCCCACGGCGGAGCTTCTAAAAATGTTCAATCTGTCTTAAGAAACATACACAACTTGTCGGAAGGCTCGCCTAATACGGGATTAGATGAAATTGAGATTAGATCTTCAATGTTACGTGAAGCGTGGTCGGGGACTAGTACAGTCCTTTTGTACCATCACCGTAGCATAGTTGCTAACGTCTTGGCCCCGTGATTTTCGACGCACGGGTCAGGGTTCGTATCCCACGGCGGAGCTTCTAAAAATGTTCAATCTGTCTTAAGAAACATACACAACTTGTCGGAAGGCTCGCCTAATACGGGATTAGATGAAATTGAGATTAGATCTTCAATGTTACGTGAAGCGTGGTCGGGGACTAGTACAGTCCTTTTGTACCATCACCGTAGCATAGTTGCTAACGTCTTGGCCCCGTGATTTTCGACGCACGGGTCAGGGTTCGTATCCCACGGCGGAGCTTCTAAAAATGTTCAATCTGTCTTAAGAAACATACACAACTTGTCGGAAGGCTCGCCTAATACGGGATTAGATGAAATTGAGATTAGATCTTCAATGTTACGTGAAGCGTGGTCGGGGACTAGTACAGTCCTTTTGTACCATCACCGTAGCATAGTTGCTAACGTCTTGGCCCCGTGATTTTCGACGCACGGGTCAGGGTTCGTATCCCACGGCGGAGCTTCTAAAAATGTTCAATCTGTCTTAAGAAACATACACAACTTGTCGGAAGGCTCGCCTAATACGGGATTAGATGAAATTGAGATTAGATCTTCAATGTTACGTGAAGCGTGGTCGGGGACTAGTACAGTCCTTTTGTACCATCACCGTAGCATAGTTGCTAACGTCTTGGCCCCGTGATTTTCGACGCACGGGTCAGGGTTCGTATCCCACGGCGGAGCTTCTAAAAATGTTCAATCTGTCTTAAGAAACATACACAACTTGTCGGAAGGCTCGCCTAATACGGGATTAGATGAAATTGAGATTAGATCTTCAATGTTACGTGAAGCGTGGTCGGGGACTAGTACAGTCCTTTTGTACCATCACCGTAGCATAGTTGCTAACGTCTTGGCCCCGTGATTTTCGACGCACGGGTCAGGGTTCGTATCCCACGGCGGAGCTTCTAAAAATGTTCAATCTGTCTTAAGAAACATACACAACTTGTCGGAAGGCTCGCCTAATACGGGATTAGATGAAATTGAGATTAGATCTTCAATGTTACGTGAAGCGTGGTCGGGGACTAGTACAGTCCTTTTGTACCATCACCGTAGCATAGTTGCTAACGTCTTGGCCCCGTGATTTTCGACGCACGGGTCAGGGTTCGTATCCCACGGCGGAGCTTCTAAAAATGTTCAATCTGTCTTAAGAAACATACACAACTTGTCGGAAGGCTCGCCTAATACGGGATTAGATGAAATTGAGATTAGATCTTCAATGTTACGTGAAGCGTGGTCGGGGACTAGTACAGTCCTTTTGTACCATCACCGTAGCATAGTTGCTAACGTCTTGGCCCCGTGATTTTCGACGCACGGGTCAGGGTTCGTATCCCACGGCGGAGCTTCTAAAAATGTTCAATCTGTCTTAAGAAACATACACAACTTGTCGGAAGGCTCGCCTAATACGGGATTAGATGAAATTGAGATTAGATCTTCAATGTTACGTGAAGCGTGGTCGGGGACTAGTACAGTCCTTTTGTACCATCACCGTAGCATAGTTGCTAACGTCTTGGCCCCGTGATTTTCGACGCACGGGTCAGGGTTCGTATCCCACGGCGGAGCTTCTAAAAATGTTCAATCTGTCTTAAGAAACATACACAACTTGTCGGAAGGCTCGCCTAATACGGGATTAGATGAAATTGAGATTAGATCTTCAATGTTACGTGAAGCGTGGTCGGGGACTAGTACAGTCCTTTTGTACCATCACCGTAGCATAGTTGCTAACGTCTTGGCCCCGTGATTTTCGACGCACGGGTCAGGGTTCGTATCCCACGGCGGAGCTTCTAAAAATGTTCAATCTGTCTTAAGAAACATACACAACTTGTCGGAAGGCTCGCCTAATACGGGATTAGATGAAATTGAGATTAGATCTTCAATGTTACGTGAAGCGTGGTCGGGGACTAGTACAGTCCTTTTGTACCATCACCGTAGCATAGTTGCTAACGTCTTGGCCCCGTGATTTTCGACGCACGGGTCAGGGTTCGTATCCCACGGCGGAGCTTCTAAAAATGTTCAATCTGTCTTAAGAAACATACACAACTTGTCGGAAGGCTCGCCTAATACGGGATTAGATGAAATTGAGATTAGATCTTCAATGTTACGTGAAGCGTGGTCGGGGACTAGTACAGTCCTTTTGTACCATCACCGTAGCATAGTTGCTAACGTCTTGGCCCCGTGATTTTCGACGCACGGGTCAGGGTTCGTATCCCACGGCGGAGCTTCTAAAAATGTTCAATCTGTCTTAAGAAACATACACAACTTGTCGGAAGGCTCGCCTAATACGGGATTAGATGAAATTGAGATTAGATCTTCAATGTTACGGGGAGCGTGGTCGGGGACTAGTACAGTCCTTTTGTACCATCACCGTAGCATAGTTGCTAACGTCTTGGCCCCGTGATTTTCGACGCACGGGTCAGGGTTCGTATCCCACGGCGGAGCTTCTAAAAATGTTCAATCTGTCTTAAGAAACATACACAACTTGTCGGAAGGCTCGCCTAATACGGGATTAGATGAAATTGAGATTAGATCTTCAATGTTACGTGAAGCGTGGTCGGGGACTAGTACAGTCCTTTTGTACCATCACCGTAGCATAGTTGCTAACGTCTTGGCCCCGTGATTTTCGACGCACGGGTCAGGGTTCGTATCCCACGGCGGAGCTTCTAAAAATGTTCAATCTGTCTTAAGAAACATACACAACTTGTCGGAAGGCTCGCCTAATACGGGATTAGATGAAATTGAGATTAGATCTTCAATGTTACGTGAAGCGTGGTCGGGGACTAGTACAGTCCTTTTGTACCATCACCGTAGCATAGTTGCTAACGTCTTGGCCCCGTGATTTTCGACGCACGGGTCAGGGTTCGTATCCCACGGCGGAGCTTCTAAAAATGTTCAATCTGTCTTAAGAAACATACACAACTTGTCGGAAGGCTCGCCTAATACGGGATTAGATGAAATTGAGATTAGATCTTCAATGTTACGTGAAGCGTGGTCGGGGACTAGTACAGTCCTTTTGTACCATCACCGTAGCATAGTTGCTAACGTCTTGGCCCCGTGATTTTCGACGCACGGGTCAGGGTTCGTATCCCACGGCGGAGCTTCTAAAAATGTTCAATC
The DNA here is from genome assembly GCF_046742065.1 of Oratosquilla oratoria. NCBI lineage: Eukaryota > Metazoa > Arthropoda > Malacostraca > Stomatopoda > Squillidae > Oratosquilla > Oratosquilla oratoria. The sequence continues at coordinate 11,498,547 of NC_134816.1, forward strand.
TGTCTTAAGAAACATACACAACTTGTCGGAAGGCTCGCCTAATACGGGATTAGATGAAATTGAGATTAGATCTTCAATGTTACGTGAAGCGTGGTCGGGGACTAGTACAGTCCTTTTGTACCATCACCGTAGCATAGTTGCTAACGTCTTGGCCCCGTGATTTTCGACGCACGGGTCAGGGTTCATATATATATATATATATATATATATATATATATATATATATATTGGAAGGAGGCCATTCTGAATACAGGCTTTGTTGAAGTCTACAGCAGTAGTAGCATTGTTCAACTTGTAAGAAGTACTCTCGATATTTCTAATGAGAGAGCGGAGGTTGGAGGTCAGGGTATTGATAGAATCTCCAAGGTACATGATGTTTACTCGAGACGTTTTTCGACCCAATCAGAGGTAATCTTCAGGAGTTACAATATACACAATGATAAACAGGAATGACATATGAGGTGTGGCGGGGGAGATTTTGTACCCGCGAAGAAACACTGGGACAGGAAGTCATATGAGGTGTGGCGGGGGAGATGTACCCGCGAAGAAACCCTGGGACAGGAAGTCGACGTAGCTACCCACGGAGCGCCGACGGGTTCCCCGTAGGTTGCTGGTAGGGTTCCCTCATTGATGGGAGTGAAACTTCAGGCTGTAGCTAGATACTGATGGAGGGTTGATCCAGACGAATAAAAATTAATTCTGCCATCCTTAATCTCCTTCTGTCTTGTTCTCGATGCAGTATTGTTGTTTGCGTTTCTAGTTGTTGCCTGGTGAGGGAGTGTCCATGTGTATTACTGGTGTGACGGAGTATGGCCCCATCCTGCAAATGTGCCGTCATACTTTTTGACAAGGTGGTAGTGGTTGAACCTATATATCGTGAGTTGAGGCGACTGCAGTCACCAAAGTTGCAATGAAATTGGTATATAAGTTTCACCCTTGTAAAGGCCTTGTCTGTGGGAGGCAGCTATTTTTTCATGGTGAGGCTTGATGTTCTTTTTGTTTTGTAAAAAATGATGAGTTTCAGGATGACGTTGGGGTCTGTAGGGATCAGATGTGTGATGATGATCTTTTTTAAAATCCTTCTCGTCTTCTTTATATGCGGAAGACATGAAGTTCTTGTAGAAGAGGGAAATATGACAAGGTTTTTCTGTTGTTGAGGGGGCTTGTGTCATGAAACTGTCTAGATGTCGCTTTATTGTCTCATCAACTAATTGTTTTGGGTAACCATTATTGGCAAGTAGTTGTAAGACTCTCTGTAATTCAGCATTGGCGGTAGTCCAAGTTGAAGAATGTGTAAGGGCACTCTTAACAAAGGAATTTACCACACTCCTGCGGTATTTCTCTGGGCACTCACTAGCACCGTTGGGACAAAAACCCAGGTTTGTAGCCTTTACATAGACTTCGGTGGAGAAAGAGTGAGGATCTCGGTGAACTAAAACGTCCAAAAAGGGGAGTTTATAGTTGGCTTCAAGTTCATGGGTGAAGTCAAGGGAGGAATGACGTTTAAAGGTGCTCACAATTTGTAAAATACTGTTCTCATTTTCTGC
>NC_134816.1:11507593-11512593 GCF_046742065.1 Oratosquilla oratoria
ATGATTCTCTTTATATACCGGGTATTAAATATATATACTAACACTAGAAATATTTTTTTTTGCCTTCAATATGCTAAAATACTTTAAAAAAGAGGTTGGGGTCAAATTGACCCCACGGTGCATATTTACTTGAAAAAAAATCATGCATCCACGGGTAAGGTGGGTAATTAATGATGTATTTCATTTTGGAGATGAAGGTTATGTCTCAGTGAATGAGGATATGTTTATCTGACTCTCACTAAGGTTATTTTGGTCGGAAGTTTCAAGAGATATGCGGAAAGGAGTTCTTATTGGAAATGGGCCATTTTAACCTCCACTGATAGATACATGACGTCCTGCATCTTCAGGGGCGAGAGCTAGAGTGCATGTTTAGTTGCGTCGACGCAGGGTCATGGGATGAGACTTGCGTTTGGGTGAGTTATGTGTGGTCGTGGTAGGTGGGTTGTTGATGGGAAGTGGGATTGGGTCAAGGTTGAGTTTGACCTTTCTCAGCTTCTCTCCATGTATGGTCGCGGTTGTGTGATCGGAAGGATCTATTAGTAGAAAAACATTGTTAGGGAGTGAGCTTGTGACTGTGAAGGGACCTAAGAACTTGGGTCTGAGTTTGTTAGTTCTGTTGGCCGAAAATGATCTCATGGGGGGACATCTTTGTTGCGGAATTGACTGTGCTATTGATACTGGCTTGTACCTGTGGTAGCCAATCTTCCCAACTGTCCATGAGGTCGTTGACCAAGGGTCTGAGAATCTCTAGGACCTTGCGATTTGTTCGCTCAGTCAGACCATTTTCCTGTGGGTGGTATGCAGTGGCAAATGTTTGGTCAATGTTGTACAGGTGTGCTATTTCGCGCATCACCTGGTTTTTAAATTCTGAGCCATTGTCAGATAACATTGTGTGTGGTATGTTGTATCTACAAAAGATATTGTTAACTAGGGCTTTGGCTACAGTCTCTGCTGTTTTGTCTTGGAGTGGTATTAAGATTGTGTATTTAGAGAAATATTCTACTGCTGTGAGTACATAGTTGGAACCTTGATGGCTCGTTGGCATTTTCAGTAGGTCAATGCCAAGTGTTTCCCATGGCTCAGCAGGGAGTGGGATGTCTTTTATGTTGATTTCCTTCGGGTCAGGGCCTCTGAATTGGTTACAAGTTATACAAGAATCTATGTGTGTGGTTATATCTCTTTTCATGTTAGGCCAGTAATATGTGTGCCTAGCAGTGTTTAGTGTCTTATCTCTGCCCGAGTGGCCTCCCATTGCACTGTCGTGCAATATGTGTAGGACCTTGGGGACTTGGGCTCTGGGGATAACAGTAACCTCTCTTGTGTTAATGGTTCTCCTTATGACTCCGTCGACCAGTTTGAGTTCCTCAATAGGGACAGGTGGTCGGGAGTGTAAGGGGGTTTGTGAAAGGAGATGCTGTTTTATTGGGGACCATATAGGGTCTCTTTCAGTTTCCTGTGTGAGTTCTTGCAAAGGTATGCATGTGGTTTGGGTTATGGGGGTGATGTAGGTTTGTCTGCTGAGGCTATCTGCCAGTACGTTAGCTTTCCCAGCTAAGTATACGATCTTGGGATCGTAATCAAGGAGAAGAGTTGCTTTCCATCTAGCAACTCTCCCATGTAAGTCTTTGGAGTTAAAAAGATAGACTAGGGGTTGGTGGTCTGTTAGTATGGTAATCTTGTATCCTAAAATGAGGTATTTGAAAGGTTTAAGTGCCCAAACTATAGCTAACCCTTCTTTGTGAGTAGTAGAATAGTTACTCTCAGCCTTATTAAGGACTCTACTTGCGTAGGCTATGGGGTGCTCTTTGCCATTGTCATCTTTCTGTTGTAGGACTGCGCCTATTCCTTTAGAGGAGGCGTCTGTGTAAAGAAAGAATTCTTTCTTCATGTCAGGGAAAGCTAGTACAGGGGCTGTGGTCAGAGATTGTTTCAGTGTGTCGAAACTTTGTTGTTCTGTTTCTGACCATTGAAATGGTTCACCTTTCCTTGTGAATTTGGTCAGAGGGGAAGCTATGTGTGCAAAATTGTGAATAAAGTGTCTGTAGTATGAGGCTAGCCCTCTGAAACTTCGTGTTTCATTTGTGTTTCTGGGGATTGGGAAGCTGTTTATGGCATCTATTTTGTCTGTGTTTGTATGGATCCCCTTTGCATTCACTTTATGGCCTAGGAAGGTGAGTTCCTTCATGAGGAATCTACATTTCTTTAATTGAATCTTTAACCCCGTATGTTTGAGACGTTTGATGACAATCTCTAAAGTGTTAAGGTGGTCTCTTTCTGTGGGACTATATATAATGAGGTCGTCTAAATAGACGAATAATGAGACTCCTATCATGTCACTGAATATGCGGGTCATCAGCCGTTGTTGGGTTGAGGGGGCGTTTTTAAGGCTAAAGGGCATACGTTGAAAATGAAAGTGTCCTTTGTCAGTGGAGAATGCAGTTATGGGTTTAGATTCTTCAGATAATTCCACTTGCCAGAAGGCAGACTTAAGGTCGATAGTGGAAAAAACTGTGTTATTGTTCCCTAATGATTGGAGGACGTCCTGCATGGCAGGTAGTGGGTGGGGGTCAGATTGAGTGAGGTGGTTGACTTTTCTAAAGTCCACCACAGGGCGTAAGGTTCCGTCTTTCTTAGGGACCAAAAAGAGGGGACTGTTCCATGGGAAGTCTGAATGGGAAATTACGCCTTGGTGTAACATCTCTTGTACATTGCTATTGACTTGGGATTTCCTACTGTGAGGAATGCGGTAAGCGGGGGTGTATGAAGGGGGAGTGTTAGGGGGGATTTGGATGTGATGTTTGATTATATCACATTTGCCTAGTGGTTCACCTTCTAAGGCGATAGCTGATCTATTCCTCTGTAGGAGAGCTAATAGCTCGTTATGAATTTCTCCGTCAGCTGATGTTATGATTTGGTCTGGATTGATAGGGGTGAGGGGTTGTGTTGGTCTTACTGGGTTGATGTGTTGAGGGAGTGGTTCCTGGATAGGGGAATTATGGAGGTGGACTGCGCAAATGTTAGTATTCTTATTGATTTTACGGTGTTGGTCTGAAAGGTTAGTTAACATGGCTAAGGCCGTTCTATTTTCCTGGATTATGTCCCAAGAGTGTTCTAAGGTTATGTTATTTATTCTTGACGTATCTGGGTAAATTATGACATCCTGAAGTTCTATTGCTCCGGGTATGTATAGTGGAACTGTTATTGAATGTCTAGGGGGTATGATGACTGTGTTAGACATCAATGCCTTTGAGGTGACATAAGGGGGTGGTCGGAAGGAATAGTTGTTAGTTGGAATTGGAGTATTTGAGGAAGGGAGACATGAGAGAGGTTGTGTGTCTGAGTCGGGTGTCTCAGTGACAGTTGGCTCATCATTCACATCTGAGAAGGAGATGTTATTTTTGTCTAGGTCTATAATAGTTTTCCATGTCCTCAATGATTTTAATCCTATTATACCTTGTTGATCGAGACTCCATTCGTCAGCTATGTGGAAAGGTGTGAAACCTACTTGGTAGTTATTGACTTCTATGTTTAAGTCTATGGTGCCGTGTAGAGAAATGGTGCTCCCTTCTATTAGGAGTCCTTCCATATTGGAAAATTGAATTTGGGGTGGGTCATTTAATGCTTCATAGAGAGCTCTTGGGATGATGTTCAGGTTTGTTCCTGCATCAACCATCATGTCAACTGTGAGTTGATCTAAACTCACTTCTAGGGTGACGTAGTTGTGTTGTGTATGAGATATTCCTATGGTGGTTTGGTGCGTGAGGCTGGTACACGTTCCCCCAATCGGTGTTGGGTTGTGCGTGTTGTGTGGAAGGGAGCTGTTTGTCGAGGGGTGTGTCGAGGGGTGGTGAATGGTTGGTTAGTTCTCTGATGAGGTTGTGGTTGTGATTTCTGTAGGTAACACTCTTCGTTGGAGTGAGTTGTTGTTTTGTGTAGGCTGCAGTATTTGTTTGGATGTGTTGGTGTAGGTAGGAGTGGAGGTTTAAAGGGGGGTGGAACTTGTTTGTTTTGATTCTGAACTTGACACTGAGCATTCGTATGCGAGGTAGTAGCAGGCACTGAGCAAGGGATGGGGTGGTGTTGTACCTGCGGGTATTGTTGTTGCTGTGTTCGACACTGGGCATCGGTGTGGGAAATGGTTCCATGAACTGAGCAAGGGATAGGGTGGCGTGGTGCCTGTGTTTGTATTTGTTGTTTTTTGTATGCAGTCTCTTGTGTTGTGACTGGGTGATGAATGGTAGGAGCACCACTTAGAAGGTTGTCCTTGATTGGTGGGAGGGGGCTGCTGTGAGTGAAGGCTATTTAGTCTGGGGAGATAGTGGGGGTGTCTAAAGATACATTGCAAGCATTGATGATGTCTAAGATATAGGTATAAGCTAGAGGGTTTCTAGTGTTTAGTTCCCTTTTGGAGGCTTCCTTTAAACACTTTGGAGGGAGTTGGGAGAGATAGAAACCTATCTCAAAGAATGTTAGTAAGTTTTTTGTGGTCATTACATTTTGACCAAATTGGTCAGTGTGGGTCCAAGGAGAGTTATTCTCCAGGTCCTCTCTGACTTCTTTAATTCCGTTTGCTACGAAATCCATAATGTTCGTAACGGAATGTGGTTGGACTCTAGTGTTATTGAGGAAAGTGAGAAGGAAGGAGATGTTGTTAACTTGTTTGTTGTGAAAGACATTAAGAAGGTGGTGTTTATATTCCTGATATGTGATTCCACATGCAACTAAACTGTCTAGCATCCTTGCCTTTGAACGGCAAATGTCAGATGGGTCTATTTTCTGACGGCACAAATTTATTTTATCTGTGTCAGAGTAGTGTTGGTTCTTTGAGAAAAACAGGTCACATGCTGTCAAGAAGTCTGTAATGGATAATCCACTATCTTGGGAAAAGGTTGGGATTTCTGTGAGGGGGGTTATGGTTTGATAGTTGTTAATTATTATTGGTTGAGGTTGTGGGTAAGGATAATATTGTGGGTTTGGAGGAAGGTTAGGTGGTGGTTGGT
>NC_134816.1:11520093-11527593 GCF_046742065.1 Oratosquilla oratoria
TCACTTCGCCTGAAGTCGAGAGTCTGAGGGTGCCCCATAAAATAGGACTGTCATGTGTCAGGGTCTGCCAGTATGAGATAATGGGGCCCTTAAGACCTCGAATGTACGAGTTAGACCGAAACGAGCCGCCTTATGGGACGAAGTTGAACGAAACACCTGTGGTGAAACTTGTTGGTATGAATAAATGGCGGACCTCTTGGTGTCTGTCATGAAGAACCGAGTAAGAGGACGAGAAAAAGAAGGGGAAAGGAGATGAGGGAGGACAGACAAATGAGGAGCATGGGAGGCAGGGAAGAAGAGAAGAGAAATGAAGAGGAAGGAAATGAAGACAAGAAGGAGGGAGGGTGATGAGAAGTAGAGCGATAGGGAAAGGGAATGGGTGATGGCGTGGAAAGAAAAAGTAAAGAGGAAGAAAGAAACAGAGGCATGCAGGAAAGGAGAAAACCAAGATGGAAGAAGGGCAAAAAAAAAGAGATATAGTGAAAGGGATAGGTTGAGGAGATAAAGTCTTAAAAGAAAGGAGGGGAAAGTTGAAAGGAAAATGGAAAGTAGTTGGTATTTAGTAAAATGAGAATAAGTGACAAGAATTTTTTTTAAAGGGGTGAGAAGAGAAGAAGAGGATCTAAAACATGATATAAGTAGGTTTTGAAAAAGGGTAGTTGAGAGGGAGAACTAACGAGCACACACACTCACACACACACACACACACACACACACACACACACACACACACACACACACACACACACACACACACACACACACACACACACACACTATATTACTCATAAAAGTGCCCAATTGTATTATTGTCAGTGTATCACTGCTATCTCAATAAACCTATCATTATTATTATTATTATTATTACACGCACACACACACACACACACACATACATGAAGACATTTTTACAATTAAATATGATAATATGACCTTTTTACATTGTATATCTTTTATATATTTATATATATATATATATATATATATATATATATATATACATATATATATAATTCCATTTCATATATATATATATATATATATATATATATATGCAATAAATATGCATATGCATTCCTTCACATTTAAATATTATTATATTTATATACATATTTTTATGATTTTACATATGTAATCCCATTATACCTAATAACCCCACTGGGACAAGAAGCAAATTAAAAAAAAGCGCTAGAAACCATCCTCTCTAAATCTCAAGAGGAAAGCCCATCAAGCACGGCAGGTACCCCTACAATCCCTCTTTATGAGAATGATATCTTAGCCTTTTTTAACCAATCCAGCCAAATATGCAAACTACACCTCCTATAAACCACAATATTATCCTTAAACATAACCTCAAACAACTTTTATTATCAACTATCAAAACATAACCCCTTTTCCCACGATAGTGGATTATCCATTACAGACTTCTTGACAGCATGTGACCTGTTTTTCTCAAAGAACCAACACTACTCTGACACAGATAAAATAAATTTGTGCCGTCAGAAGACCCATCTGACATTTGCCGTTCAAAGGCAAGGATGCTAGACAGTTTAGTTGCATGTGGAATCACATATCAGGAATATAAACACCACCTTCTTAATGTCTTTCACAACAAACAAGTTAACAACATCTCCTTCCTTCTCACTTTCCTCAATAACACTAGAGTCCAACCACATTCCGTTACGAACATTATGGATTTCGTAGCAAACGGAATTAAAGAAGTCAGAGAGGACCTGGAGAATAACTCTCCTTGGACCCACACTGACCAATTTGGTCAAAATGTAATGACCACAAAAAACTTACTAACATTCTTTGAGATAGGTTTCTATCTATCCCTACTCCCTCCAACGTTTTTATTGGAAGACTCAAAAAGGGAACTAAACACTATAAACCCTCTAGCTTATACCTATATCTTAGACATCATCAATGCTTACAATGTATCTTTAGACACCCCCACTATCTCCCCAGACTAAATAGCCTTCACTCACAGCAGCCCCCTCCCACCAATCAAGGACAACCTTCTAAGTGGTGCTCCTACCATTCATCACCCAGTCACAACACAAGAGACTGCATACAAAAAACAACAAATACAAACACAGGCACCACGCCACCCTATCCCTTGCTCAGTTCATGGAACCATTTCCCACACCGATGCCCAGTGTCGAACACAGCAACAACAATACCCGCAGGTACAACACCACCCCATCCCTTGCTCAGTGCCTGCTACTACCTCGCATACGAATGCTCAGTGTCAAGTTCAGAATCAAAACAAACAAGTTCCACCCCCCTTTAAACCTCCACTCCTACCTACACCAACACATCCAAACAAATACTGCAGCCTACACAAAACAACAACTCACTCCAACGAAGAGTGTTACCTACAGAAATCACAACCACAACCTCATCAGAGAACTAACCAACCATTCACCACCCCTCGACAAACAGCTCCCTCCCACACAACACGCACAACCCAACACCGATTGGGGGAACGTGTACCAGCCTCACGCACCAAACCACCATAGGAATATCTCATACACAACACAACTACGTCACCCTAGAAGTGAGTTTAGATCAACTCACAGTTAACATGATGGTTGATACAGGAACAAACCTGAACATCATCCCAAGAGCTCTCTATGAAGCATTAAATGACCCACCCCAAATTTAATTTTCCAATATGGAAGGACTCCTAATAGAAGGGAGCACCATTTCTCTACACGACACCATAGACTTAAACATAGAAGTCAATAACTACCAAGTAGGTTTCACACCTTTCCACATAGCTGACGAATGGAGTCTCGATCAACAAGGTATAATAGGATTAAAATCATTGAGGACATGGAAAACTATTATAGACCTAGACAAAAATAACATCTCCTTCTCAGATGTGAATGATGAGCCAACTGTCACTGAGACACCCGACTCAGACACACAACCTCTCTCATGTCTCCCTTCCTCAAATACTCCAATTCCAACTAACAACTATTCCTTCCGACCACCCCCTTATGTCACCTCAAAGGCATTGATGTCTAACACAGTCATCATACCCCCAAGACATTCAATAACAGTTCCACTATACATACCCGGAGCAATAGAACTTCAGGATGTCATAATTTACCCAGATACGTCAAGAATAAATAACATAACCTTGGAACACTCTTGGGACATAATCCAGGAAAATAGAACGGCCTTAGCCATGTTAACTAACCTTTCAGACCAACACCGTAAAATCAATAAGAATACTAACATTTGCGCAGTCCACCTCCATAATTCCCCTATCCAGGAACCACTCCCTCAACACATCAACCCAGTAAGACCAACACAACCCCTCACCCCTATCAATCCAGACCAAATCATAACATCAGCTGACGGAGAAATTCATAACGAGCTATTAGCTCTCCTACAGAGGAATAGATCAGCTATCGCCTTAGAAGGTGAACCACTAGGCAAATGTGATATAATCAAACATCACATCCAAATCCCCCCTAACACTCCCCCTTCATACACCCCCGCTTACCGCATTCCTCACAGTAGGAAATCCCAAGTCAATAGCAATGTACAAGAGATGTTACACCAAGGCGTAATTTCCCCATTCAGACTTCCCATGGAACAGTCCCCTCTTTTTGGTCCCTAAGAAAGACGGAACCTTTACGCCCTGTGGTGGACTTTAGAAAAGTCAACCACCTCACTCAATCTGACCCCCACCCACTACCTGCCATGCAGGACTTCCTCCAATCATTTTGGAACAATAACACAGTTTTTTCCACTATCGCCCTTAAGTCTGCCTTCTGTCAAGTTGAATTATCTGAAGAATCTAAACCCATAACTGCATTCTCCACTGACTAAGTACACTTTCATTTTCAACGTATGCCCTTTAGCCTTAAAAAACGCCCCCTCAACCCAACAACGGTTGATGACCCGCATATTCAGTGACATGATAGGAGTCTCATTATTCGTCTATTTAGACGACCTCATTATATATAGTCCCACAGAAAGAGACCACCTTAACACTTTAGAGATTGTCATCAAACGTCTCAAACATACGGGGTTAAAGATTCAATTAAAGAAATGTAGATTCCTCATGAAGGAACTCACCTTCCTAGGCCATAAAGTGAATGCAAAGGGGATCCATACAAACCACAGACAAAATAGGATGCCATAAACAGCTTCCCCAATCCCCAGAAACACAAATGAAACACGAAGTTTCAGAGGGCTAGCCTCATACTACAGACACTTTATTCACAATTTTTGCACACATAGCTTCCCCTCTGACCAAATTCACAAGGAAAGGCGAACCATTTCAATGGTCAGAAACAGAACAACAAAGTTTCGACACACTGAAACAATCTTCTCTCTGACCACAGCCCCTGTACTAGCTTTCCCTGACATGAAGAAAGAATTCTTTCTTTACACAGACGCCTCCTCTAAAGGAATAGGCCAGTCCTACAACAGAAAGATGACAATGGCAAAGAGCACCCCATAGCCTACGCAAGTAGAGTCCTTAATAAGGCTGAGAGTAACTATTCTACTACTCACAAAGAAGGGTTAGCTATAGTTTGGGCACTTAAACCTTTCAAATACCTTATTTTTAGGATACAAGATTACCATACTAACAGACCACCAACCCCTAGTCTATCTTTTTAACTCCAAAGACTTACATGGGAGAGTTGCTAGGATGGAAAGCAACTCTTCTCCTTGATTACGATCCCAAGATCGTATACTTAGCTGGGAAAGCTAACGTACTGGCAGATAGCCTCAGCAGACAAACCTACATCACCCCCATAACCCAAACCACATGCGTCCTTTGCAAGAACTCACACAGGAAACTGAAAGAGACCCTATATGGTCCCCAATAAAACAGCATCTCCTTTCACAAACCCCCTTAACACTCTCCGACCCACCTGTCCCTATTGAGGAACTCAAACTGGTCGACGGAGTCAAAACCAGAACCAATAACACAAGAGAGGTTACTGTTATCCCCAGAGCCCAAGTCCCCAAGGTCCTACACATATTGCACGACAGTGCAAATGGGAGGCCACTCGGGCAGAGATAAGACACTAAACACTGCTAGGCACACATATTACTGGCCTAACATGAAAAGAGATATAACCACACACATAGATTCTTGTATAACTTGTAACCAATTCAGAGGCCCTGACCCGAAGGAAATCAACATAAAAGACATCCCACTCCCTGCTGAGCCATGGGAAACACTTGGCATTGACCTACTGAAAATGCCAACGAGCCATCAAGGTTCCAACTATGTACTCACAGCAGTAGAATATTTCTCTAAATACACAATCTTAATACCACTCCAAGACAAAACAGCAGAGACTGTAGCCAAAGCCCTAGTTAACAATATCTTTTGTAGATACAACATACCACACACAATGTTATCTGACAATGGCTCAGAATTTAAAAACCAGGTGATGCGCGAAATAGCACACCTGTACAACATTGACCAAACATTTGCCACTGCATACCACCCACAGGAAAATGGTCTGACTGAGCGAACAAATCGCAAAGTCCTAGATATTCTCAGACCCTTGGTCAACGACCTCATGGACAGTTGGGAAGATTGGCTACCACAGGTACAAGCCAGTATCAATAGCACAGTCAATTCCGCAACAAAGATGTCCCCACATGAGATCATTTTCGGCCAACAGAACTAACAAACTCAGACCCAAGTTCTTAGGTCCCTTCACAGTCACAAGCTCACTCCCTAACAATGTTTTTCTACTAATAGATCCTTCCGATCACACAACCGCGACCATACATGGAGAGAAGCTGAGAAAGGTCAAACTCAACCTTGACCCAATCCCACTTCCCATCAACAACCCACCTACCACGACCACACATAACTCACCCAAACGCAAGTCTCATCCCATGACCCTGCGTCGACGCAACTAAACATGCACTCTAGCTCTCGCCCCTGAAGATGCAGGACGTCATGTATCTATCAGTGGAGGTTAAAATGGCCCATTTCCAATAAGAACTCCTTTCCGCATATCTCTTGAAACTTCTCTACTTCCTTCCGACCAATATAACCTTAGCGAGAGTCAGATAAACATATCCTCATTCACTGAGACATAACCTTCATCTCCAAAATGAAATACATCATTAATTACCCACCTTACCCGTGGATGCATGATTTTTTTTCAAGTAAATATGCACCGTGGGGTCAATTTGACCCCAACCTCTTTTTTAAAGTATTTTAGCATATTGAAGGCAAAAAAAATATTTCTAGTGTTAGTATATATATTTAATACCCGGTATATAAAGAGAATCATCACTTCTTGATACCATAAAGGCAAAACAAAAAATATATAATGAACCAATGTACAAATATACGTGCTTCTGTTGTTGCGAATAGTCCCAACTAACGACATTTATGTGCAAGTTCGCGTGCCAATTTCAGGCTTGTAATAAAGTTGTCACACGTCACATTTCTCCCAGAACTATTCAAGTGACAGGTAAGAGAGAGTACCACATGCATTCCTAATTCTTCAGTTCTCGACTCATCTTTGCCAGTGTACATTTGTATATTTGATACATAGTAGCTTTTTGCATCTGCGAGTAACCAAAATTTCAATCCATACTTTGCAGGCTTTGAAGGCATGTATTGTATGAATCTAAAACGTCCCCTGTACGGATTGAGTTGGTCGTCAACAGTAACACATTCAGTATGTGCGTAACAACGCTGTGAGTTCTGAACGAATCCATCAAACAATAAATGAACAGCGGCGAGTTTGTCTCTTGCTAACCTGCTATTACGAGTTGTAGGATCATCAAATCGCAACGCTCGTCGTATATCCTCGAATCTTTTCACTGACATTGTCTTTCAAAATATTGGAGGGCCAAATTCGGGGCTCCACCATTGCTTTACAGCTTGGTTTTTACTGCGATAGACGCCACGAAGAATGCAGAGACCAACATAAGCACGGAGCTCATTTTCTAGGATGAGTTTCCAATCTTGACAAATTCGCTGCCCTTTTTTATTAGTTTCAATCAAAATGGTCCCCATCATATTTGTCAAAAAGTAAATCAAATGCAGTGATGGGTCTTCTGTTATTCGATTTGTTGCGTATGCTGTAACACCGGACTGTGAAGTCAATATGTTCAAATTCTTCATTCTACCTTGTGAGGAAGGCTCATTGAAGAACCAACGATTGCCAGAAGGAGACTGTAGCTATCTAATGTCGACAGTAACACTTGATGCTGTTACATCTTCAGAAATATCCTCATCAGCATCAGAACAATCACTAGAGCCGTCACCAACTTGAGATATAAACTCTTCGTCACTTATATCATCTATATCTTCATCTACATCGCTTTGGAGAAGTATTTCTGAAATACGTTCATTACTCAGTGATTTCCTAGGAGCATTGCAGAGAGTGTTGTTCCTGTAACCAGCACCCATGCCCAACTGATGGTGTAATTTCTATGACAGTGAGGGCAGAACGTTGTGTGAAAACTTGGTTGAACTTTTTCACATTTGTT
>NC_134816.1:11535093-11562593 GCF_046742065.1 Oratosquilla oratoria
AAAGTCCAGCTTGACCGTTACAAGCAGATGTATATATACACTTCTCCGTAAGATCTGGAGAGATGCCAAGTGTCGCCAGACGCGACGATTAACAAGAGTGTTTAGGAATACTTCCTAGTACATACACGGATATTCTTTACATCAATGAATAGATAATAATATTTGATAAAGTTACCTTGTCAATCTTAGATAAGCAGAAACTTAATAGTTTTTATATGAAAATCTATACGTACGTAAATGTAAGTTAGGGACGCCGTTGCCAAAGTATTAGTTCACACGCAATTTCTCCAGAACGCATGTAAGCTACTAATTCCCACACCGGCGTTTCGGCGTCCGAGAACGACAGCAATATGCAATTTCTCTAATTTTACGTAAATCAATTCCTAAGATTGACAAGATAGATCTACAAGGTAATACACATACATAAATTTATATGCAATGTATGGAATAGTTTTGTCAAAGCACAAAAAAGAACGAAATACGTCTGATGAATAGAATTCATCACTTTGAGAGTCTCCATACGTCGATTACCGCACGTAGGCACAGATCTTTCTCACCGACGTCCGAAGACTAAGAGAATATGTAATTTCTCTCATCTTACGTAAATCAATTCGTAAGATTGACAAGATAGATCCACAAGATAATATACATACATAAATCTATATGCAATGTATAGAATATGTTTGACAGAGCACAAAAAGAATGGAATACATCATAAATATATAATTCATCACTTTAACAGTCTTCATACGTCGATTACCGACGGTTGGATGCCGAGAGTCCACCAAGCCTACCGTGGGAAAGGCCGGCATAGTCCAAGGTACACATACGCACATGCGCGCATGTGCGTCTGAATGAAATCTTCACTACGACGAGCCTGTAGTCGTAACTATATATATATATATATATACATATATATATATGCATACATATATGTATATATATATATATACAGTATATATATATATATATATATATCACTGCCAAGTCATGTCGTAACACATTAGTAAATACACTAAAACCCACTATTGATTGGATTAAAAAAAAAGGAAATAACGTTTTTCGTATATTTCGATCACTGGCTGTGATCCTTTTCGGCCGAATACAAAGTCAAGAGAAAACACTTATCTTATACACTGAGGAAAGGGGTGGAGTGAGGGAACATGGACATGTTACTTCAGGTAGCGTCTATGATATTGCGCCGGCTTTGTGGGAAGTCGTCCGCTTTTACAATGGAAGGAAGTCATTTATTAACTTTGTTTCCCCCTTTATATATTGTTACTGTATTTACTCTTTTCCAGTCTTCTGGAAGTCTTCCGTCCTTCAATGAACTGCTTATTAGACTATGTATTTTATCTGTTAGTTCGTCCCTGCATTTTCTCAAAATTCATTTTGCCATTTCATCTGGACAATGCGATTTTCTGATATCAAGATTACTCAAGTGATTCATTATTTCATTCTTTGTTACTTCTATTTCTTTCATAGGTGGGACTTTCCCCTCCCACACGTCATCTATCAGTTGTATGTTACCTCTGTAAACACTGACTTAAAATGCTTGTTCATAATTTCTGCCATTTCTATTTCCTCTGTGTATTCTATTCCTACTTGTCGTAGTTTCAATATTTCTTGTTTGTTTTTTCAGTTTGTTGTTTACAAATCTATAGAATAATTTTGGTTGATCTTTACATTTCTCTATTACATCCTTTTCGTATGTTCTCTTTTCTTCTCTGCGCACTTATACATATTCATTTCTATAATCAGTATATATTTTCCATTTTCGTTTTTTTTTTTTTTGTCTTTCCTCCATTTTATCCAAGCTTTATCACTTTCATCTTTTAACCCTCTTCATCTTTTGTTGTGTAATTTTTTTTTATATCCTTTTTCTTGTTTTTGCCTTCGAACATACTTTTCCACTCCTTCCTTATAAATTGTTGTCAAAATTTTCCTTTTCTCTTCTACTGTTGTTTCCTCTTTGTATATCCTTTCCCAGTCTGTTTTTTTTTTCCTATTTCTATATAAAAAAAAATCCATACGTCATATTTCCCTTTCTATATTCGTTTTTTCTCATGTATTTTTCCTCATTTAGTTCCATTTCAACCAATATGTGGTCACTTTTACTTAGTGGTGTCTTATATTCAATCTTGTCCACTATTTCAGGTTCTGGTGTGATTATTAGGTCTAGTCTCGATGGCTCTTCCTCATTTCTATACCTAGTATTCTCTTGTATCAATTGTGTCATTGTATGTTCTATTATCATATCAAGTAGTACATTTCCCCATAGGTCATCTTCACCCTTCACTGTCATTTCTTCCCAACAGATTTCTTTTTGCAATAAAAGTCACCCATTATAACTATTCTTCCTCCATCATCCATGATCTTATTTAGTGTTATCTTTGTGTCTTCTAACATATTCTTGTGGTCTCTCTCTTCCCACAAAGCCGTTTTAGGAGGTACATAATTTACCACAAACTTCCGGCTCCTCTTATCCCTGTCTTCTATTTCCATCATGATCATTTCCATTCTATTTTTTTGCATATGTAACATTCCTCACATTTATATCCTTCGTAGTCAGGAACATAACTCCACCACCTTGTTTTACTTCTGTTCTAATGCAATAATTATATGCACCATGTCCCTATACTGTTGGGTGGTAATGGACCTTTTAATTTTGTCTCCACAATTCCCATTATGCCAGGTTCCTTTTCCATAAGGTAATCATTTAGTTCATTCAAGCCTGTTATTGATCCATCTATATTTGTGAAGGACACTTTTAATTTTCTGCTACCTCTATCGTGTTTTCTGTCTCCTTTCTGTTTTTCTCTGCTATGAACCATTTCCTCACTTTCATATCCACTACTCTTCAATAGAATTTCTCTTTGTCTGACTCTATTCTGTTCTCAATTTTTTCCTAGCTTCGATTCTTTTTGTTTTCTCATCCTCTCCTTCCTCTTTATTCATCTGTCTTTTTACCTATACCTGTTTATATTGATCACTTTCTGCTAGTTTTCCTGTTTTTGATAAGATATTCTCTGCTGTCGTTTGTGACCTGACTTTAACCTTTATTGGTCTGGTCTTGTCTACATTGTATTTTCCAAGTTTATTTCTTCAATTTCTTCAATTTTTTTTCCTATTTCCTGCTCACCTTCTTGAAATATTCTTTGTACCCTGTTCACTCTTTCTTTCTTCTCTCCTACTCTTACTCTTGTAGTCATATTTGGATAATGTTTCTCTTCCATTCCTAACATAATTCTACATTTCTTTTTATCTGCTAAGTCTCTTACTATGTTCTCCTTCTCTCTCATTACTTTGATAGCTGTGTCCTTAGTGTGTGTATCATCACTGAAACGATGATATTGGTAATTGAGTTGTTTGTATGAACCATTCAGGACGACTTGATATATTTTGTATATTTATATATTAGTGTATTGATTATTATATTTTAATATCTATTTAACGTATTACATTTATCAAATAAATGTATCAAATATTTATTCCATTGGGATCTTGTATAATGTACTGTATTTGTGAAGGGAACCATTCCTGCGCATGTTGCTATGCATTTGCTCACGTGGGCATTACTAGGATAGATGACGCTCATTACACCGACATTTTTGTCGGTGATTGCGAGGAGTGAAGTGGGCTGTGATTGAGGGACCAGCGACCAAAGTGAAAATGTTGTGAAGGCTTAGGTCCCTTCCCAGGCGATGTTTTTGGCTTTCACACTAAAAGGCTTGGAGCACTAATGTGAGTTATGATTTCTAGTTTTTGTAAGATATGGCAGGAGCATTGTAATACGGTTAATAGATTGTTTACATAAAATAGTACTGAGTACAATACATTGATTGTATAGAGGAATATGATATAAAGAAATACTTGCTTGCAATGGCTTAAGTTCTAAATAAGATTATAATCATGTAATACAGTCATAGAAGAAGAATGTTGAACCCCTTAATTTGTTATTCATGTTTGTACATTACACGCTATTATTATCCTTGTAGTTACGATTATTCACAACATTTATTACATAGGAATTTAGGAAAGGATTATGCTCATTCTGATTTCAATGTAGGCTGTATAGGTGCTTTTGTTATTGTTCGATAGTTTAAATAATTTTGATGTTATGATGTATGTGGATTTATGTATGAACATTAATTTGTAATATACTCACAGGTTGATACACATGATTATGACAGTCCAGGGATTTTTAGTGTGAAACATTTCAACATTAATCCAAGATGGGGCTGGACGAAGAGCTAGATGAATTGAAGAGGAAACAGGCCGCTGGTAAGAGCAAATTCACCAGGAAACTAAACAGCTTTGCTACGGCGCGTGACCAGGAAACACCCCTTGCTGTGCTAGACGGTATTTATCACGAAGTTGAACTGGCGTTCAATAGTGTCGAAGAATTAAATGATAAAGTGATAAGTCTGCTGTACAGAACAACAGGAGAGGGAACATTAGTTGAGGAGGCAAATGGTTATATATCGCACTTGGAAATACAAAAAGTGAACTTGAAAATCGAATCAGAAAAGATCAGGGGTGCTCATAAACAAATTGTGCAAAATATTGCATCCCAGATTTCATTTAAGAGACTTGATCCCCCTTCTTTCTCAGGTAATATGACGGAGTTCACTAGTTTTAAAGATGACTATGCAAGACTAGTTGTGCCCACTTTTGGACAGGACCCATATGCATTACAACAGTGCTTGTCAGGCGAAGCGTTACATTCTATCAATGGCCTAGAGAATGATTATAAGAGTATGTTTGATAGACTGAATAAGAAATATGGCAACGAAAAAAAAATCGTCGATTTGATAATCGGTGATTTACGTGCTCTTAAACCGATTGCCGATGGTGATGACAAGGGACTTATTGAGATGGTAGATACGGTTGAAAGGTGTTATTTGGATTTGAAGAAGAGGAAAGTACAAGCAGAAATGAATTCTACTAACGTTTTGGGTATGGTGGAGTCTTGCCACTTGCACAGAAAAGAGAATGGGTGGCAGTGATGGATGGCAGTGGATGTAGTCTGGAATTTGATAAGTTATTGAAATATTTGTTGACCCAGAAACGTAGGATTGAGTACATGGGATCTGCTGTTAGAACCACCGGTAATCAGAGGTCAAACATAAACATAATTAGCACGGAATCTTAAAATAATGATCTTAACACACTAGTGAAAGACTTGCAGGGTAATCAGGCTATTATAGAAAGACAACTATTGAATATAACTAAGGTACTTAACAATCTAACTAACAATAACAATAGATATAAACAGGATAATTCAAGTCAATCCACATACCGATGTTGGTTTCATGAGAGCAGTACCCATGATACTCACGATTGTTATGGTTTTATCATCAAGTGATAGAGAAAGGTTAGAATTGTCAGAAGTAAAAATTTATGCTTTAACTGTTTGTCTAATCAACACCGGGCGAGGAATTGTACAAGGAGGGAGACTTGTAATGTGATTTTTAACAGCAAGAAGTGTGGCATGTGGTACCATTCATTATTGCATAGATCACCACTGAATGGAACAATTTATCATATAAATGATCACAAAACATCAAGGATTTTGTTAATGGTTAGCTCAATATACCACAACGGTATACCCATAAATACAATGTGGGATAGTGGATCAGAAGTAACTGTTATAACTCACTCAATGGCACAAAAATTAGGGTTAATAGGAAAGGATGTTCAGATGACCATCATAAAAATAGGTAATGTCGTTTCCTTGGTAGACCAGCAAGACAAATTTTGGAAAATTAAGGCATATGGTCTTGATGAGATAACATCGAACGTGTACGAGGTTGATGCTAACGAATTAAGTAGAATACTACAAGTGAATCCACTGTTGCTAGTGAGACCAGTTGGCAAGATAGATATGCTGATTGGGTCAGATTGTTGTCAGTTATTACCTAGAGTGATAAAAACGGTAGGTAACCTCCAGTTGTTAGAAAACCAATTTGGCTACTGTGTTAGAGGTAGCATGAGAACCGGTACGAACGGAAGAGGCAACAGTGCTTGTGTTAGGATGAACCATGTTCTATTTGATATTAGCACTCAGAAAATAGAAGTGTCTAAACTACCTGACTTAAAGGTATCCATGGATAATGTGTTTGGAAACGATACAGATCATGATAATATACCTTGTTTTTGCAGACAGAGTATACCTGATGGATGACCATTAAAGGAAACTAGAGAATTGATTGAACAGGGTCTTACATTTTATGAGGTCAATAGGGTTTGGGTTGTTAAATATTCTTAGATAAAGAATCCCGTAAATCTGCCTAACAATTATCCTAGTGCCATTGCTCGTATGAAAACGACAGAGAAAATATTGCTCAACTGTGGCTCAGAACATTGTAGATTATATCAAAACGAGATTGATGAGATGATCGCTGAAGGTATAGCACGGAAAATTACAAAGGCTGAAAGAGAGTCGTATACTGGTCCTGTTCATTACATCCATCACCACGAGGTAATGAAGCCAAATTCCCAATCCACACCTATGAGAATCGTGTTTGATTCATCAGCTTCCTATAAGGGACACCAACTAAATGCATATTGGGCGAAAGGACCAGACATTTTGAATTCATTGTTGGGAGTATTACTAAGGATGAGATGGGAGAAAGTGGTTGTAATGGGTGACATATCAAGGATGTACCATACTATTTGACTAGATGAGAAAGACCAGCATACACATAGATTTATCTGGAGGGATTTTAATGTGTTAAAATCTCCTGAACATTATATCTTGACGAGGGTTATATTTGGGGATAGGCCAAGCAGTATAATAGCAACATTAGCACTAAGGCACACCGCGGAGAAATATGCGAGTGAATACCCAGCTGCTGCTAAAATGATAATGAGAAACACTTATGTTGATGACATGGTACAGTCAGTAAGCAATGAAATAAAGGCTACTGAGCTTATCAAGGAAACAGAACATATTCTAGCTAGCGGAGGGTTTGTAGTGAAACACTGGGTGAGTTCTGTAAATAATCATGACTTCCCGGGCATAAAGTTTTTGGAAACGGAAACAGAAAAGGTCCTGGGGATGTAATAGGACATAAAGAGCGACCAATTTTATTACTTTGTCAGGATAAACATTTCCCCTAAGCAAAATGAAATACACTCTATGCCTAATTTATTGAGATGTGAATTAGAATCGAAATTTTCCCCAAACCTTACTAGACGCATGGTCCTTAGTCAGATAGTTTCAGTATTCGATCCATTGGGTTTGGTACAGCCATTTTTATTAGCAGCTAAGTTGCTCATGAGAGAGATTATAATGGATAGCAGGGAGGGATGGGACCCTATGGTTCAGGAGTATAGAGGGAGATGGCTACATTTCTTCAAGGATTGTACAATCTCGAGAACCTTAGGATTGAACGCTCGATTAGACCTGAGAACGCGACTGGTAACCCAATTTCAATTTTGTTTTCTGATGGATCAAGACTTGCTTATGGAGCTGTTGCATACTGCCGTTTCCTTATGCAGTCGTGAAAACATAGATCATCCGTTATCATGGCTAAGAGTAGGATGGAACTTGCCAAGCAAATGAGTATTTCAAGGATTGAGCTATATGCCGCGGACGCTCTCATATCGACTACGTATGAAAATTAAGCAAGAGCTAGAATGGCACTTTGAGAGAGTAATTCATATAGTTGACTCAGAAGTAGTGAGGGCTCAGATACAAAAAGATTCTCATAAATTCAAAGCCTTCGTTGGAACTAGAATTGCAGAAATCCAAAGCAAGTCTGATCCTAAGGAATGGTGGTGGACAGCATCGAAATACAATCCCGCCGACATGCTGACTCGTTCAACCGAGATTAAACATCTGACAGGTGAATCAACTTGGCAGAAGGAACCAGAATTTTTTTTTTCCTTTGAACCCTGCCCAATTAGTCAAACGGATAAAACAGACTTGCCAGATAGAATTGATGAGGGTAAGGGTAACAAGTGTACACCTATAATTAACAACATCACTTACGGTGGGGTCTGACAACCAAATCTAGCTGCTATTATTCAGTTGCAAAGATTTAGTAGTTATGTAAAGCTACTCAGGGTAACGAGTATGGTATTGGCGTTAATAAAGTCTAAATCTTTCAGGGCAATAGATAACCATGTTAATAGTAGTGATATGCAGGCCGCAGAGAAATTATGGGTGAGAGAATTCCAATCAACAATGAAGGCATAGTCATTGTAGGTAGCCGTATGAAACATTGACTGAAACAAAATTGGAATTCTGAAGTGTATATGCTATTACCACCAACTAATAGATTTACTTATCTATATTTGTTACATCTGCATGGTATAGATCACTTGGGAGTAGATACCACGATTTCAAAATTACATAGGAAATTTTGAGTTCCTGGAGCACGGAGAATTATAAAATCATTGAGGTATATATGTGTAATTTGTAAGAAAATATCTCCTAAAGTCGAGGGGCAAAAAATGGGCGAACTTGTAGAAGAGAGACTCAAACCATCACCACCATTTTGTCATACTGCTTGTGATATGTTCGGTTCGTTCAAAATACGTGACGTAGTCACGCGTAAGACGTTTGGTAAAGCCTTTGGGTTTATCTTTAATTGCATCTCCACCCGAAGTGTGTACATAGACCTGGTTGACGGGTATGATACACAGTTTGTTGATGACTTTCAGGCGATTTGTGTCAATTAGAGGTTACCCATGCAGTATGTATTCTGATAGAGGCCCACGACTTGTATCTGCGAGCAAAGACTTGAAGCAAGTGTTTAGCCAATTAGATTGGAATGATGTGTGTAAATTTGGAAGAGATGAAGGTATGGAATGGCAGTTCACCAAGTCAGCTGATGCCCATGGCAAAATGGGGTGAGCGAAGCATTGATTAGAAGTGTGAAGCGTTCATTGAAGGTCATGATAGGTGAAAACACACTTACATTCGGGGAATTGCAGACTGTATTTTTGAAGTAGTTAATCTTCTGAATGAACGGCCAATCGGCCTCAAACGTGGGTCTGATGTGAATGTTGGATGTCACTTATGTCCTAATGAGTGTTGTTGGGTCGTGCTTCCAATTATGCACCAGTGGGAAATAATTATTATATAGGAATTTAGGAGAGGATTAAGCTCATTCTGATTTCAATGTAGGCTGTATAGGTGCTTTTGTTATTGTTCGATGGTTTCAGTAATTTTCACGTTATGATGTATGTGGATTTATGTATGAATATTAATTTGTAATATACTCACAGGTTGAAATACATGATTACGACAGTCCACGAAGTTTTAGTGTGAAACAGTGTGTTCCTTCATATGTTGTTTCACTATATCTCTAAATTCAGTTTTGCTATTTTCCTGAATCTTTTTCCAACCACTTACCTCTTTTTCCATGGACTCTTTATTCTCTTTATTATTATTATTTTTTTTTTCTCATTCTCATCCTTTACCTCTTTTAATTGTTTTTTTAATTCTTCTATTTCTTTATTTAGGTTTTGGTTCTTTCTTTAGTTCTCCTCCCTCATTAAATCCATGGAAATAATTATCTTCATCTTCCATTGCGCTGCTCTTATCTATATGTCTAATGTTTACATTTTTACTAATCTCCTCGACTTCACCTCTATTGTCTGCGCACCTTTTGTTGACGTTCCTTCTGTTTTCCGGGGCCCGTTCGTCCCCTTCCTCATTCCCTTCCATTTTCCTCAGTAATCCATCCCTTTCTCATTTTCTTCACCTTCCCACTACACCACGAGTTTTCTCCTTCCCTACTAACATAACACATACTCCCTCGTCGTTGAATCCGCGAAGATTTAATTTTGTTTTTCCGGAGTCCAATCGTCTCCGTCTCTCTGCCGATCGTGTGTGTGTGTGTGTGTGTGTGTGTGTGTGTGTGTGTGTGTGTGTGTGTGTGTGTGTGTGTGTGTGTGTGTGTGTGTGTGTGTGTGTGTGTGTGTTTGTGTGTGTGATATAGATATATAGTGGGAGGACGTAGGAAGAGAGAGAAGGAATAATTGAGACGAGAAAGCAGATTGTAAGTTTTGAATAGGTTCGAAGCGAA
Source organism: Oratosquilla oratoria (assembly GCF_046742065.1). Taxonomy (NCBI): domain Eukaryota; kingdom Metazoa; phylum Arthropoda; class Malacostraca; order Stomatopoda; family Squillidae; genus Oratosquilla; species Oratosquilla oratoria. Next base: position 11,545,137 of record NC_134816.1, read on the forward strand.
TAAATAGAAAACAGAAAACATCAGAATCATCTCTTCGATTTATGTTTTACGGATTTGTTTTTATTCCCTTGAGGTTTATGTCACATTACCAAAGGTGTCAGGCTGTTTTGTTTGTGTTTAGCATAATATTGAAATATTTCAATTACGTCCTTCGGGTAATTTATTTTATTTCATTCAACTGTAAAAAAAGATTGGAATAATTTGAATAGATAGTAACAGGTTAGTGAAAATAGGATTGAAGATTTTAGAAACTATTAGGAAAAGTGACGGAGAAAGAATGTAACGGAGGAAATGTTTTGTTGAAAGGAAATGAAGTTGAAGAAGAAAGAAGAAAGAGCAGTTTGAATGAAGAGTTGGAATCTAAAAATTAAATGGTGAAAGAAAAATAAAAAAGAATAGAAGATCATGAAAAGGTGTATTGTCAAGATGTGATGGCAAAAACAAAAACAAAATAAAGAAGTATTAGGTCTTTGAGGACAAAAGAGAAATGAAGAAGAAATAATTTTTGAAGAAGTATAACCTGCAAGCCTAGGCGATAAAAGAAAGGAAGAAGGGATATTATAAAAGAGAAATGTTTAGAAAATAAAGATGAATAGGTAAACTTGTATACATAATGGAAAGTGACTGGAGGAAAGGTTGAAGCAACATTAGCAGCCTCCACTACACATAAAATAGCCTTCATCCTGTCCGTCTCGCCTGATGTCTCATTCTGACAATAAACACAAAGCCAAACCACACTAATACCTTCCCACTACATGCTGACCATTCACTGAAACAAAGGTTTCCTGTTTGTCCACCCAGCCTGTATAGGTGAAGAAGAAATCATTGATCCTAATAGTTCCTTTAAGATTTTCTCGCTGAAGTGGGAATGGCAGCTGATTAAATGTAAATATGGTAGCACTCTTATAGTCACCCGCAGGGAGGTTACAAAGGATTACAAAGGCGGAGTATGCCGACAGGAGATCTTTTGGTCCATAACTAGGTCAGATGTGAATATATATATATATATATATATATTTATATATATATGTGTGTGTGTGTGTGTGTGTGTGTGTGTGTGTGTGTGTGTGTGTGTGTGTGTGTGTGTGTGTGTGTGTGTGTGTGTGTGTGTGTGTGTGATAAAATCTATAAAAGAATTTTTTTTAATAATATAAATTATAATAAATAAAATAAATAATACGTAGGTATAGTTAAATGATAAACAAATAGGTAAATAGTAAATAATAATAAACTGACGAATAGATAATAATAAATGGGAATCAAGCAAATAACAAATAAACAGACAAACAATAACAAACAAATAATCAAATAATATAAAATATATGGCAGTCATTACAGCATCTTACTTAAACGTTTATCTAAACGAATCTTAAAGCTTCGAATTAAACTACATTTCACTGCCTTTGCAGGAAGTTTATTCCATTCATCAACAACACGGTTGGCCAAGTTGTTTCTACCCACTTCCAAATTAAATCTATTTCCTGACAGTTTGAGACCATTATTTCTTGTAGGATTCTCATTCAGTATCAGAATTTTGTCACTTTTGATGTCAATCCACTTTAGAATCTTAAATACCTGTATCAAGTCATTTCTGAGTCTACGCTTTTTTTTTTTAGGGAAAACAGATTCATATATTTTAGTCGATTTTCGTATGATCTATTATTTATATTTGGAATAAGTTTTGTGGCTCTCCTTTGTAATTTTTCCAATCTGTCAATGTCTTTAATGAGATTCGGTGACCATACGGAAACAGCATATTCCAGATGTGGACGAACTAACGATTTATATAGCTTGTTAATGAGAGATGAGCGTTTGCAGTCAAAAGATCACGCGGTCAGTCCTAGAAACTTATTTGCTTTCTCAGAGGCTGAAATACACTGCTTAACTTATTTGAGATTATTACTGATAATTACCCCTAGATCCTTCTCACTATCTACTTTTGTTAACGAATTTCCAAATAACTTGTAATCGTACTAACTGTTATTTTTACCTATGTGCATAACCTTGCATTTACTTGTGTTAAATTTCATTAGCCACTTTTCAGGCCATTGCTGTAATTTATCTAAATCTTCTTGAATATCTAATTGATTGAAGTGATCATTTGCAATACCATAGAATTCCTCATTAATGTAGATTTGTCTTTTCTTTTTCCCTAGGGAAAAATTTATTAATTTATTTTGAATGTTCTTAGAATTGAAAAAAATATGAGAAAATTTCCTCAAAATGGGAAATAAAGTAATAAATAAAAATAAAATAAAATAGAAATATGACGAAAAACTATATATATGAAAGCAAAAGGGATGAAAAGATCTCAGAAGGAAAGGGGGAAAGATAAAAGTGAGTTCAGAATTTAAAAGTTCTAGACACAACGGACAACGAAAGTTAAATAACCGTTACGCGTCATCAGACGACAAAATCGTCGTTTTATTGTTGACGACGAGGCCCAAGGCTGAACAATTCTAGTCTGTTCCTACTGTGGTGTGAAAAAGTTTAAAACCATAAAATATTATGCTGCTGTCAAAAGTGCTAACTTTTCCTTGTGCGATGGGACAGCCTAGGCAAGTGATAATTACTAGTACGTTATGATAAACGAGCCAATAAAGCCACATGTACACAATTTTTTTAGCTTGTAGAAACTCGTTAAACATTTGGAGGGCAATATTTTCGTTGAACACTCATTATATTAGTGCAATAGGACTCACATTAAATTACTACAGAATTTACCTTACTTTCTGCCCCATAAATTAGAATTCTGCTTTGCGCAGTAAATAAAAGAATGGCATGAAAGTTTCCTTTGCCTTCTGTTCTGAAGAAATTTGAAATGTGTGTCATATATTTAAGTATAAATCTTTTTTATCTACGTATTATTTATTTATTCATTCATTTATTCATGAAGAAAAGTTGTTTCACACTTTGGTTTCAGGCAATGTGAGTAGCGGAGCAAGTATTGGAGGCAATGTGAGTAGCGGAATAAGTAAAGGCAGTTATGTTCTACGGATTTTCTCTTGTAAATCGTAACCAGTTTTCTTGTCCAGAGCCAGTGGAAAGCTCCGCCAAGAAGCAAGGCAACTGACCACGAAGGCTGTGACGGTTGCCACCATATAATTTTACTGTCACACAGAAATATTTACAATGGGACAGAAATAGGTATTGAAACGAACACCCCGGGCTCCTTTAAACGGCTCCGAACAATGTCGTTCAAATACAACTTCTAGGATTCGCTAAGCCCAGTAGCAACGACAAAGGTGGTAAGAGTGAACAAAAACACACGATCTTCCTTGGTCACATATATTAATACAAGGTAAACACAAATTGGGTATTGATCTATACAATGAAAATATACACATTCATGTAAATGGAAAAGCGCCGTTCGACTGTTCTAGATCGTATGCAGGTAGTGTAACTAAGGATTTTAAACGGTGGGCAAAGGATGCAGGAAGTTAACCGATTCGAGGCGATGTCTTTCATAGTCTAATGACACGATTGGGCTAAGTTGTAAGCACACGCTGACAGTCCCACTGCATTTTGGTTACAACATCGCCTCTTCTCCACCTCCTCCTCCTCGTTGCCTGCCTACCTACCTATCTCTGCTGATCGTAAACTACCCGAACGATGTAGCTTACGATAAACAGTTTACGTGTTCGTAACAGTATTTACACAGTTAAGTGATACACTCAATAATAAATATGATACATAGAAAGAAATAGCATGTTTTAATAATACATGGTACTACTTTGATATTTCCTTTGTGTAGGAATGTGTTAAACTCTGCAAACTAAGTGCTTTGGTTTTATTTTTAGTACTAGGCCAATAACGGTAAAGGGTCCTGTGAACTTAGGAGAAAGTTTCGATGTGGGTGTGTGATTAAGGGTTTACACAATGTCCCTAATCTCAACTATGCAATCTCTCGCTCCTATATTGCCTTTGGAGAGACTAGGGGTATTGTGAATTCTCCTGACGGGAGTGTTGAAAGTTTGTACTTTTACTTTGATATAATCGTCGAAATTGCAAATGGGGGGTAAGTCTGATGTAAGGAGATCATATTGGAGCTTTTTGTCCGAGCTAAAGAGGACAAAATGTAATGACTCCAATATTGACCTGTTAATGGCACTATTGATGCAGGCTAGGATCATTGGTACATGTTCATCCCAAGAAGAATGTGTGTCAGAGACAAGATGTCAGAGAGCATTTAGGATTTTGCGGTTCTGTCTCTCGACTAAATCGTTCGAGCTAGGGTGATAAGGAGTAGTGTTGCATTTTGTGATTTTAAAGTGTTTACAAATGTTTATGAAAATTTCATTGTTGAACTCTGTTCCGTTGTCTGAAATGAGTGTTTTAGGTGTAATTTAGGGGCATATGAGTTTGTCAACAATCATTTGTGTAACGTGCTGTGCTGTCTTCTCTGAAAAGGGTAAAAATATTCAGAATCGGGAGAAATGCTCCACACAAACAAAGAGGTATTGGTTTCCGCCGGGGGTGAGTGGTAACTTAAGAAGGCCAATAGCTACTGTTTCGAAAAGTTTGCAAGGGACAGGATAAGTTAACATGGGAACATGACCGCTAATATGACCCTTGTGTGCAGCGCATGAATGACAATCATCAATATAGGGGTGTTAAACTTTCCTCATGGTTAGCCAAAAGTACTGCAATCTGGATTGTGTCAAGCATTTGCATTTTCCTGGGTGGGGAGCGATGAGTGAATCGTGTACGAGTTTCAGAACTTCATGAATGAATTCCTTAGAAACAACAAGCTGAAGCACTGAACGTCTGGGTTCATGTTTGTTCTTCAGTGTTGTGGTGTGATACAGTATTTCGTCTATTAAGGTGTAGTTGTCGATATTTAGAGGAAAATCATCTGTGTTCTTTGTATCACCAGAGATGAGGAAATATATAACACGTTTCCAAAAGGGATCTGACTTTTGCATTGTGGCAATGCGCACTTGCGTAAGGTTGACAGGAGGGGAATCTCAACGTGGCGACTGAGGGCGTCTGCCACTACGTTTGCTTTTCCGTGAACAAAATGGAATGTTGGCATGGATTCTTGTATGGTGAGAAACCAATGTGCTAATTTGCCTGCGAGATTTTTTCCCTTTGAAGAAGTGTAAGATTGGTTGGTGGTCTGTGTGGATATGTATCTCGTAACCAGGGATTATCCCTTTGAAGTGCTTAAGGGCATATATTACAGCTAGTGCTTCTATTTCCATTACTGAGTAATTTTGTTCATGTTTGTTGAGTGTGCGGCTAGCATAAGCAATTGGTCTGAGTTTTGTGTCGTGTTGCTGCATGAGGACTGCACCGATGCCTGTGTAGCAAGCGTCCATGTATATTGTGAAGGAAGCTTGTGGTTTGGAAAAGCAAGGACAGATGCCGTCGTTAAGGCTTGCTTTAATTTATTAAAGGCTTTCTTTTGGTCAGGTGTCCAGTTAAAGGGAATGTCTTTCTTAAGTAAGGCGGTTAAGAGTGCTGCTATACCAGCGTATAACCTTTGATATGCCGTCTGTAAAAACCTGACAGACCAAGGAACTAACGTATGTGGTCAACAGAGGTAGGGCGTGGGAAACCAATGACAGCCTTGACCTTTTCCTATCATTGTAAAATTCCTGTGAATTAAGAACAAGGGCTAGGAAGCGTATTTCCCTCTGAAGAACACTTTTAAGTTTCAGTTTGAGTCCTACCTTTGCTAGTCGTGAGAAGACAATATTAAGCGTGTGTAGATGTTCGCTAACAGATTTGGAAGTAATGATAGTATCATCGAGATACATAAAAAATTGAGTGTCCTAGGAGGCCTGCATGTACTTTGTGCATGAGGTATGTGAAAACAGAGGGGACTGAAATAACACCCATAGCAACAAGGCGTTTGAATTGAAAGTGTCCATTGTGCTGAATGCTGTGAGTGGTCTAGACTCTGTATCAAGAGAAATCTGGAAATATCCTGACATGAGGTCCAGGTTGTGAAAAGTACGTTGTTTTCACCGACGGAGTGTAAGATGTCGTGTAATGGAATGGGATGTCTTTCTGGGACAGTTTGTTTGATTCTTTGAAATCCACAACTGAGCGGAAGGAACCATTGTGTTTGGGAAAAACAAAGATAAGGAAATTTCATTCAGAAATTGAAGGATCGATTATGTCTTACTTGATTATGTCTGTTATGAGGTTATCTACAATCGTGCCTTTACTGTGTGGTAATCTGTATGTGGGAATGTAATGTGGTTTTGAGTTTTCCCGAAGGGGTATATGGTGCTGAATAAAGTTTGTTAATCCAAGGGGTTCACCTGGCAATGCGATGGTATGTCTAAATTTCTTGCAAAGAGTAACTAAGTCAGCTTGTGCATCAGGAAAGTCTACGGGGTTTAAGTACAATGCATGAATGGTTTTCTGTGCTTTTAGCACGTTGGAAGTTGTAGTACACACTTTTGAAGTGGGGAATTTCTCCTCCATAAGTTGTATACGTGAGGGATATAAGAAGAAATGACAAATATTATCCCCAACTATGAGATGGCTTGGGGCATTAGTATTATTTGTAATCAGCATGCAAATGTGACCTTTCTTTGATGTTGAGCTTATGGCGGAAAGTAGGGAGATACCATTCACATGGCTTGTCTCTGGCATACAGATTACAGCAGTGTTTGGGTCTTGAAAGACTCGTAAGTGTAATTTTGTATACTCATGAGGGAGCAGCGTTTTTGAGTTGATTATTACTGCATGAGTATGATGAAAGTAGATAACACTTGTTAGACTGGGACGGATTGAAGGTATCTTCCATGAGGGGTAAGACATCTTTCTCAGTCGATGAATTATCGACGGTATGGAATGAGTTTTGCTTGGCGTTTTGCTGATTTTGACATGCAGGAGGAGTTTGTAGTCTTTTACGTTTGAAATGCATGTTGACATATGAGCAAGGAAGGAGAAGTGGAATCCTGAGAGGGTTTTGAAGTGGTTGAGCAGGTGTTGGATCTGTTTGTGTCTGGCTGTTGGAGCTCGGTCACGTGTATTTTGCTAATGGTATGGGGGTTTCTGAATGCAACGCAGGGAGGAAATGGTTTGCATAAATTATACATTTCTGAGCGGGATACGAAATATATTATGTTGCTTCATTAAGTTCAAGCCTATGAGGATGTCAGCGGGAAAGTGCACATCAGCTACGTAGACAGTAAGTGGACTGGGTGGGAATTGGTATTTAAAGTTAATATCCAAGGACAATTTTCCAAGGATAAGGAATGGTACACCGTCGACGTTGGTGGGTTGGATGTCAGGGGGCTCTAGGATGATGACTTCCTTACGCTCCGAACGGAATTTGTAGAAACTGAACGTGGACATAATGTTAACAGGAGATCCAGTTTCTAGAAATATGGTGAGTTTGGTGTTGTTTGATGTTGCCTTGAATACCATGGAAGGTGAGGAAATGTCCGGGGTGTTCAGGGTAAGCATAGGTAGGATTGGTGAGGGAAGTTCCGGGTATGGAATGCCTTGTGTGGACTTGCGTGTTGTGTTTGTGTTTTATAGTCATACGGAAGGTGTGTTATGTGTGTCTCTGGTGTGGGAGCGTTGTGGTGAATCAGGTCTTTGTTGTCTTTGTGCCAGGAGCACGCGACAGTAGTCATTCGTGTGGTAACAAGTTCCGTAGTAATCCCAGTAGCGATTTGACTGGGACGGCTGTCTCTTGTAGCATCTGTTTGTACTGCGTCCTGGTTTTTGGGAGTAGGTGAAAAATAGTGGTGTTCGTGATGGAGAGCGCTGACGTGAACCGGACCGAGTATGAGACATCTGTCTTGACGTCGTGTTATGTGACGTTGAAGGTGTTACTCTGGCTAGTGTGGATGGGGGTGATAGGTACAGACTGACCTTGGATGTGGGCTATTGTTCTTTCCTTATCGGAGAATTTCCTAGAAAATCCTCCTGGTGTGGTGCCTGGTGTGAATAAAATTGTACCATATTTTTGGAGTGTGTTAGGGTGTAATTGGGAAAGTAGTCGGAAATAGGCTAGCAGTAAGATTATGTGTTCGAGTGAGATTTTGTCGCCCTTAACCTAGTCTGAGTTTTTGAGATTTTTCCTGATCTCGCTCTTGAAAGTGGATGCAATATTTACTGCTCTTTTCTTTGTTTTATGTGGGCCGGTATTGTACGTTGTGGCCAATGAGTAGAGGGGTGAAAGTGAGCCAAGTTGATCAAATGCTGCACAGGAGTTTTTGAAATGTTGAACACTCTCCGGATATGTGTCTCTTTCCTAAAAAATGTCGGACTGTATATCACTTGCGAGTACGTTGTTGAGATCTGTCTTTGATTTGAGAATAATAAAAAAAATTGTTTCATCGTCTGTGACAGTTCTACGTGTGATTTCAGATTATAATTTTGAGAGTAGGTTGTGTGCAGGAATGTTACGTCCATTATATTTTGATAAACTATTCTCTTCTTTGATGATTGTTATGTGATGTTGTGCCTTTGGCGGGGTGTGTGGATAAGTTATCGGAAATAGTAGCCATGTTTGGAGTGTTTGAGAATTTGGCAAATCGGAAACGAGTACAATAATTGTGTGTGCGTTGAGATTTTTGGGACCGCGTCATGAAATATAAACACAAAAGTAATAGAGAGTAGCCGCTAGATAAAACCTATCACGGAAATTGTATCTACTTACCAAAGATTATATGGTAATGGCTTAGCTCCTGGGTGATGAAGCATTTTGGCTTGTGGTGGGATGAGATGAACACAGATGGTACAATGCTATAAAACAAAATTAATATGAATATATATATATATATATATATATATATATATATATATATATATATATATTTAAGATTATTTCAGACAAATGAGAGAGAATGTGGGTGGGGAAGGGCAAACGAAGATGTGTTAGGAATAGAGTTTATTGCCCTAACGTTGCGACCAACTTGGTCTTCTTCAGAGGACTACAGCATTACAGACGGATCACAATTCTTATATTCGTAGTGAGAGGGAACCCGCCAAGGTATGAGCGTCATGTTTTCCCTTTGGCTAACGATTTAATTATTAGGACACTTGCTGCTTTCGAGAGTCATTTAAATCCGTCTCTGTCGTTGTTGTTCTTGTTGGCGGCGATATGTGCAGCTTCCACAGTTTTTCTCATTTTCTTCTCAAATCCCTCGTGTAGAATTTCTGCGTTGTTCCAATCAGGTAGATGTCCACATTTGTCCAGGTGACGAACCAGGGAGTTAGATGTTCTATGAGCCCTGAGATCGTTTTTGTGCTCATTCAAGCGTTTATTGAACCCTCGACCTGACTCACCGAAATAAGATGATGGACAACCGTTGCATGGAATACGGTAAATGACACTGAGATTATTACGCATATTATTATGTTTCTTAAATATTTTTCCTATTTTATTGGAAGATATTTTTGCTATATTTATTCCACCTTTTAACAAATAATCATCAATAGCTATGGTGTTTATAGAATTAGGGACAGAAATAAAATGAGACTTATCCTTTCCCGGGGTCCGGACGTTTGAGCCATCGTAGATCTTCTTGGCTTTCCTCGTTGTCCTGGTGATCAAACCTCCGGGGTATTTCAGCTTCCTAAAGGTATTCTTGATGTAAGTAAGTTCATCCTCTAGGAATTCTTCACTGCAGATACGAAAAGCTCTGAGAAAGAAACCTATTAGAACACCCGTTTTAACACGTCTGCTGTGTGCTGAAAAATAATGGACAAAGTCGTCCCTATTGGTGGGTTTCCTGTACACCGAGAAACTTACCTGTTGAGAACCTCTGTGTATCAACGTGTCTAAAAATGGTAAATTACACTCTTTTTCTAGTTCAACTGTGAATTGAATGTCTTTATTCACAGCGTTGAGTCTTCTCAACTTATTTTCTATATTAGTTCTTTTTGGCATCACCACGATTATGTCATCCACGTACCTTAACCAAGTGGTACCTCTTCCCATGATGTTGATGTATTTGTCCATTTCTAATACTTCTATGAATAAACATGCCATGACAGCAGATAATGGACTCCCCATTGCGAGACCTCTAATCTGTTTAAATTCAATGTTGTTAAACATAAAATATCCAAATTTGACACACATGGAAATAAGTTTTATATAATCAGATCTTGGGACTGGAAGGATATCATCATCGATATCTGTTGTTACTTTCTTCACTGCTTCTAGGGCATCAAAAATAGAAACATTTGTGAATAACGCTGTTATATCGAAGCTTGCCAACTTTTTATCACTTACATTTACATTTAAACTGTGGAAGCTGCACATATCGCCGCCAACAAGAACAACAACGACAGAGACGGATTTAAATGCCTCTCGAAAGCAGCAAGTGTCCTAATAATTAAATCGTTAGCCAAAGGGAAAACATGACGCTCATACCTTGGCGGGTTCCCTCTCACTACGAATATAAGAATTGTGATCCGTCTGTAATGCTGTAGTCCTCTGAAGAAGACCAAGTTGGTCGCAACGTTAGGGCAATAAACTCTATTCCTAACACATCTTCGTTTGCCCTTCCCCACCCACATTCTCTCTCATTTGTCTGAAATAATCTTAAATATGTCGAGAGGTGGTGGAAGAGGTGAGATGTGGAAGGAATACAGCAGAAGGCAGCGGATCACAAGCCTTACACTCCGTAGGAGATTTCTCCTGAATTGCCTCGATGAGATGGTTCTCCCTAGATCGGCTCCAAAACAGCTAAGAAGTGATGAACACCCATTCACAGACAGCGCCAGGACATACTTAGAGGAATCCTGTGAAACGTTACAGGACAAGTTGGACGAAATCAGCGATGGTAAGAGAAAGGTAACCATACCCTTCTGGCTGGTAAGTAGATTAAATAAGGATTATGTTGTACTAGAACAAAAACTTAAACGTAGGCTACTTTGGTTATGTAATAACAGTGATTGGAACAAATTGGAAAGGAATGACTTTGTGACCAACCTTTCAGACAGACAGCTATCTAAAGACGAGAAATTGGTACTGTCTTTGGGACTTAAATTTGATATAGGAGGAAAAGGTAAGGACTACAAGAGAAATGTGAACAATAATTATAAATGGTCTGAGAACGAAGTTGATAAAGGTTTCACCCAAGGGGTAATAACATGTTACCAAGCCTTGGCCGATTGTAATCGTTTTGTTATTCCCAAAAGATTTAGAGAAGTCCTTCAGACTTTGAGTAATGATAATGACATTATTATCACCCACGCCGACAAAGGCGGCGGAGTAATTATTTTAAATAAAATTGACTATCTGGACAAAATGTCCGATCTTTTGAATGATGAATCAACATACGAAAGACAACCGGTCGGCAACGCTGATATAGAATCAGCAAGATTCAACACAGAAGCGAGAAAAATCCTACGTAAATCAACCAGGGGAAAAAAGTTGTTAGGATTACTAGAAGAAGCTCCAAAACCCCCATTAATGCACGGTCTACCTAAAGTACATAAGGTAAATATCCCCATGAGGCCCATAACTTCAGGGATTGGTAGCGCTCCGCACAGACTAGCGAAATGTCTGGCAAAACCCCTTTCCAACGTCATCGGTTCCATCAGCGGGGCCCATTTAAGAAATTCTTCCGACCTGATCCAGAGACTTAAAGATCTAAATGTAAGTGATAAAAAGTTGGCAAGCTTCGATATAACAGCGTTATTCACAAATGTTTCTATTTTTGATGCCCTAGAAGCAGTGAAGAAAGTAACAACAGATATCGATGATGATATCCTTTCAGTCCCAAGATCTGATTATATAAAACTTATTTCCATGTGTGTCAAATTTGGATATTTTATGTTTAACAACATTGAATTTAAACAGATTAGAGGTCTCGCAATGGGGAGTCCATTATCTGCTGTCATGGCATGTTTATTCATGGAAGTATTAGAAATGGACAAATACATCAACATCATGGGAAGAGGTACCACTTGGTTAAGGTACGTGGATGACATAATCGTGGTGATGCCAAAAAGAACTAATATAGAAAATAAGTTGAGAAGACTCAACGCTGTGAATAAAGACATTCAATTCACAGTTGAACTAGAAAAAGAGTGTAATTTACCATTTTTAGACACGTTGATACACAGAGGTTCTCAACAGGTAAGTTTCTCGGTGTACAGGAAACCCACCAATAGGGACGACTTTGTCCATTATTTTTCAGCACACAGCAGACGTGTTAAAACGGGTGTTCTAATAGGTTTCTTTCTCAGAGCTTTTCGTATCTGCAGTGAAGAATTCCTAGAGGATGAACTTACTTACATCAAGAATACCTTTAGGAAGCTGAAATACCCCGGAGGTTTGATCACCAGGACAACGAGGAAAGCCAAGAAGATCTACGATGGCTCAAACGTCCGGACCCCGGGAAAGGATAAGTCTCATTTTATTTCTGTCCCTAATTCTATAAACACCATAGCTATTGATGATTATTTGTTAAAAGGTGGAATAAATATAGCAAAAATATCTTCCAATAAAATAGGAAAAATATTTAAGAAACATAATAATATGCGTAATAATCTCAGTGTCATTTACCGTATTCCATGCAACGGTTGTCCATCATCTTATTTCGGTGAGTCAGGTCGAGGGTTCAATAAACGCTTGAATGAGCACAAAAACGATCTCAGGGCTCATAGAACATCTAACTCCCTGGTTCGTCACCTGGACAAATGTGGACATCTACCTGATTGGAAACAACGCAGAAATTCTACACGAGGGATTTGAGAAGAAAATGAGAAAAACTGTGGAAGCTGCACATATCGCCGCCAACAAGAACAACAACGACAGAGACGGATTTAAATGACTCTCGAAAGCAGCAAGTGTCCTAATAATTAAATCGTTAGCCAAAGGGAAAACATGACGCTCATACCTTGGCGGGTTCCCTCTCACTACGAATATAAGAATTGTGATCCGTCTGTAATGCTGTAGTCCTCTGAAGAAGACCAAGTTGGTCGCAACGTTAGGGCAATAAACTCTATTCCTAACACATCTTCGTTTGCCCTTCCCCACCCACATTCTCTCTCATATATATATATATATATATATATATATATATATATATATATATATATAAATATATATATATAAATATATAAATATATCCTGGTCTGGATGGATGACATGCAGAATGTCTAAAAAAAAGTAGGTACAGTGATGGACTGGCTGGTGAGGCTATTTAATGTTTGCTGGAGAGAGGGTTGAGTGCCGCAGGACTGGAGGAGTGCCTGTATAGTTCCACTTTACAAGGGAAAAGTGGACAAGTGTGAATGTAGTAGTTTCAGAGGGATTAGCTTGTTAAGTGTAGTTGGGAAGGCTTATGGGAGGATCTTGATTGAGAGGATTAGGAGAGGAACTGAGGGAGTAATTGGTGAGGAACAGTGTGGATTTAGGACGGGTAGAGGTTGTGTAGATCAGATCTTTGTGGTAAGACAAATATATGAGAAAGCTATAGGAAAGGGGAAGGATATATTTTTTTTATGGATCTGGAAAAGGCTTACGATAGGGTAGACAGAAAGGCACTGTGGGAGGTTATGCAGATATATGGGATAGGAGGAAAGCTTCTAGGAGCTGTCAAGAGTTTTTATGAGAGTAGTAAAGCTTGTGTCAGGATTAGAAATGGAGAGAGTGAGTGGTTCGAGGTAAAGGTGGGACTTCGTCAGGCAGGATCGGAGGAGGGACTGAGGAAGTTGATGACAGAGTTTGGGAGAGTGTGTGATAGAAGAAAGCTAAAGATAAATGTGGGTAAAAGTAAGGTGATGAGATGTACAAGGGGTGAAAGTGGCAGTAGACTGGAAGTGAGTATTAAGGGAGAGCGACTGGAGGAAGTGGATAGTTTTAGATACTTGGGTGCAAAGGTGGAGTGAAGGTGGAGGTAGAATGTAGATTGAGAGAAGCAAGTAAATGCCTTGGTGGATTGAAGAGTGTAATGAGGAATAGGAATCTGGGAATGGATGCTAAGAGGAGACTGTATGAAGGAGTGATTGTGCCAACAGCACTGTAAGGGGCAGAAACATGGAATATAATAGAAGAAGAGAGAAGGAACTTGAATGTGTTTGAGATGAGGTGTCTGAGAAGTATGATTGGGGTTACTAGGCTGGATAGAGTGAGAAATGAGGAGGTGAGGAGAAGAACGGGGATGGAAAGGGAGTTGGGAGATAGGGTTGATGAAAGATTATCGGGATGGTTTGGACACATGGAAAGAATGAATGAAGAAAGACTAGTAAAAGAGGTATGGAAGGCAGATGTGGAGGGAGTAAACATGAGGGGACGTCCTAGGATGAGGTGGATGGATGGGGTGAAGGGGACTTTGGGGAAGAGGAGAATGTCTGTTGAGGAAGGACGGGAGAGGACAGAAGACAGGGGTGAATGGAGAATGGTTGTATATGGATGATGTTGTGATGCATGAGGTGGAATGGGGGGTGAGGTAGTATGTGTGAGCAAAATTTGACGCAGTCCGAAGGGATTTCTCCCCGTCTTCTCCTTTATGCATAGGGGAACGGAGAGGGGGGTTCGCCGATTTAATGAAGCGGCCTTGCTGTGGATGTGCTGTGTCTTGCGACACTGCTTCTAACCTAGGGCAGTGGACAAGGTGCAGGGATGACCCGTCATCCAGGAGGTGCTAAGATAAGAGGGAGGGTGAAGGGATGTGGAGTGTATTCAGGGATGGAATGGGTGGGAATGATTTTATGCCTTGTCCTTTTTGGCTACCTCCATTGTAAGAGGGAAAAAGCCTTGGTATATGTATGTATGTATGTATGTATATATACATATATATATATATATGTATATGTATATATATGTATATATATGTATATGTATATATATATGTATATATATATGTATGTATATATATGTATATATATATATATATATATATATATATATATATATATATATATATATATATATATTGGGCCCCATAGTGTAGAAAGATACTTCCTTTGAGAAGTGGAGGGCTCGTGTGTGGCAATGGCAGGTGGGCGGTCAACTTGTACAGTCGTGCTCCTGGGAAATGGTTTTTGTCCGTGGTGCTGGGCGATGGCGTTTGGGCGGTCAACTTGTCCGCGTGTGGTGATGGGGCTGGGGCGGGGCTTTTGTCCGTGACGGTGGAGTGTAGCCTTGTATATATGATGCAGGGCGATGCAGCGAAAAGGGTTGCCTAGTAAATAATGTTACTGGCTATGTTGGAGTTGATTTCCTTATAGTAATGTTTTAGGCTACGTTAGAGTTGATTTCTTTATGGTAATGATGCTGGCTACATTGGATAGCGATCCTGGGTAGACTTGAGTTCAGGAGTGGAGCTGCCTTGTAGACGATCTTCGTTACCGACCGCTGCTATGTGAATGTTGGATTGTGGCAACGTTCGAATCCCAGCGGTGCTACCAGAAAATGTGGCAATCTTCGTATCCCACCGCTTATTATCAGAAAATGTGAAAAGGTATTCCACACTTTGGTTTCAGGCGATGTGAGTAGCGGAGCAAGTATTGGAGCCAATGTGAGTAGCGGAGTAAGTAAAGGCTGTTTCGTTGTACAAATTTACTCTAGTAAGTCGTAACCAGGTGTCTTGTCCAGAGCCAGTAGAGATCTGCGAAAGAAGCGAGGCAATTGACAACGAAGATTATGACGGTTGCCACTACAACTTTTTCTTGTTATACAGAAATATTTACAATGTGACACATATAGATATTTACATGGTTGAGTGATACACTCAATAATAAACAAAAATATTTACAATTATGATACATAGAAAAACATGGCATATTAAGATATGCCATGTTTTCCTATGTATCATAATTGTAAATATTTTTATAGTATATATTTTTATTTTTATTATATTTTTATTTCTATAGTGCATGGTGAAAAAATATAAGGATAAATCTTTCTGTGGACATTCGCTTCTCAACGGTTGTACCTGGAGTGCACCAGGTGTCCTAAGGGTCAAATTCAGGTCGGCCTAACTACAGTTAAGTTCCCTCTACGGTCGGGATTTGGTTAGACCTGACGTTCAACAACATTTTGGTGCTGCTGCTACGAAGTACGTGACGTCGTATGCTCAATATCTATCTTCTCGTAGCGCGACGTCCTGTGACGTGTAATATATCTTCTTCCAAAATTCACTTATATATTTATTTATTTACTTATTTGTCTAAATACAAGCCACCGGCTGTACTTGTCCCTGACTCGCAGGAAGCTCGGCCTTTGACAGGAATCCACCATTTTTACACGACTCCAAAATATCTACAGGACACAATCAACTATACATGACTCCACCGGATCTACAAGATTCCACCTATGTATTCATTTTAATTACCATATGTGAATGTAGTAGTTTCAGAAGGATTAGCTTGTTAAGTGTAGTTGGGAAGGCTTATGGGAGGATCTTGATTGAGAGGATTAGGAGAGGAACAGAGGGAGTAATTGGTGAGGAACAGTGTGGGTTTAGGACAGGTAGAGGTTGTGTAGATCAGGTTTTTGTGGTAAGACAGATATGTGAGAAAGCTATAGGTAAGGGGAAGGATGTTTTCTGGGCCTTTATGGATCTGGAAAAAGCTTACGACAGGGTAGACAGAAAGGCACTGTGGGAGGTTATGCGGACATACGGGATAGGAGGAAAGCTTCTGGGAGCTGTCAAGAGTTTTTATGAGAGTAGTAGAGCTTGTGTCAGGATTAAAAATGGAGAGAGTGAGTGGTTTGAGGTAAAGGTGGGACTTCGTCAGGGATGCGTTATGTCACCCTGGCTGTTCAACTTATACATGGATGGGGTGGTGCGAGAGGTGAATGCAAGGGTAGTGGGTCAGGGATTGGAGATGGCTAAGGAAAATGGAGAAAAGTGGGAGGTGAGCCAGCTGTTGTTTGCGGACGACACTGCGCTTGTGGCAGGATCGGAGGAGGGATTGAGGAAGCTGGTGACAGAGTTTGGGAGAGTGTGTGATAGAAGAAAGCTGAAGATAAATGTGGGTAAAAGTAAGGTGATGAGATGTACAAGGGGTGAAAGTGGCAGTAATCTGGAAGTGAGCATTAAGGGAGAGCAACTGGAGGAAGTGGATAGTTTTAGATATTTGGGTGCAAATGTGGCAGGAAAGGGTGGAGTGAAGGTGGAGGTAGAATGTAGATTGAGAGAAGCGAGTAAATGCCTTGGTGGTTTAAAAAGTGTAATGAGGAATAGGAATCTGGGAATGGATGCTTAGAGGAGACTGTATGAAGGAGTGATTGTACCAACAGCACTGTATGGAGCAGAAACATGGAACATGAGAGAGGAAGAGAGAAGGAACTTGAATGTGTTTGAGATGAAGTGTCTGAGAAGTATGATTGGGGTTACTAGGCTAGATAGAGTGAGAAATGAGGAAGTGAGGAGGAGAACAGGGATGGAAAGGGAGCTGGGAGATAGGGTTGATGAAAGAGTATTAGGATGGTTTGGACACATGGAAAGAATGAGTGAAAAAGACTAGTAAAGGAGGTATGGAAGGCAGATGTGGAGGGAGTGAACATGAGGGGACGTC
>NC_134816.1:11567593-11577593 GCF_046742065.1 Oratosquilla oratoria
CAGAAATCAATAAAAGAGCCTGTCGGGAAAAAAAAATTGTGTTACTTGAGAGGAAAAGTGAATTCTTCAATAACAAAAGGAAGCCTCTGAAATAGAATAGACTAGACATAACATGAACAATGGGAAGTGTCACTCGGTACAGTAGGAATAAACTAAAATAATATAAGGACCTTAGGGTAGGAAGTCTTAATTTTGACCAACGATGTCATTGGCTCTATCTCTTTTGACTACCAGGGGTCAAGGAGTATAAAGAAATGTCGCAACCAACGCAGGAGAGTGGCATATAAATCGAGTAAACATTAGTCTTTGAAATAGGAGGTGCCTTGTCCGGCTAAGCAAAACTACGTGTTGGGAATCAGAAATATGTCATCTGTATATATATATATATACATATATACATATATATATACATATATATATATATATATATATATGTATGTATATATATATGTATATACATATATATATGTATATATATATATATATGTATATATATATATATGTATATATATATATATATATATATTGTAGCCGACAATGGTTGTGTAGCGGAGGACGGCGCTTCTATTCAGGGCGTGGGTGCACCGCTACCGCCAGTGTAACCGATAATGGTTGTGGTTACATAAGGAGGACTTAATGCGGGCGATATAAATTCCAAAACGGGAGTTTTCTTCTGTTTATTAACAATGAAGGCAATCTGGTTAACAAATATTGTTAGGTACAAATGGGCCCTGTGAGCGAATAACAATGTGTGCCAGGCCTTGACCTAGGGCAGAACTGGCTGGCAGCCTCTCGACCTGCCTAGCTTTGGCCAGTAGGTTCTTGACCTACCTAGCTCTGGCCGGTAGGCTCTTGACCTACCTAGCTCTGGCGTCTGGCCGGTAGGCTCTTCACCTACCCAGCTCTGGCCTTCGTGAAATGGGTGTTATAGGTTATATAGGGGGTTAGTGGGTTGTTGTAAGTAAAGGCGTTAGTCTCGCTATTCTATGCATTGGGGTTACTTTTATATATGAGGTTAGTCCTATAGTTGGTGGGTGTTGTTAGGTATATTATGTATATGTTAGTTTATGGGTAATATAACAAGAGAGTTATAATAAAGGATTTTTAATAGGTTAGTCTGGTGACATTGGTATATCTTGTTTTTCTTGAAATGTGCTTCGTTAAATGTATGTTCTGGGAAATGCAAGGTTAGCAAGAGGGGAGTCTCGCTATGTTACAAGATGTGGATCACGTGCGTGGTGGGTGATGGTTAGTAATGGTTACATATGTATATATATATACATATATATATATATATAAATATATATACATATATATATGTATGTATATATATACATATACCAAAGGCTTTTTCCCCTTTTTAAGAGATGTAGGCAAAAACAAAGGCATAAAAACCATTCCCAACCAGTGTATCCCTAATACACTCCACTCCTCTCCACCCTCTATCCTCCCTATTATCTTGGCACCTCCTGGATGACGGGTCATCCCTGCATCTTGTCCACTGCCCTGGGTCAGAAGCAGTGCCGTAAGACACAGCACATCCACAGTAAGGCCACTTCATTAAATCGGCAACCCCCCACTCTGTCCGTTCCCTCATGCAGAAGAGGAGAAGACGGGGAGAAATCCCTTCGAACTGCGTCAAACTTTTCTCACACATACTACCTCACCCCCATCCCCCACCCATTCCACCTCATGCATCACAACATCATCCATATACAACCATTCTCCATTCACCCCTGTCTTCTGTCCTCTCCCGTCCTTCCTCAACGGATAATTTCCCTCTTCCCCAAAGCCCCCTTTACCCCATCCATCCATCTCATTCCAGGTCGACCCTTCATGTTCACTCCTTACACATCTGCCTTCCAACCTCCTACACTAGTCTGTCTTTGCTTATTCTTTCCATGTGTCCAAACCATCCCAATACTGTTTCATCCACTCTATCTCTTAACTCCCATTCCTCCCCCGTTCTTCTCCTTACCTCCTCATTTCTCACTCTATCTAGCCTAATAACCCCTATCATACTTCTCAGACACCTCATCTCAAACATATTCAAACTCCTTCTTCCTTCCTCTCTTATGTTCCATGTTTTTGCCCCGTACAGTGCTGTCGGCACAATCACTACTTAATACAATCTCCTCTTAGCATCAATTCCTAAATGTCTGTTTCTCATTACACTATTTAATCCACAAAGACATTTACTCGCTTCTCTCAATCTACATTCTACCTCCAACTTCCAGTCTGGTGCCACTTTCACCCCTTGTACATCTCATCACTTTACTTTTACCCACATTTAACTTCAACTTCTTTCTTTCATACACTTTTCCAAACTCTGTCACTAACATCTGCATCTTTTACCTTGTCTTCTCTACTTGTTTCGCCTCCTCTTCCTCTCTTAATTTCTTTCCAAAACATCTTTTTATTACTTTCAAAATTTCTGGAATACTCTTACCCCATTTCACATCTGCTCTCCTCTTTGCCCCTTTATCTTATGCTTTACTTCTCTTCTCTTTTCTTTGTACCTCTTACATGACTCCCTCGTCATATTTTGTAACCAAACTGTGAAAGTTCGCTTCTTTTCTTCTACAACCTTCTTTGTTTCCTCATCCCACCACTCACTACCCTTCCTTCTATTTCCTCCCGTCCTTCTTGCTCCACACATCATCTTTGCACACCTTTTGACTCCCTCCTTGAACCATCGCCATTCCTCCTCCACTCCTAGTTCTACTATATCCTTCACTTTCTACCACTCCTCTCTTAGCTTCTTCTTGTACCCCTTCTCTTTTTCTTTCTCATTTAAGCAGTTCACTCTAAGTACCTCCCTACCTTTTGTCCTTTTTCACCACTCCCAACATACCTTTCACCAAAAAATTATCAGATATTTCTCCACTCTCCCCTTAGAACACGTACATCCTTAACTCTTCCTATTATGCTCCTATCTACCACTACATAGTCCACTAACGTTCTACCACCCTTCCATCCACCACCCTCTCCCATATGTACTTATGCTTGACTTTCTTCCTAAGGACTGTATTTGGTATCATCAACTCTCTTTTGAGACACATCATCCCCACCATAAACTCTCCACTATGATTTTTTCCCTGGAACTCCAACCCTACCGATCACTCCGTCTATTTCTTCATTTCCTACCCTAGCATTAAGGTCTCCCAACACAACTACATTGACGTTTCTTCCTAATCTCTCTTTGCACTCATTTGAATCCATCCAAAAACCCTCCCTTTCCTCTACGCTCTTCTCACTACCAGGCCCATACGCACTTACAAAAACCCACATCTCCCCTCCTAGCTTCACCTTTATCCACATTAACCTTGAAGAAACCTCCTTCCACTCCACTACACGCTTACCTATCTCTTCACTTACTAGTATAGCCACCCCTTCTCTCCCTCGTCCCCCCTTCACTCCAGAGAACCTCCCAACTACACTCCCAAACTCACACTCGCCCCTCCCTTTCAACGTAGCTTTACTCATTGCCAACACATCCATCTTTCTTCTCACAAACATACTGCCTATCTCTTGCCTTTTACTCTCATCTGTACCACATTCACGCAAATTTAAAGATCCAAACCTTAGGGTACTGGTCGGAAAAATCCTAGACCTTCCTATTACTTTATCTATTTATCTATTTATTTATTTATTCATTGACTTATTCATTGACTTATCTATTTATTTATTTATCTATTTGTTTATTTATTTATTTATCTATTTATTTACTTATTTATTTATTTATTTATTTATTTATATGTTCATTTATTTATTTATTTATTTATTTATTTATTTATTCATTTATTTATTTTATTTATTTATTCATTTATTTATTTATTTATTTATTTATTTATTTATTTATTTATTTATTTATTTATTTATTTATTTATTTATTTATTTATTTATTTATTTATTTATTTATTTATTTATTTATTTATTTATTTATTTATCTATTTATTTATTTATCTATTTATTTATCTATTTATTTATCTATTTATTTATTTATTGTTTATTTATTGATTTTAGGAATGTCCCCTGTGGGGCTAGAAGTAGCAGGATTCCTAGTCCTAACGCCCGTCCATTTTTTGTCGCCTCATACGACTGAAATGGGAAAACATGGTGGCAGCATTCTTTTCTTCCACCACAGGGTTGGTGAAAAAAGTAAATGAATATTCAGAGAAATGGTACAGGACAGTAACATGGGTTTTGGGGTCGCATAACGGAGGGACAATCGCAGTATAATAAAAGGGTCCTCATTTTTCTATGAACAGAGACTTTATCACAGACAAAATGATGTGTGGCTCTGGTTCGTAGGAGCGCCCCATATAAACCCTAAAGTATCAACTGCATGCTACTTTGCCACAATAACATTCGGCCAATACCCCAGACGGGTATTGAAAGTAATAAAAATATTTTGGAAAGAAATCAAAACAGAAAGAGGAGGTGAATTAAGTAGAGAAGAAAAATAAAAGGTGCAGATGGAGAGATGATAATGAAAGAGAAGGCAGTGAGAGGACGATGGGCAGAGTATTTTAGGGAGCTGCTAAATGTGAAGGAGTATAAGAAGGGAAAGGTTGTAATGGCAGAAATGGCGATGCAGTAGTTTGAGGAGGCAGTGATGACAACAGCACCTACGTCTCTGAAAATGTGAGCACGGTAGGTGGACGACATCTTTGTGGTTATGAAGAAAAAAGTGGAGCCCTTCCTCAAAATCTGGCTGAAATAAGGCTATTCAGTTGAAAATGGAAGGAGAAGTAGATGGGAAACTACCATTCCTGGATGTGATGGTTACGAGAGTGGGGAATTGTCTAACCACAGGGGTGTACAGAAAGGGCACACACATTGACAGGCTACTCGACTATGACAATTGCCACCCAATTGAACACAAGAGAATTGTAGTCAAAACGTTGTGGTCGAGAGCGGAGAAAGTTTGTTCTACGGGGGAGAACATAATGGAAGGAAAGAACCACCTTAAGAAGGTCTTTAAGGACAATGGGTTCCCCAGAGCAGTGGTGAGAAGGTGGATAGCGAGACAGGAGAACAACACGGAAGGCGGGAGAAACCCTAGCAGAATTACGGTGCCCTACATAAAATGGCCGTGTGAAGTGACGGCCAGGCTTTTAAGTAAACACGGGGGTTTTGGTTGCGCACAAACCAATGAACACTCTGAACGGTATCTTGACAAAGGTGAAGTACAATGAAACTGAAGGAGACCACGCTGAGATAGTATATGCCATCCAATGCAGATATTGTGATGCACATTACGTGGGAGAGACAAGAAAGAAGCTGATGACACGGGTACAAGAACACCGGAGGGCGGTAGGTAGGAAGGAAAAGAGCCCGGCAATATCTAGACACTGTGAGGACCGAAAACACGAAATGGAAGTTTGGACCAGTGACCATAGTAGTATAAGCCGTTGCATCCCTTTGAATGGCCGTGTATGGAGGAATGAGGGGGAGGGTGGAAAAAAGGACTACGTAAACAGCATTACGAAGGAGGGTGGATTTTGTCCGATACACGCCTAATGATTGGTACGGTGTTTGTTAGTTTCGGCAACTTTAGTGTGGGTATTTAAATTGCTTGTTCAGGAGTACTACTGTGCTAACTATGAATATTCATATTGTTGCTTGCACTGTGTCCTTATTCCACGGAATCCGCACTTTGTACAATTTGGATGTTTGTAACGGCCGCCAGGTTTCAAGGATTTTATAGTCTCTGTGGTGTAGTGGTCTAGGGCGCCGTACATGTAATTTACGGATAGCCGAGTACAGCGGGTTCGAGCCCCGCATGCAACTGTCATAAAAATTATCGGTTTGATGTCGCTGCCATTAGCGTATTTCTCTCATAGTTACAATGGCGACAAGCGTGAAAGGGGTTCGTCCCGGTCCTTACCCCACACCACTGGTGGGCTGGTCCTTGAGTAATACAGGAATTCGGATCGCCGTAATAAGTGATCTTCCTTCCC
Organism: Oratosquilla oratoria; assembly: GCF_046742065.1. Classification (NCBI taxonomy): domain Eukaryota; kingdom Metazoa; phylum Arthropoda; class Malacostraca; order Stomatopoda; family Squillidae; genus Oratosquilla; species Oratosquilla oratoria. The sequence continues at coordinate 11,573,560 of NC_134816.1, forward strand.
TCGGGAATCAGTTCGATTCCAGGTTTCAAGGATTTTATAGTCTCTGTGGTGTAGTGGTCTAGGGCGCCGTACATGTAATTCACGGATAGCCGAGTACAGCGGGTTCGAGCCCCGCATGCAACTGTCATAAAAATTATCGGTTTGATGTCGCTGCCATTAGCGTATTTCTCTCATAGTTACAATGGCGATAAGCGTGAAAGGGGTTCGTCCCGGTCCTTACCCCACACCACTGGTGGGCTGGTCCTTGAGTAATACAGGAATTCGGATCGCCGTAATAAGTGATCTTCCTTCCCTCGGGAATCAGTTCGATTCCAGGTTTCAAGGATTTTATAGTCTCTGTGGTGTAGTGGTCTAGGGCGCCGCACAGGTAATTTACGGATAGCCGAGTACAGCGGGTTCGAGCCCCGCATGCAACTGTCATAAAAATTATCGATATGTATATATATATATATATATGTATATATATGCATATATATATGTATATATATGCATATATATATATATATATATGCATATATATGTATATATATGTATATATGCATATATATACATATATACATATATATACATATATATATATATATATATATATGTATATATATATATATATATGCATATACAGGGTGTCCATGCAGTCGTTTTACAATTTAGAGAATGTATCAGAGAAGCAGTTGATAAGATATCTTAACGACATTAGTTTTATAACAATCAGTGTTTATTATTTTTTTATTCATTTAATACACTTCTATATAGGCACAATTAGTTGCCCAAAGCACATCAAGATGGTAGTATGGCCTTATCAATGGTGTCAATGACATAAGAAATCCTTTACTTCATGTCAGTAATGTCCTGTATCTTTGTTCGATACACAATATCTTTCACATAACCCTAAAGAAAGAAGTCCAAGGGAGTGATATCTGGTCACGTGACCACACTGAAACAAGTGCACATGCACTTTTACGCACAGCTCACAAACTCATATATTGATAAGGAATCAAGTAGAGATTATATACATATACGCTAGATATACATCACAACACATTATATAACTTTAATAAACACTGATTAATATAGAACAAAACTGGATAAGATATCTTGTCAACTTCCTTTGTAATAATTTTTCAAAATTGTAAAAAGATCTATTTGACACCTGTATATATATATATATATATATATATATATATATATATATATATATATATATATATATATATATACATGCATACATACATAATACTTACATACATACATACATACATACATACATACATACATACATACATACATACATACATACATACATACATACTTACATACATACATACTTACATACTTACATACATACATACATACATACATACATACATACATACATACATACATACATACATACATACATACATACATACATACATACATACATACATACATGCATACATACATGCATACATACATACATACATACATACATACATACATACATACATACATACATACATACATACATACATATATACATACATATACCAAAAGCTTTTTCCCGCTTTCAAGGGAGGTAAAAAAAAAGTAATAAAAACCACTTCCACTCATTCCATTCCTAACATACTTCACTCCTATCTACCACCTTCCCCCCTCTTATCTTAGCACGTCTTGGGTGACGGGCCATCCCCGCATCTCGCCCACTGCCCTGTGTCAAAACTTGTGTCGCAAGACACAGCACATCCACAGCAAGGCCGCTTCATTAAATCAGCGACCCACCCACTCCCCTCATGCATCACAACATCATCCATACACAACCATTCTCCAGTCACTCCTATCTTCTGTCCTCTCCCGTCCTTCCTCAAAAGACATTCCCCTCTTTCTCAATGCCCTTTTTATCCCATCCATTCATCTCACCCCAGGTCGCCCCCTCATATTCACTCCTTCCACCTCTGCCCTCCACACCTATTATACTAATCTTTCTCCACTCATTCTTTCTATGTGTCCAAACTATCCCAATATTCTTTCATCAACTCTATCTCCCAACACCCTTTTCACCTATGTTCTCCCCCTCACTACCTCATTTCTCACTCTATCTAGCCTAGTAACCCCTGTCCTACTTCTTAAGCACCTCATCTCAAACATATTCAAACTCCTCTTCTCTTCCTCTCTTATGTTCCATGTTTCTGCCCCATACAGTGCTGTCGCACAATCACTCCTTCATACAATCTCCTCTTAGCCTCCATTCCCAAATGTCTATTTCTAATTACACTTTTTAATCCCCCCAAATCATTTACTCGCTTCTTTCAATCTACATTCTACCTCCACTTCCACTCCTTTCCCCGTCACATTCGCACCCAAGTTTAACTATTCACTTCCTCCAGTCTCTTTCCCTTAATGCTCACTTTCAGTCTGCTGCCACTTTCTCCCCTTGTACATCTCACCACCTTTCTTTTACCCACATTTATCTTCAACTTCCTTCTTTTGTCACTAACTTTCTCAATCCCTCCACTGCTACTGCTACAAACAGGACACCCCGTCTAGGGTACTGACTACATGTTATTGTGGTTAAGTAGCATACACCTGATTTTTTAGGGTCTATATGGGGCGCGTCTGAGGAACCAGAGCCACATATAATTTTGTCTGTCATAGAGGAACTCTCTGTTTATAGAGAAAAGATGATACCTTATTTTAATGCGACTGTCCCTCCGTTATACTGTCCCCACATCCCTTGTTACTTTCCTGTACCATTCCTCGAAATATTCATTTCCTTTCTTCGTCTAACCCTATGGTTGGGAAAAGAATACTGCCACCAAGTCATCCCACTTGTGTCGTATGAGGTGACAAAAAACGGGACGAGGATAGGACTAGGCATCCTTCTTCCTGTAGCCCCAAAGTGGACATTAAAAAAATAGTAAAAAATAAAGGCATAAGGGTGTCTGTGAGGAGTTTTTCAACCAGTAATCTAAGGTTTGGGTCTTTTAATGTGCATGGATGTAGTACAGATGAAAGCAAAAGGGAATAGATAGGCAGCATGCTCACGAGAAGAAAGATGGATGTGTTGGCATTGAGTGAAACTTCGTTGAAAAAGAGGGGTGATTGTGAATTTGGGAGTGTAGTTGGGAGGTTCTCAGGAGTGAAGATAGGACAAGGAAGAGAAGAGATGGCTATACTTGTAAGTGAAGACATAGGTAAGCGTGTAGTGGAGTGGAAGGATGTTTCTCCAAGGTTAATGTGGATGAAAGTGAAAGTGGGGTTTGGTAAGTGCATATGGGCCTGGTAGTAAGAAGAGTGTAGAGGAAATGGAGGCTCTTTGGATGGATTTAAATGAGTGTATAGATGGATTAGGGAGAAATATTAATGTAGTGGTAATGGGAGACCTTAATTCAAGGGTAGGAAATGAACCAATAGACAGAGTGATTGGGAAGATGTGGAGTTATAGGAAAAATCGTAGTGGAGAGTTGATGGTGAAGATGTGTCTGGAAAGAGAGTTGATGATAACAAATACAGTCTTTAGGAAGAAAGTCGAGCATAAATACACGTGGGAGAGGGTGGTGGATGGAAAGGTAGCAGATAGAGCGTTAATGGACTGTATAGTGGGAAACCAGAAGTAAAATAGGAAGACTTAAGGATGTACATGTTCTAAGGGGAGAGAATGGAGGAATATCAGATCATTTTCTGGTGGAGGGTAAGTTGAAAGTGGAGGATAGATGAAAAAAAAGAGGAAAAGGACAAAAGCTGGGGAGGTGATTAAAGAGAACTGCTTAAATGAAAGAAAAGGAGAAGGAGTACAAGAAGAAGCTAACAGAGGAGTGGGAGAATCTGAAGAACAGAGTAGAACTAGGAGTGGAGGAGGAATGGGGATGGTTCAAAGAGGGAGTCACGAAGTGTGCAAATATGGTGTGGAACAAGGAGGACGGGAGGAAATAGAAGGAAGGGTTGTGAGTGGTGGGATGAGGAAGCAAAGAAGGTTGTAAAAGAAAAGAAGCGAACTTTTACAGTTTGGTTACAAAATGGGACGAAGGAATCATACGAGACGTACAAAGAAAGGAGAA
>NC_134816.1:11582593-11587593 GCF_046742065.1 Oratosquilla oratoria
TGTTATTCCATTCCTGCATTCTCTCAAAATCCAGTTTGCCATTTCATCTGGTCCATGCGATTTTCTGACATCGAGATTACTCAAGTGATTCATTATTTCATTCCTTGTTACTTCTATCTCTTTCATAGGGAGGACTTTCTCCTCCCACTCGATACCTCTAAGTTGTATGTTCTCTCTCGTAAACACCGATTTAAAATGCTTGTTCATAATTTCTGCCATTTCTATTTCCTCTGTGTATTCAACTTCTTGTAGTTTCTCTAATTCTTGTTTGTTTTTTAGTTTGTTGTTTACAAATCTGTAAAATAGTTTTGGTTGATCTTTACATTTTTCTATGACATCTTTTTCGTATTTTCTCTTTTCTGCTCTGCACACTTGTACATATTCATTTCTATAATTAGTATATATTTTCCATTTTCAGGTCTTTTGTATTTTTCCATTTTATCCAACATTTATCCCTTTTGTCTTTTAACTCCATACATCTTTTGTTGCACCAACACTTTACATACTCTTTTTCTTGCTTTTATCTTGAAACATACTTTTCCACTCCTTCTTTATCATTTTTTGGTCAAAATATTCCATTTCTCTTCTACTGTTGTTTCCTCCTTGTGTATCCTTTCCCAGTCTGCTTTTTGAAAGAATTATTTTATATGATCAAAATTTGTTTTTCCATGCATCAATCTTCCCTTTCTATATTGTTCGTTTTTTCCGTGTATTTTTCCTCATTTAGTTCCAGTTCAACCAATATGTGGTCACTTTTACTTATTGGTCTTTTATATTCAATCTTGTCCACTATTTTGGGTTCTGATGTGATTATTAGGTCCAGTCTCGATGGTTCTTCTTCATTTCTATACCTAGTATTCTCTTGTATCCATTGCGTCATTGTATGTTCTATAATCATATAAAGTAGTACATTTCCCCATAGGCCATCTTTACCTTTCACTGTCATCTCTTCCCAGCAGATTTCTTTATAATTAAAGTCACCCATTATAAATATTCTTCCTCCATTTTCCATTATCTTATTTAGTGTTATCCTTATTTCTTCTAACATACTTTGTGTTCTCTCTTTTCCCAAGAAGCCGTTTTAGGAAGCACATAATTTACTACAAACTTCCTGCTCTTCCCATCCCTGTCCTCCACTTCCATCAAAATCATCTCTATTCTTTCCATATGTGACATTCCTCACATATCGTTCCTAGTCAGGAACGTAACTCTCTGTTTCTAATCCAATAAATATATGCACCAAGTCCTTCACTGTTGGGTGATAGTGGACCTTTCAATTTTGTATCTACAATTTCCATTATGTCTGGTTCTTTTTCCTTCAGGTAATCATTCAGTTCGTTCAAGCCTGTTATTAAGCCATCTATGTTTGTGTAAGACACTCTTAATTTTCTGCTACTTCCTTCGTGTTTTCTGTTTCCTTTCTGTTTTTTTTTGTTTTTTTTTTATATATGAACCTTTTCCTCACTTTCATATTCACTACTCTCCAATAGAGCTTCTCTTTGTCTGACTGTTCTTTTCTCGTTTTTTCCTTAGATTCTAGTCATTTTGTTTTCTCATTCTCTCTTGTCTCATTATTCATCTAGCTTTTTATCCATACCTGTTTATATTGATCACTGTCTGCTAGTTTCTCTGCTGTTGTTTGTGACCTGAAATGAACCCTCGTTGGTCTGGTCTTATCTGTATCGTATTTCCCTAGTATATATATTTCTTCTACTTGTTTCTCTGCTTCTGGTTCATCTTCTTGAACTACTTCTAATACCTTATATACGTTTTCCTTTTCCTCCTTTATTCTTGTGGTCCTATGTGGATTATACTTCTCTTCCATCCCTAATATAATTATACATTTCTTTTTATCCGCTAAGTCTCTTAATATATTTTCCTTCTCCCTCATCACTTTAATAACTGTGTTCTTAGTTTTTCTTACATCTGCTGTTCCACTATATCTCTAAATTCAATTTTATTATTCTCATGTACTTTTTCCAACTATTTGTTTATTTTGCTACGGAATCTTTATTCTCTTTATCATTCCTCTTTAATTCCTCATTCTCATCCATTACTTCTCTTCACTGTTTTTTAATTATTCTATTTCTTTATTTAGGTTTTGATTTTCCTTCTTAAGTTCTTCCAGTTTATCAACTCTGTGAAATAATGTCAATTGGTTAAACTTAACCTCCCATGCTTCGTTAATTTTTTTTAGTTTCTCCTCTAGATTAACTAGTTGAGGGAGGCTGTCACCTTCATCCTCCTTAAATCCATAAAAACAGTTACCTTCTCTTTCCATAGATCTACCACTACTATTCCCTCAATAAAACTTGAAGTTTTCCTGGAGTTCCAAACTTCGTTGTCACTTTGACCGACGTGTATGTGTGTGTGTGTGTGTGTGTGTGTGTGTGTGTGTGTGTGTGTGTGTGTGTGTGTGTGTGTGTGTGTGTGTGTGTGTGTTCACTTGGTCTTTGGATCACGTGTTGGACTCGTGATCGACAGCTATTTCCCTCCCGGAAGAGAGCTCAGAGCTCGTAGGTCCGATCTATGGGTAATGCTATGACCTTTCACACACACACACACCCAACTCCCCGCCCACGAGAGTCAGAGTAACGACCCGAAGCGCAGCAGTACCGAAATAATTTCGGCCCTGGGCAGGATTCAAACCAGGAGCTGCGGGCCACTTTCGTGGCAGCTCAGCGTTCTACCAACTGCGCCACCGAGTGTGTGTGTGTGTGTGCGTGCTTACGTGCGTGCGTGCGTGCGTGTGTGTGTGTGCGTGTGTGTGTGTGTGTTTGTATGGTTACACATACACACACACACACACACACACACACACACACACACACACACACACACACACACTCATATATATATATATATATATATATATATACATATATTTAGACTTAGATTTATATATATATATATATATATATACAGATTAAAATAGGATACCTCGTAAAGTAAAGGACGAGAAAGAATGAGAAATATACAAGAAGCCAGATACTCCTGGAGAGTATGGGAGAAGAAAGAGAAAGAGAAGGGGGCTAAGAAACTGCGAGAATAAGAAAATAAATGAGAAAACTAAAGAAGTAACCAAGTGCTGAGTTAAGACAGAAAGTGATGAACGGTCACAGGAAACGGAAAGGGAAGACAGGAAGAAGAAGGCACTAGAATATAGAGGGCAACAGTGAAGGGGGCAAATGAGAAATATATAACTAGAGGTGTATATATGTGTGTAACGAAGTTCAGTATGAAAAAGATTCCATGTTATTGGAATGAAAAAAAAAGCGAAAAAGAAGGAGAATAAGAAGAAAAAAGAAAAAGAAAATGAAGAAGTATAAGAAAAGAAGAAGAAGAAGAAGAAGAAGAAGAAGAAGAAGAAGAAGAAGAAGAAGAAGAAGAAGAAGATGAAGAAGAAGAAGAAGAAGATGAAGAAGAAGAAGAAGAAGAAGAAGAAGAAGAAGAAAAAGAAGAAGAAGAAGAAGAAGAAGAAGAAGAAGAAGAAGAAGAAGAAGAAGAAGAAAGAAGAAGAAGAAGAAGAAGAAGAAGAAGAAGAAGAAGAAGAAGAAGAAGAAGAAGAAGAAGAAGAAGAAGAAGAAGAAGAAGAAGAAGAAGAAGAAGAAGAAGAAGAAGAAGAAGAAGAAGAAGAAGAAGAAGGAGAAGAAGAAGAGGAAGAAGAAGAAGAAGAAGAAGAAGAAGAAGAAGAAGAAGAAGAAGAAGAAGAAGAAGAAGAAGAAGAAGAAGACGAAGACGAAGAAGGAGAAGAAAAAGAAGACGAAGAAGAAGAAAAAGAAGAAGAAGAAGACGAAGAAGACGAAGAAGAAGAAGAAAAAGAAGAAGAAGAAGAAGAACGCGAAGAAGAAGAAGAACGCGAAGAAGAAGAAGAAGAAGAAGAAGAAGAAGAAGAAGAAGAAGAAGAAGAAGAAGAAGAAGAAGAAGAAGAAGAAGAAGAAGAAGAAGAAGTTGTTTCTACCCACTTCCAAATTAAATCTATTTCCAGACAGTGTGAGACCATTATTTCTTGTCGGATTCTCATTCTGTGTGAACATTTTATCACTTTTGATATTGTGAATTCCATTTAGAATCTTAAACACCTGTATCAAGTCTCCTTTGAGTTTACACTTTTAGTAAAACAGATTAATATGTTTTAGTCGATTTTCGTGTGATTTATTTTTGTATTTGGAATCAGTTTCATGTCTTGTCTTTGTACTTTTCCTAATCTGTCAATGTCTTTAATGAGATTCGGTGACCATACGGAAACACCATATTCCAAATGTGGACGAGCTAATGATTTATATAGCTTGTTAATGAGTGATGGACTTTTTAAGTCAAAAGATCGCGCAATCAGTCCTAGAATCTTATTTGCTTTCTCTGGGGCTGAAATATACTGCTTAGATGATTTAAGATCGTTACTGATAATTACGCCGAGATCCTTATCACTATCCACTTTTGTTAACGAATTTCCAAATAACTTATAATCGTACTTACTGTTATCTTTATGTTCTTTACCTTGCATTTACTTGTGTTAAATTTCATTGGCCACTTTTCAAACCATTGCTGTAATTTGTCTAAATCTTCTTGAAAATGAAATTGGTTTAAGTGATCATTTGCCATTCCGCACAGTTTTGTATCATCAGCAAATTTGGAGAAAATAGATTTTAGTCCCTAGTCTATATCATTTATATATACTATGAATAGAAGTGGCCCAAGAACGGAACCCTGAGGAACTCATACAGTAAAATTTTCCATCTTGAAGTTTTCCATTTAACAAGTGCTTGGCCTGCAGCGCTGATCGCTTCGCTCGCGGGGGCGCGACTTTAGTGGCGTGTGCTTCGCGAAGTGCGCCTATAAGCTCTACAGTAGGCTGGCTCCGTACACCCTTCTCTTATTCCTTTACGTGACGTCGTCTACGTTCTTCCCTATCATCGTTCAACAACTTTTTATCTTCCTCGGTTAACGTATCAATCTCTGACACATCCCTTAAAGTGGCTTTTATACTTTTTTTCGATGCC
>NC_134816.1:11597593-11602593 GCF_046742065.1 Oratosquilla oratoria
TTATCATCATCATCATCGTCATCATCAACGTCATCATCATTATCTTCATCATACATCTCATCATCATCATCATCATCATCATCATCATTCATCATCATCATCATCATTATTATCATCAACATTATCATTATTATTATTATAATTATTATTATTATCATTATTATTATTATTATTATTATTATTATTATTATTATTATTTATTATTATATTATTATTATTATTATTATTATATTATTATTATCATTATCATTATTATTGTTAATATTATTATTATTGTTGTTATTGTTATTATTATCATTATTGATAACACTAGTATTATTATTACTATTATTGTTATTATTATTATTATTATTATTATTATTATCATTGTTATCATTATTAACATTATTATTGTTATTATTATTATTAGTTATTATTAATATTATTATTATTATTAATAACACTATTATTATTATCATTAATATTATTGTTATTATATTACTATTGTTATTATTATCATCAATATTGTTATCGTTATTATTAATATTGGTTTCATTATTATTATTATTATTATTATTATTATTATTTATTATTATTATTATTATTATTATTATTATTATTATTATTATTATTATTATTATTATTATTATTATAATTATTATTATTATTATTATTATTTATTGTTATTATTATTATTATTATTATTATTATTAGTATTATTATTATTATTATTATTATCATATTATTATTATATTATTATCATTATACTTTTATCATTATGTTATTATTATATTATTATCATTATACTATTATCATTATATTATCATTATTATTATTATTATTATTATTTATTATTATTATTATTACTTTTATTATTATTTTTATTATTATTATTATTATTATTATTATTATTATTATTATTATTATTATTATTATTATTTTATTATTATTATCATCATCATCATCATCATCATCATCATCATCATCATCATCATCATCATCATCATCATCATCATCATCATAATCATCATCATAATCATTATTATTATTATTATTATTATTATTATTATTATTATTATTATTATTATTATTATTATTATTATTATTATTATTATTATTATTATTATTGTTATTATTACACTGGCCTACGAAGTTTCAAAGGTAAAGCATCTGATTACTGATTCTAGGATAATTTGCTATGCAGAATCTAAAAATCACACTCATTTTGTTCAATCAGATCACGTTTTTGAGATACGAGGCGGTAAATATAATTAAAAACGCCATTTAGTGATATTTATTCCCTTTAATTTTGGAGAAAAAAATCTTGACAAAAGAAATAATTTTTTTCTTGCATAGTTCAGAAGATAAAGAGGATATATTACAGAAATTCTAATCATGAATGAAGGGCCTTTTCAGTGACTTTCTCCTGTGTTGGGCAGCCACCACGTCTCGTTTCAAACACCAGCAGTAGTCCGCAAGAAAGTTCACATCCCACCGGGCTTGGTAGCGTTCCTCCATGACACGAATATCCTGGTGGAAACGTTCTCCCTGTTCCTCACTGAAGTCACCACAGTTCTGAGGGAAATAGTCTAAGTGGGACCGTAGAAAGTGCATTTTGACTGACATGCGAGCCCCTAATTTTTGATAGCTGTTCAAGAGCTCATCGACTTCTTTCTCGTATTCTGCACTTCGGTTATTTCCTAGAAAGTTTCTTATCACTGACTTAAGCGACCACCAAACGGACAGCTCAGCTGCATTTAATGCATCGTCAAACATTGAGTCCTTCATAAGTTCCCTTATCTGAGGCCCATCAAAAGATGCCAGCCTTAAGCTTTTCCAGACTGATCCGAGGAAACTTCTACTGAAGAAAAGTAAATCCCATGCCGTCCTTGTCATTGCCTTTCACAAAAGTTATTCATCAGTCCCCAGTTTGATATTGTAAAGGTGGGAGTAAGACCTTGTTTGGTTCAACAAGAGAACGAGCCTGAACATTGTGTGAACCAGGTTCCAAACGTTGTCGTGGTGGCCATTCTTGTCTGACAAAATGTTGATCATCAGCCCGACTATCCCACAAACACAAAAAGCATGGATACTTTGTGTACCCACCCTGTAGTCCCAAAACCAATCCAACTACCTTAAGATCTCCACAGATCAACCAACCATGGTCATTGTAGTTCAGAGCAGACAGTAGCTGATCCATGTTGTCATGAGTTTCTTTCATTTGCACCGAATGACCGATTGGAATTGAAGAGTATTCATTTCCGTTGTGAAGGAGGACTGCCTTGAGACTTCTGCTGGAAGAGTCGATGAACAGTCTCCATTCAGTAGCAACATAGTCCAGCCCCATTGATTGAATCAAACCAGCAATGTTGTTGCAGTAAACTAATGACGAGTCCTTCTGGGTTGTGAAGAACTGTCTAAATTCTCTTTCACGCTCTCGGTACCAAAAGAATGTTGTCTCAGGTGCTAGCAAATTTTTCTCACGAAGACGAGAACCCAGAAGCTGTGCTGATTCCTTTGATAGGTTTAGATCCCATGTCAGGTCATTGAGATCTGCTTGTGTTAGAGGCACTGGCCGGTCATTCTCTTCTGGCATGTATTCTCCACCCTCTGCCCTGTCTAGTGCGTTATCAGATTCCGATTCAGAGCTAGATTCCATTGCAACATCTGGCTCGGGAACGGGCAGGCCTGGACCATGAGGGACTGGTTGTATGGCAGACGGAACATTAGGATACTGAATACTATGCTTGTTCTTGCGGTTGACTCCTTTAAGATTAGTCATGCAGAAATAGCAGTCTGACACATGATCTTTACCCTCTCTCCAAACCATTGGAACAGCGAATGGCATACTCTTCCTTTTTTTATTTCTCCAATCACGCAAGTTCTCGACACATGTTTTGCAGCTAACATGGGGTGCAAATGGCTTGTCCTGGTCCCCAAGCTTAACTCCAAAGTAAGCATGATATACCTTCTTCACAAAATCAGTTATATTTGCTAGTCGACGAGGAAGAATCACATTACCACATATGTAGCAGAACCTATCAGGATGATTTGTGCATTTGCGTTCCATTTTCTGTCAATCTAAGATACGTGTCCAAAATAGAAACACAAGAAGCACAGATTCTTGTAAAAAGCACAGATTCTTATAAAATCAGTCACATTGATTGGAGATCACACTTTTCTAAACCATTTTCAGTTTCAGTGTTGTCAATGCAGTTTGTCAATGTAGTCAATGCAGTTTCAGTTTCAGTTTCGGTTTCAGTTTCCTGAAAGTAAACAAAAACATCATTAGGTTTCAGTATCAGTTTCGGGGTGCTACAGTATAATAATTTATGCAAAAAAAAATAAGAATAGGCTATACCTGCAGCCTCGTTTTCCTTATACTTAATACTATACAAGGCCCAAAAGTCGTACTTCTCATATCTCAAAAACTAGACCTGATCCAAAGAAACGGATGGCATTTTTGGATTCAGCGCACCAAAAAAACCTATGAATCACTTGAAAAACCTTCGACCTTTGGAAAAAAAAAAAAAAAAATTAAACGCAGGCCAGTGTTATTGTTATTATTATTATTATTATTATTATTATTATTATTATTGTTATTATTATTATTATTATTATTATTATTATTATTATTATTATTATTATTATTATTATCAAGGATAATGTGGATGAAGGTGAAACTGGGAAAGGAGATGTGGGTCTTTGTAAGTGCATATGGGCCGGGCAGTGAGAAGAACATGGAAGAAAGGGAGGCCTTTTGGATAGATTTAAATGAGTGCATAGAGGGTTTAGGAAGAAATGTCAATGTAATAGTACTGGGAGACCTTAATGCTAGGGTGGGAAATGGTCCAATCGATGGAGTGGTTGGGAAGTGTGGAGTTCCAGGAAAGAATCGTAGTGGAGAGTTGATGGTGGAAATGTGTCTAGAAAGAGAGTTGATGATAGCAAATACAGTGTTTCGGAAGAAAGTCAAGCATAAGTACACATGGAGGGAAGGGTGGTAGATAGAGCGCTAATGGATTATGTAGTGGTAAATAGGATTATGATAGGAAGAGTTAAGGATGTACATGTGCTAAGGGGAGAGGGTGGGGGAATATCAGATCATTTTTTTGGTGGAAGGTAAGCTGAGAGTGGAGGATAGATGGAGAAGGAGGAAAGGGACAAAAGGTAGGGAGGTGCTTAGAGTGAACTCCTTGAATGAAAAGGAAAAGGAGAAGGAGTACGAAAAGAAGCTGAAGGAGGAGTGGGAGGGAGTAAAGGATAGAGCAGAGAAGGGTGTGGAGGAGGAATGGGGATGGTTCAAGGAGGGAGTCTTAAAGTGTGCAAGGATGGTGTGTGGAACAAGAAGGACAGGGGGAAATAGAAGAAAGGGTAGTGAATGGTGGGATGAGGAAACAAAGAAGGCTGTAGAAGAGAAGAAGCGAGCATTCACAGATTGGTTACAAAAGAGGACAGGGGAGTCATATGAGACGTACAAAGAAAAGAAAAGAGAAGTAAAGCAAAAGGTAAAGGAGGCAAAGAGGGGAGCAGATGTGAAATGGGGTAGGAGTATGACAGAAAATTTTGAAAGTAATAATAAGATGTTTTGGAAAGAAATTAAGAGAGGAAGAGGAGGCGAATCAAGTAGGGAAGAAAAGGTAAAAGGTACAGATGGAGAGTTGATAATGGAAGAGATGGCAGTGAGGGGAAGATGGGCAGAATATTTTAGGGAGTTGCTGAATGTGAAGGAGGATAGGGAAGGAAAGATAGCTGCAGTGGGAAATGCGAAGAAAATGAGAGTGATGAGAGAGGAGAATGGAGGAGAAATAAGGAAGGATGAGGTGAAGGCAGCTGTAAAGATGATGAAAGCAGGTAAGGCACCTGGTCTGGATGGATGTCATGCAGAATGTCTGAAAAAGGGAGGTGCAGTGATGGTGGACTGGTTGGTGAGGTTATATTTAATGTTTGCTGGAGAGAGGGTAGAGTACCGGAGGACTGGAGTAGTGCCTGTATAGTTCCTCTTTACAAGGGAAAAGGGG
>NC_134816.1:11615093-11632593 GCF_046742065.1 Oratosquilla oratoria
GAAGATGAAAAGGAAGAAGGAGCTGGAGAAAAATGGGAGTAGGAGGAGGAAAAGGAAAGATGAAAAACCTAGAAAGTGGAAAAAAGGTAACGAGAAGGTGGAAAATGGGTACAAAGAGTTTTGTAGACAAAGGCGCCTCTGTCTTTGTGGACAAGATTGCATGGATCAGGTAGTCATAATAATAGCAAAGGAGAGGTCAGAGGAGATTAATAGAACAAAGAATGAATACAAATGAAGTAATCAGTATTCTTTTCCATTAAGGATTGTTCTTTATCAACAAAGAAATACCACGTGACTCTAGACCAAAGGGTGTCACTAAAGTCCTTCACATGTTATCTGAGTAAAAATTATGCTGTAAATATGGTGAGGGAAGAAGGGAGTAAAAGAAAGAGAGGGACTAAGGGGGAAAGGAAGAATGAGAAGGAAGAAGAAAAGTAGAAGCTCAAGAAGAAAATGTTGAACGTAAAAAAAATAAGATAAATAAATAAATAAATAAATAAATAAATAAATAAATAAATAAATAAATAAATAAATAAATAAATAAATAAATAAATAAATAAATAAATAAATAAATAAATAAGTAAATCAATCAATCAATCAATCAATCAATCAATCAATCAATAAATCAATAAATAAATAAATAAATAAATAAATAAATAGATAAATAAATGAATAAATAAATAAATATGAAGAGATAGGAAAAGAGAGAGAAACTCATAGATAAAGATGTTGAAAAATGGGTTGTTAAGGATTAAATCAAAAGTCACAAAATGAAGAACCAGATGAATGGAAAGAACTTTGAGGAAGGAAAATCAAAGCAGATAATGAGAAGAGCGTGTGGAACCAAATCATTCCGTTTGTTTGGTTTGCTTATTCTATAAAATTGAATATAGAAAAACTACATGAAAAAATTATGTAACTGTTATAGTCGGAGTTTAAAAAAGGAAGACAAAAAGAAGAAAAAATGAAAGAAAGAAAGAAAGGAAAACGGGAAGAGAAGAGTGGGAAAGGAAAAGGGAAAGAAAGGTAGGAATTAAGGAAGAGATGTAGGCTGGAAGGAAGAAAAGAATAAAATAAAAATAAAAAATTGTAGGAAAAGAAACAAGGAAAGAAAAATGAAGGAAGTGCAAAAAGAAGGATTTAAGAACAAATTCAAGAAAGAAAGAGGAGAAGGAATAGAGAATAAATTTAGGAAAAGAAAGTAAAGTATGGCGGAAGGAAGAAATAAGAAATAAAGGAAAGGGAAGGGAGCAAAAAAAAAAAAAAAAAGAAAAACGAAAAGAAGGGAAATATGCGAGAAAAAAAAAACACATTTTTCTTACAACCTGTTCGTGCCATGAAGTTCAGTATGGGAGATAAAGACAACATGTAAGAAGGTGTAATATTGTGGCGGAGGAAAGAGGAGGATGGGAGAGAAGAAGGGAGGAGGGAAGGAAGCGAAGAAAAGAGTAAAGTAGGAAGGAAGAAAGGGAGGAAGGGAGGAAGGGAGGAGGGGAGGAAGGGAGGAAGGGAGGAAGTAAGGAAGGGAGGAAGGTAGGAAGGGAGGAAAGGAGGAAGGGAGGAAGGGAGGAAGGGAGGAAGGGAGGAAGGGAGGAAGTAAGGAAGGAAGGAAGGGAGGAAGGGAGGAAGGGAGGAAGAGAAGGAGGAAGGGAGGAAGGGAGGAAAGGAGGAAGGGAGGAAGGGAGGAAGGGAGGAAGGGAGGAAGGGAGGAAGGGAGGAAGGGAGGAAGGGAGGAAGGGAGGAAGGGAGGAAAGGAGGAAGGGAGGAAGGGAGGAAGGGAGGAAGGGAGGAAGGGAGGAAGGGAGGAAGGGAGGAAGGGAGGAAGGTAGAAAGGGAGAAAGGGAGGGATGAAGGGAGGAAGGGAGGAAGGGAGAAAGGGAGGAAGGGAGGAAGGGAGGAAGGGAGGAAGGGAGGAAGGGAGGAAGGGAGGAAGGGAGGAAGGGAGGAAGGGAGGAAGGGAGGAAGGGAGGAAGGGAGGAAGGGAGGAAGGGAGGAAGGGAGGAAGGGAGGAAGGAAGGAAGGGAGGAAAGGAGTAAGGGAGTAAGGGAGGAAGGGAGGAAGGGAGGAAGGGAGGAAGGGAGGAAGGGAGGAAGGGAGGAAGGGAGGAAGGGAGGAAGGGAGGAAGGGAGGAAGGGAGGAGGGGAGAAAAGGAGGAAGGGAAATAAGGAGGAAGGGAGGAAGGGAGGAAGGGAGGAAGGGAGGAAGGGAGGAAGGGAGGAAGGGAGGAAGGGAGGAAGGGAGGAAGGGAGGAAGGGAGGAAGGGAGGAAGGGAAGAGGGGAGAAAAGGAAGAAGGGAGGAAGGGAGGAAGGGAGGGAGGAAGGGAGGAAGGGAGGAAGGGAGGAAGGGAGGAAGGGAGGAAGGGAGGAAGGGAGGAAGGGAGGAAGGGAGGAAAGGAGGAAGGGAGGAAGGGAGGAAGGGAGGAAGGGAGGAAGGGAGGAAAGCAGGAAGTGAAGAGGGGAGAAAAGGAAGAAGGGAGGAATTGGGGAGGAAAGGAAGGGAGGAGGGGAGGAAGGGAGGAAGGGAAGAGGGTAGAAAATGAGGAAGGGAGGAAAGGAGGAAGGGAGGAAGGGAGGAAGAGAGGAAAGGAGGAAGGGAGAGAGGGAGAAGGAGGAGGGAGGAAGGGAGGAAGGGAGGAAGGGAGGAAGGGAGGAAGGGAGGAAGGGAGGAAGGGAGGAAGGGAGGAAGGGAGGAAGGGAGGAAGGGAGGAAGGGAGGAAGGGAGGAAGGGAGGAAGGGAGGAAGGGAGGAAGGGAGGAAGGGAGGAAGGGAGGAAGGGAGGAAGGGAGGAAGGGAGGAAGGGAGGAAGGGAGGAAGGAGGAAGGGAGGAAGGGAGGAAGGGAGGAAGGGAGGAAGGGAGGAAGGGAGGAAAGGAGGAAGGGAGGAAGGGAGGAAGGGAGGAAGGGAGGAAGGGAGGAAGGGAGGAAGGGAGGAAGGGAGGAAGGGAGGAAGGGAGGAAGGGAGAAAGGAAGAAAGGTATAAAGGGAGGAGGGGAGGAAGGTAGGAAGGGAGGAAGGGAGGAAGGGAGGAAGGAAGGGAGGGAGGAAGAGAGGAAGGGAGGAAGGGAGGAAGGGAGGAAGGGAGGAAGGGAGGAAGGGAGGAAGGGAGGAAGGGAGGAAGGGAGGAAGGGAGGAAGGGAGGAAGGGAGGAAGATAGAAAGGGAGGAAGGGAGGGAGGAAGAGAGGAATGGAAGGAAGAAGGAAGAGAGGAAGGAAGGCAAGGAGGAAGGAAGAGAGAAAGGAAGGCAAGAAGAAAGGAAAGGAAGAAAGGGGAAAGGAGAAAGGACAGATGGAAGGGAGAAAAGGAGGAAGGGAGGAAGCCAAAATCATGATAAAAAGTCGAACATTTACCACATAGGTTTAGGTTCATAGTTTCGCTTAGCTGAATTAATTTAATATATCTTTTTAAGATGAACTTAACCTTTTCAAGTCTATGTAGGTTTCCCTCAGGTGAATGAGAGTGGATTATATAGGTACGGGCAAAAAAACAAAAAAAAAAAAAATCCTCTAAATTCTTATTGCATATGAAAGGAAATTTCGTTAGAAACAAAATACTTTTAAAGATTTTTAAATAGCTTACAAAATAAGGAAGATACCACTTTTTTTAAATTATTTTTCATCCCGATTTTTTGGCTAGACTTTACCAAAACAAAAGGTTAAAATTAATGGTGGTAATTTGGACAGATTTTGGTAAAGAAATGCAAATAAACTCTAAACCACTGGTCCAATTTTATTGAAATTTGGAATACTTGGGCTTTATGGGTCAACAAATCACCTGAGGATGTCAAATACAATGTGGAACATCTCTATCAAACCAAATTTGCCTCTACAGGTACTACTAGTAGTATCTCCGACATGTCATGTGTAAAGAAATGCGACAAAGTAACTGAGAATATGCCTATATGTTCCTCGTTAAGACACAGCTGACAAATTACCATCGATCTTAAAGTTGCTCATTTCTGGGAGAAAATAGGCTAAAAAATATGAATATCACATTAAAATATTCATATATAGGTGCATTATCTTTAGATTTCCACTCGGAAAACTAATTTGCCACGGCTAATAGCCAAATTTGCGTTTAAATCGATGATTTTTATTTTTGAAGAACTGGGCATACACTTGCAGAACAGCAAGACAATTTGAAAATTCTGTGCATGCGCTGAATGCTACAAGTATTCAAACGTACCGCAAAAGATGACTGTGTAAACATTACGTCGGCGATGGTGACGTCCTCCACGCATTCGCGGTTACATACCTACATGTTCTTAAATAAAGCTAAATTTTCACATTACCAACGATCTTAAGCTGCTTATTTTAGAGAGAAAATAAGCTAAAAAATATGTTTCTTACGTTGAAATATTGGTTCCTTTGTGTTTCCTTTGTGCCTTACCTTTATATTTTTAGTCTAAAAACTATTTTGCTGAGGTTAGTAACCAAATTTGCGTCTAAATCGGTGATTTTTTTTTTTTTTTTTTTTTTTTTGTCTCCGGAGAATTGGGCATACACTTGCTCAACAACAAGATAATTTGAATACAGTGTGCATGCGCTAAACGCTGCAAGCATTTAAACTGAGACATACTTATTTCAACGGGCCGCAAAAAGATTGCGTTGTAAACAGTACCAACGCGATGGTGGAGCCGCGCTTGTTTTCGCGCGTATCCAGATTATAGTTTCACAAGGGTAGTTATTTCAATAAGTATTGTTTTCTCTGAATAAAATCACCTGGCAGCAACTAGAACAAATAAACTAAGTTAAAACAAAATTAAACTGAGAATGTAAATGTCCTGGAATGATGAGAATGAAAACATTACAGATGGAAAAGAAAGATGACATGGAATCCATCCTAACTTGGAAATTGAAGTAAGAAAGGAAAGATGGAATTGAAAAATCTTTGCTTTCCTTTCCTTCTCTCATCTGTCTGTTTTAGATTTCATTATTCTAAATGTAATAGGTTGTTCATTATAAAATTGTTGTACTATTCTATATATTTTCACTATTTGTTCAACGTTGCCAACTTTTTAACACATTAATGCAAAGAAAGGTTTCTCCAGTTTTTTTCAAAATCACCTACAATAAGAGATTATTGATCTAAAAAAGACGCTGTACAAGGCTACGAAAAATAATGTTGGTATTTTCTTTTATTGTACTGCACATATGGCAAACCTGATATATGCTATCGTTATGGTATTGACAAGGAGACAATAGAGCGAAAGCGAGAGACATATATATATATATATATATATATATATATATATATATATATATATATATATTGTTACGACTATGAACCCATCTAACGATAAATCTTTATATTTACGTATATATTATACATGTACACGTGTGTACTCATGTAGACATTGGCGAGATGCGAAAATATGCCGGCTTTCCCACGATATTTCTCATGAAACGCTTACGCTTGTAACCGCCAGATTGGCGTACGAAGGTGTAAAAATTAGCACTGTTACCTTTATAAACGTATTTATTGTAACTTTTTCTTTGGTCATTGTGATTTATTCAATATATAAGGGCTTATGTATATGTATTATCTTTTGGATCTGTCTTGTCAATCTTGGAAACTGATTAACGTAATATTGGAAAAATTCAATTTTGGGAGTTTTCGTATCAGCCAGCTAATTGTGTGAGAAACATGATTATTTGTCACCTGTGCGCCTGCTTTCCCGGCGTGCGGCTAATCCACTCAATAAATGGGTGGGAACGGAGATTTTGGCAATAGCGTATTCCGGCCCCTTTCCACGTATATATCAATTTGTATTTAGTCTTCATTAAAAACTTTAATTTTTTCTTTTAACTAAGATTGACAAGGTAACATTATTATTTATCATTTGTATGCCCCATTTTATAAAGAACATACCCTTGAATATATTCTCAATCTCTGATGTTCATTTCCTCTGGCGACATTTGGCAACTCTTTCGTTGGCTCGCCAAGAAAGTATATATATATCTTTCGTAACCGTCTCAGGCGCTCCGTCCTTTTGCGGAGTCCCTCCCTATACTTTACTGGCCTTATACTTAAATTTTTCCTCTTTGTAGGACTTTGTACTCTTTCTTCAAGTCAATAAATTTCTCGACATTGAATATTTACGTATGTCCTGGCGACTTTAGCCATTCGTATTCTACAGGACTCATTGACTTATTTTATTAATTACATTTGTATTATTTTGGCAAAGTATTTGATATTGTGTGCATTTCTATGTATAGGAATTTTATTGTGCTCGCTTGGCGACTTCTATCTTTCGATCTTGTTCATTTTTGAGAGGGTAATATTTTTTTTTTCAAATAACACACAGATTTTTATGAACCTGGCTCTTCCTCCCTAGTCGTCACAGGGAGGAGCGAAAAAGTGGCGACCTTGCCAGGATCGAAGGATAAAAGGAAACCAAGAGATTCAATCCCTCAATTCCGGTAAGATAGAGTTTAAACTCCGAGATTTCTTTGAATCCCGAGACATTAGGGTCCTGCTAAGTGCAGACGTTTCACAGCTGCTAGAGATAGGAGATAGCCTAGAGCTGGATTTGAGTATATATATTGATAAGGCAGATATACTTAGAGAATTAGTGTCCCAGTTAATTGAGAGGAACTGATTACCCCCAGAGGCTATTCTATATACCCATCCCCCTAGATCAGAGGAACCAGAACTGAGGTTAAGGCTTAGGGAGTTGAAGTTGCAAAGTGAAGAGCGCAGGCTCAGAATGGAGTTAAAGATGAAAGCTAAGGAGGTCGAGACGAAAATTAGGTTGGCTGAAATCTAATTAAGTAGAGCAAGGTTGAGTTTGGATATAGTTCTTTCTCGCCTTGAGATTTTGATGTCACTAAATACATTAAATTAGTTCCCCATTTTTCGGAGAAAAAGCCAGAGACTTTCTTTGTGCAATAAAAAAAAAATGCAACTCAACTCAAAATCCCACGAGAATACTGGACTATGTTAATGCAGTCTCGGTTCATAGGAAAGGCCCAACAGATATATTCATCCCCTCCCCTGAGTTAAAATTCGTACGAAATTATTAAAATTCGGGTCCTAAAGACGTATGAGTTAGTCCCAGAGGCATATAGGTTAATATACCGAAACTTTAAGAAATTGCTTCATGTAACTTTTGTAGAGTTTGCAGCAATGAAAGAACGCCTCCTAGATAAATGGTGCTCGGCCAGTGAACTTGATTCTCTAGAGATATTTCGTGAGTTAATTTTAGTGGAACAGTTTAAATCCCAACTAGACTCAGAATTTAGGGTTTACCTAGAAGTACAAAAACCAAACTGTTTGTCTGAAGCTGCTATATTAGCAGAAGAGTATGCCCTGACTCAATCCAAGAAATACAAAACAGAAGAAACAGACAACCTTAAAAGGACTACTTATAAGACAAATACTAAGAGTACACCCTGAAGTTCCTCGCACTAACCCTTACAAGTCCTACCCAAACTACCAAAACAGACATTGCACAGACATACAGTATCTATCTGTTTCAAGAATCAAGGTAAATCCATGCAGCCTTACCAAAGAACAACATTGAATCACAACACTAACAGTGTTTCTGATAATGTGTCCTAAGAAAAACCCGCTAGTCCTCGCAAAGCAACGCCATTTGAACTAACTTCCAAACCTCCAGTCTTGTCTAGTAATGCTAGACCCCCATGTGGTTATAAAAATGACGTAGATCCATGTTCCCTCCCATTTATTCTACGGGAACAATATCCACGACAGAACATGATACTCCTATACAAGCATCCCTTCTTAGAGATACAGGAGCCAAACAAAGTCTCATACTGGCTCAGACTCTTACTAATCCTCAACTTACATATTTACATTCTGATGTATTCCTAGATGGAATCGGTGGAACCAGTAAATGTCCCTTGCGATATATCTAACATCCGATTTAGTCACAGGTACTGTCGAAGTAGCAGTAATAGACTCGTTGCCCGTTTCAGGGATCCAGTTACAGAAACCCTTAACCTTGTTCTAGATCCCCCTCTTGAAGACCTTGATCTTTATTCTGCCTGTGCAGCAACTCGGTCTCAGAGTAGAAAGGTAGATGAAGAAGACTCCTTTAATTTATCATGCTTACTTTCCTCAGAGTCAGAGACATTAACCAGCACAAATCCTCTCTCCTTAACTAGAGATAATTTGTTAAAGGAACAGAAGAGCGATGAGACTCTTGCCCCGCTTTTCGAAAAGGCTGTCATTGAGGCAGAAGTTAACGACATTGACAGAGGTCATTATATTCGTAAAGGTGTGTTAATAAAAAAATTCCGCCCAGCAGCTAACCCAGCTAACCAAACCTAGGAAGAAATACACCAAACTGTTGTCCCCACTTCCTCCAGAAAGAGAGAGTCTTATATTTGGCCTACTCTTCTGCTTTATCAGGACACATAGGTGTCAGGAAGACTCTAAAAAGAGTAATTGGTAATTTTCATTGGCCTACATTAGTCAAATATGTCACTGAGTATTGTCGTGCTTGCCCCACATGCCAGTTGGTAGGAAAAAGTAACAAACCTATTCCTGTAGCTCCTTTACACCCCATTCCCGCCATAGGAGAGCCCTTTTCCAAAATTTTGATAGATGTTGTGGGAACCCTTCCACTATCTAAAAAAAAAACTTCAAATATATTCTCACTATTATGTGTTTAGCAACCAGGTTTCCCGAGATTATTCCCCTCAAAGATATTAAGGCTAAAACAGATATAAGATCACTATTGAGGTATTTTTCATTAGTAGGTTTCCCTGATGTGATCCAAAGCGATCAAGGAAGTAATTTCCTTTCCAAAACTTTTAAGGAATCTTTGTATAATTTGGGTGTAATTCACACCACCTCCTCACCTTATCATCCCCAGTCCCAGGGCGCCTTGGAAAGACTCCACGCCACCTTGAAAAATACGATCTGCAAGTTTCTACAAGAACAGAAGGATGATTGGGAAGAAGGCCTCCCCTTCCTTTTCTTTGCTTCTAGGACCGCTGTTCAAGACAGCTTAAGATGTAGCCCAGCTAGTCTTCTTTTCGGAGATGAAGTTCGTGGATCCCTCAATATGGTAAAAGAGAAGTGGATGGAAGAAGAAATCCAAGTTCCGTCGCTTCAATATCTCTCTCAAATCCAAGAAAGAGTGGTAACTGCCTGGAAGATTCCCAAAGAGAATCTGGAAAATTCCCAGATAGTAATGAGGGTAAAGTATGATCGCAAACCTAAACCACGTTTTTTTTCTCCAGGAGACCAAGAACTGGTCCACCTCCTAGTACCAGGTGAGCCACTTATGGCCAAGTACCAAGGGCCTTATATTATTCTAGAAAAAGCCAGTAACTTAAACTACATTATTCAAACTTCAGAGAGAAGAAAAACTCAGAGGTTAGTCCATATTAATGCTCTAAAACCTTTCTACCACAGGGTAACCAGTGCCGGCTATGCTACTGTTGGTGTAGAAGAGACAGGTACGTGTGTTCACTTATGCAAAGTAGACCACTTGGAAAAAGAAACTAACGAAGCAGAGCGCTTTCGTATATTACATCTTCAGTGCAACAAGTACATAGTGATAGGAATACATAGACAATATATACATGATACAAAGGGACAAGGACAGTTTGAATAAGTGTAGCGACCAATTACCCCCTGGAGAGCGGAAGGTCATTGTCAATTATCTTACGATGGTCGGGCGACATCAGGTCACAGTCACCAAGGAGAGCGGAAGGTCATTGTCAATTATCTTACGATGGTCGGGCGACATCAGGTCACAGTCGCCAAGGGTCACTGTTTCTACTACTTATATAAGGCGACATTAAGTCAATTCGTTGGATTATATTTTACCTCATATTATCTTACTAATTTCTTGACAAATGAAATTATCAAGTTTGTACAAGCCTTTATGTAGGTTGGTATTTTGATTACTAGTGGTATGAATCAAACTGCACTCTATTAAATTTCTTGCTATTATGTTGTTGGTGTAATAGATTGCCTGGGCATTACCCTAATCAACTGGATGATTATTTAATTCAATATGCTTGAATATACCACTAGAATGATTGCCATCCCTAACATTTTTCTTGTGTTGTTCAATTCTAATGTTTAAGGGTTTGACAGTTTGACCTATGTAAAATTGATTACACATTTTGCAAGGAATTTTATAAATGCATCCTTTTTTGATTTCAATACTATTGTTGATAAGTTTATGTTTTACTGTACTATCATGTTTAAAAACTACCTTTACGTTAAATATTTTTAATAATTCTGTGATACTTAACAAATTTTCTTGAAATGGTAAAATTAAAACATTATGATAATTGAAAGGTGATTTAGGCTGAGGAGTTAAAAATGATTTCCTTGCAAAATTGTAAGCAATATCAAGGAATTGCTTAGGGTGTTTTAATTCTAGCCCAATGTTAAAAACATTTCTGATTTCTTCATCAATAAATTCAGGACTACAAATACGAAAAGCTCTTAAATACATTGAGGCAAATACTGTACGTTTAATATTATTTGGATGAGAATAATAATAATGAATATATGAACTTACATTGGTTAGTTTACGATATACTTTATATATATGTACATATATACATACATATATATATATATATATATATATATATATATATACATATATATATATATATATACATACATATATTTTATATATGTGTGTGTGTGTGTATATATATATATATATATATATATGTACATGTATACGTACATATATATATATATATATATATATATATATATATGTATGTGTGTGTGTGTGTGTGTGTGTGTGTGTGTGTGTGTGAAATAAATAAAAAAAAATATATATATACATATATACATATATATATAGATATATATATATATATATATATATATATATATATATATATATATATATATATAAAGGACTACTATTACACAGAACGTGCGCACCCAGATCCCTGGGTCCGCTAGCGGAGGCCATTGCTTTCTTTGTAACCTAACATTTTATATTGGATAAATATATCAAAACTAGACACCTAACATTGTATATATGACAAATATATCAACTATTGACTTATTCAATGCAGTATAAGATGCAAACTTTTATAGTGAAATAAGAAACTATTTTTAAGGCACTGTTATGCTTTGAAATGCCAATTTTAGCCGGACTTAACAGGTATTATTGTATGAGGTTAGTGGACACCAGGGTTGGCGATTTTTTTTTTTTTTTTTTTTTTTATCTTTTAAAAATATGAAAAATCTATTTAGATCAGATTTATTTGATTTAAATACATTTTTTTTTTTTTTTTTTAGATTTTGAATATTGTGGGATTGCTATCTGATATGCGATCTGATTGCTAAAGGACATTTTTAGCATATCAATATAAAGAGCAGTGTCATATAGATTTGCCACAAGTATACAAGGAACGGTATAAGCCTACACTGTGCAGCCCAAAACAAGTTTCAGCTTCTCAATGAGTCAGTTGCTGCTTTGGAATCAACCAGAAAGGATGTCTTCTGGACCTGGCAGAGTGGTTCCTTCAGGCAGAAAAAATTATCCTGTCTGGAATTATTAAAAAAAAAAAAAAAAAAAAAAAATACCAACAACTTCTGGCAAAGGGTACCGAGCTAAATGCAAAGACTGCAGCCAGGAACTACAGGGCATTGTGTCAAGATTGAAATCTCAAAGAGATAAATGCCAAGGTCATCTACAGAATACAGAAGAAATTGATGACCCAGGTAAATAATTTTACTTATATTGTGTGCATTTCTCCCTTTTCATACGCAACTATATAAATTTGGTGAACAATGGAGAGCATGTGCAATAAAAATATGAAGGCCTAAAGAGATGATACTTCAACTTCATTACTTCTAAATTTGGGTAATGACTATATCACTATGATATACTGTATTCACTCAACTTTGGGGCCTAGATGATTGTTATTCATTTCTTTCAACATTGTGTAATATATTTCATAGGTTCCATTGGAATTCAGCCCACATGGGATTCAGCCCAAAGGGATTTAGCCTAACCTAACCCAACTAACCCATTATTTTTAGTGAATTTAAAAGTGGACTGAATCCTGTGTGGGCTGAATTCCAAGCCCACCTATTTCTTCTCCTGTTAATCATTTCCAAATAATTTAGTGGTTTGTGTGAATATGATTATTATCTAAAAAGAATAACTACTGTACTCAAAAGTAGCCTAAATCACACTGTATTCATTCATTTATTCATTTATAGATTATGCAATATGCTAAAATTTTCTCTTTCCATTTCAGGATCTGTATCAACAGCTTCAATCCCTTCATCATCGGCTCCACTTGAATTATCTGCATACCTGACTCCACCATTAAAAAGGTCACTATCAGACTCCTCCACAGGCGCCACTTCTGCTAAATAATTTTCATCTAAAAGAAAGTCATCAACATCTCTGGACAGATTTATCATAAAATCTTCAGCCTCTCAAAAGGAAAATCTCGACAAAGAAGTTGCAAGAATGATATTTGCTACAAATTCACCATTTCGTCTTGTTCAGCATCCTCAGTTTCTCAAGATGGTTCAGAACCTGAGGCCAGGTTATATTCCTCCATCCAGAAAAGATATTGCTGGTAAGTACTTGGATCTTGTATATGAAAAGGAATATAAAAAGTGTGTAGATGAAACTGTATGTCTTTCAATTGATGGGTGGTCTAACATCCATAATGAGCCCATAATATGTGTCACTCTAACAACATCCACTGGTCAGATTTATTTAGTTGACACAATAGACACACCAGGGAAACCTCACACTGCTGAATATCTTCTACAACTTGTACAAAATTCGATCAAGAAGGCTGAACAAGACTTCGGTTGTCACATTGGAAGTGTTGTGACAGACAATGCAGCAAATGTCACCAAGATGAGAAAAGTCTTGGAGGAATCGAGTAAACCAGAGCATCCCGTCCTCACATACGGCTTATACCGTTCCTTGTATACTTGTGGCAAGTCTATATAACACTGCTCCTTATATTGATATGCTAAAAATGTCCTTTAGCAATCAGATCTCATATCAGATAGCAATCCCATAATATCTAAAATCCATTATGTCCCACTGTCCTCATTTGAGGACACCGGGTATATTATTGTTATAATAATAAATAAACGAATATAATAACTCAAGGATACATAAAATACAAACTATAATGTTTTTGCAACAACCTCATGTTGAAATTATGGTTCACTGATGCATACAAAAGCATTTAGTTGGGGTCCAATTTCAGGGATAAATTGAGCCACAAATAAGCCAACATTTCATCTTCAATACAGAGTACTACTCTATCGACACCGATATTATAGGTGTTGTCACATGTTTCTAAGACGCTGATTTACCATGTACATTATATATCAGGTAATTATTATTAGTATCCAGCAAGCCAGCAATGTTTTAAAATGCCTATCCTCAAATAAGGACACTGGGACAATATAATAGAAGCATGCGCTACTACAGGTCACAACAGGACAACGATAAAAGAACCTGCGACTCCCTCTGATTATTCATGTTACAACATGCCATGGATGACGGTGCCTGCTACACCCACTAATACGTCATTTGTGCTCGGATCGTCGTAGGCAACACATCTGACTGAATACTGCTTCAAAGGTTGGTGCATTATAATAGTGCAACCATTTAGTTATAGTAGTTATATAGTTACTGTATAATAGTAGTGTGAATGTGCGAGGGATCTGTTTCCCCTCACATGGCCAATACAGGCCAAAATTTAAGAGTAAAAAAAAAAAAAAAAAAAAAAAAAAAAAAAAAAAAAAGTTATTTTTTGTTTTATTTTATTATGATTATTCTCTTTTATAAACTTATGTATATTATTCTGTTTAATAACAGATGGCGAAGAGACAACGTTCTGCACTCACAGTTGAGAGAGCCCTTTAGTTATTGTTTGATGAGGATGAAGAGGAAGATACAGCTGAAAGAGCTGATGTGATTATTGTACCACCGGATGTAGATGAACTGACTGACGAGGAGGATATAGCTGAAGATGAAATGGGTGAGATATCTGTTCAAGATGTGCCTGGTACCTTAGATGTTCATGTGGATAGAGTGCATATAGAAGAACATGCTGAAAATAAAGCTAAAGCCGCTACATCATCCAGAAAAAAACGCAAATTTTGTGACTCTGAACCCGTATGAAAACACAAAACTCCTGAATACAGGAAGGTCAAAGGGCGTTCCGAACATCACAGGGATTGTTTGCAGAAAATGAAAGATAATCTAGATACTTTATCACCTCTGGAACTGTTTGAGAAACTTATGACTCCCGGCATCTATGAGCACATTGTCAAAGAGACAGTTCGCTATGCAAGTTCATGTAAAAATATGTGTGATTTTACATTCAGTGTTGATGAGTTGAAAAAAATCAGTGGAATATTACTATTTTCTGGATATCACAAAGTTCCTTCTGAGAGAGATTACTGGTCAAGTGAGGAAGATCTCGGGGTCCCAATCATTCAAAGGGCAATGTCAAGAAATCGTTATCAGCTTGTGAAAAGTCTTATACATTTTTGCAATAATGAAGATGCCAAGGACAATACACATAACAAAGAATTCAAAATTAGGTCTCTATTGTCACTAGCCAAAGAGTCATTTCAGCAGTTTGGCATATTTGAGGAATTCATATCTGTAGATGAAATGATAGTGAAGTACTATGGACATAATTAATTGAAGCAGTTTATGAGAGGTAAACCCATCAGATTTGGATACAAATTCTGGGCTGTATGTGGAGCCTCAGGTTACTGCTATAATTTTGACTTGTATTGTGGCAAGAGTTCTAGGAATGTTGATAATGATGGCCTGCTACACGGAACAAAGGTTGTTTTGAGAATGTTAGAGGCAGTGAAAGTACAAAATTCTCATTCTGTTTTCTTTGACAACTTTTTCACTGGGTATGATTTGTTAGTTCGTCTTAGGAATCTCAGTTATCAGGCCACAGGCACAGTCAGGGAAAGCAGATTGAGCAAATGTCCTTTACGACCAACAAATATCATGAAAAAAGAGAAACGAAGCACCTATGATTATATGTTTGACACAAATGAAGAAATTCTTGTTGTCAGGTGGTCTGACAACAAGTGTGTGTGTTGGAACAAATTATGATACCATTGAACCTGTCAAAAAGGTTAAGAGATGGCAAAGTGATATCAAAGCAAAAGGTGATGTTCCTCAGCCAAATGTTCAGAACAACTACAATGGGAGGTGTAGATCACCATGACTGGTTGACTGGGAAATACGCAACTTCTCTACGGGGAAAGAAGTGGTATTGGCCGCTCTTCACACGTGTATTAGACATGATGCTTGTAAATGCGTGGATCATCCATAAATTCCTACATCAAGGAAAGGAACACCTTGATTTTGTAAGCTTCAAAAGAGCAGTATGTGTGCCTTATTTGAAGTTGGGAGATGCAGGCAGAAAACTGGGGAGAAAAAGTAACGCACCAAGCCTATCTACGAAACTCGCTGATGTTCGGTATGACGGAAAGGACCATGTTGTTGCAAAACGGGAACAACAAAGACGGTGCCAAAGGAAACCTTGCTCCAAGAAACCAAGAACATATTGTGCTAAATGCAATGTAACACTCTGTATAGAATGTTTTGCCCCTTATCACAAAAAGTGAATGCAAAATGATATATTGGCTTTCATGATTCAGTTTATTTGTACTGGGTTACTTTATATCATGTTTTCTTTAGAATATCAGATTTATTTTTACAAGTTTTCAGCATCAAACACACAAAAAGAGAAGAATATGTTTTTCTTTATAGTATCCTTTGCTAACAGATTATCACTATACAAAGCTATTATATGATCCCAGTGTCCTCATTTGAGGACAGCTTCTTATAAGCTTACTGCAGGAAATAAAGCATTAAAACCACTATATATTGTCTCTCATAACCCTTCACATTACTTAGATTACAGAAAATCGTGGAAATTACTGACCAAAAAACTTAGGATTTAATGGGTTAAATAAAATAAATCTGATTTAAATATAAAAAAAAACTATTTTTTATATTTTTAATATATATATATATATATATATATATATATATATATATATATATATATATATATACATATATATATAAATCGCCAACCCTGGTGTCCACTAACCTCATACAATAATGCATGTTAAGTCCGGATAAAATTGGCAATTCAAAGCATAACAGTGCCTTAAAGATAGTTTCTTATTTCACTATAAAAGTTTATATTAACTTATACTGCATTGAATAAGTCAATAGTTGATATATTTGTCCTGTATACAATGTTAGGTGTTTAGTTTTGATATATATGTTCAATATAAAATGTTAGGTTACAAAGAAAGCAATGGCCTCCGGTAGCGGACCCAGTGTTATGCATGCGGACTCGACCAGCTTTATCATTCTTCTCTCTAGCCCGGTCCAGATATGGTCCAGAGAAGGATTCGTTAATCTGTCATTTGTAGCCCTCAGATAGGTTATGGAGGAGGGAGGATCGGGCCAATCAGCATGCGACATTCTGAGACGTCCAGCCGGATGAGCCGTAAGGAGAATATATATACTATACACACACGTTGTCTGTCACTCTGAAGAAGACTTGTAGTGGAAACGTCAGGAATATAGTGTTCTCGCTCTAACCCGCGTTTCTCTACCACATTTTCCACTCATCTGTCCTACCTTCATAACAATATATATATATTTATATATGTATATATACACATATTTATATTCATATTTATAAATATATATAAATATATATATATATATACATATATATATATATATATATATATATATATATATATATAAGTATCAGGTTCTCCTACCATTTGTCTCCCATTTCTTTTTATAGTTAGTGATGTTTCTCTCCTCCTATAAAAAACAAAGCAGTAGTTTTCTTGTCACGCAAACATTCAGATTCGGTAACATTTCTGCTTCAGTTCCGTTCTGATGGTCAATTACATGTTCCTTAGTACATACATCTTCATCTTATCAACCACATTAACCTTTCCATTTTAATACCTTCAAACGCGACGGAGTTCTGCTTAGTTTCGATTGTGTTTGTAAGGAATTAAAATGGAAAAATTAACGTGGTTGATAATATATATATATATATATATATATATATATATATATGAGAGTGTGTGTGTGTGTGTGTGTGTGTGTGTGTGTGTGTGTGTGTATACATATACATATGTATATATATATATACATATATATGTATATATATATATATACATATATATGTATATATATATATATATATATATATATGTATTTATATATAAATATATATGTATATATAGATATATGTATTATTTGGATGATGGAGAACATAAACACAGGGGAAGGCTCGGAACCCTAAACACTCTAACGTTTCGTTCGCGTGGAACTTCTTCAGAGAGTGTATGTAGAACTGCAGTTGAAGTTTATGTACTAAATCTAATTATCTTTTCGGACACTTGGGAAAGGTCGTTTTTCTGGCGTGTTTTAGAATTAAAATACTAGTTTCTTTAGCTAAATTGATAAACCCTCCTCGAT
>NC_134816.1:11637593-11647593 GCF_046742065.1 Oratosquilla oratoria
AGTGAAGGAGGAACAATGAAAAAATAATAATATGAACGGAGGTATAAAAATAAAAGTAAAAGTGTGAATGCGAACAAGGGAGAGAGGGATGCTTAGGCAAGCGAGTGAATAGTGAAAGGCATAAGAAGTAATTTGACTGTGAACGAAAGCACAAATTGGAGGTGCAAGTGGGGAATATGATGTGGCGTAAGTAGGCGGTATAAATAGGAAGAGGATGTGTGTTAGAGCTTAAGAGGGGTCGTAAGTTGGAAGGAGATTGTGGATGCGGTGTAAGTGTGGGTGAAGGAGAAACGTGGTTTTGGACGAGGACCGAGGGGAGAAATAGAGGAGCAGAGGATTCTCGGGAAAGAGGTACTTTAGGAGATGATATAAGAACATGAGAATGGAGGAGACTGCAAGTGACCATAGGGCCTACACTAGGCAGGTGCATGTCCATTACCACTTATCATACCCATCCATAAATTGCTTCTCTCAAAACAACCAATATTTTCAGTGTTCACTACATGATTACTAAGTCAATTCCTTGTGTTAAACACTCTATTGGTGATCGAATTCTTGCCTATTCCCTTATTAAACAAAAATTTGTCCAGTTTATTTCCATTATCATGAGTCCTGCCCTGTCGTCTTAATATGGTGACCTTGTCCGCATCATCCCTTGTTAAAGACCTTGACCCATTTCAACACCTCTACTAGATCAGCCCGTACTCTACGTCTTTCCAGATTGTGCAAGTTAAGGTGCCTAATCCGGTCACCGTAAGGTAAATTTCTGACCCCATGTATCATTTTGGTAATTTTCATGATAAAAGAGATCAGATGATGATGTCTTGAGCCAGGAGGCTCGTTATGGGAATAAACTTATGAAACTTCTTATCCTCCTTAGTACCTCAACAAACTAAAGATATTTTCCAGACTTGGGTGCATCCGCAGTTGAATAAAGTCGTCTAGTGGCAACCACAATATAAAATATACAATGTGTCATACTATCATACTATCTATAGGGTTAAAATTAAAGGCATTTGTTAACTGAACATAACCGTTTAACAGGAGCTAAATCCAATGTAAAAGAGGGGCATAACTCATGGATCATGACAGGACTAATTCTTATTTGAATAAAATCGCCTGAAGACATCTGGAAATAATATATAAATCCTAAAATTCAACAACGGGTTTATTAAAGAAAGTTTAAATGAGAACAGAGAAGAAAGAAGAACTGAGGGGAGAGAGAGAGAGAAGTGGAGAAGACAGAGAAGTATAGAAAAGAGACAAAGATGGGAAAAGAAAGGGGGAAGAGAGAAAGGAAGAGAGAAAAGAGTAGGAGATGAAAAATAAAGAAAGAGGAGGAAAGAGAAAGAAAGAGACGGGGAAATGGAAAGAAAATGGGAAATATGTCAGGAGAAAGGAGACGAGGGAAAGGAAAAGAAAAGGAGAGAAAGGTGTAGAAAGGGATAAAAGAGCAAAATAACAGAACAGAAAAGGAATAAAGCAAACTAATGGATAAAAGTGTAGGAGGACAAGAGAGAATGAGAGGGAGAATGAGAGAGAGAGAGAGAGAGAGAGAGAGAGAGAGAGAGAGAGAGAGAGAGAGAGAGAGAGAGAGAGAGAGAGAGAGAGAGAGAGAGAGAGAGAGAGAGAGAGAGAGAGAGAGAGAGAGAGAGACACGCACACACACACACACACACACACACACACACACACACACACACACACACACACACACACACACACACACACACACACACACACACACACACACACACACACACACACACACACACACACACACACACACACACACACACACACACACACACACACACACACACACACACACACACACACACACACACACACATGTATATATATATACATATATATATATATATACATATATATATATATGTATACATACATATATATACTATAAATAGTGTATATAAACAAAGAGAGAATGGGAAGAATGAGTAAAAAACGAAAACAGAAAAAAAGAAAGAAAGAGAACAAGAGAGATAAATATTGGTATGGACAAAAGCAGAGAGAGCATGAGGGATAACGGAATAGATAGTATAAAGCAGTGGAATGGATGTAAAGAGAGAGTAGGAACGTCAATATAATGAAATATGAAAGTAATTTTAACGGAAGGGAAATAAAAAATTAAGCCAGTGAAAAAGAACTCAAGTGAGATGAAGATATGTGGAAAGGAATAGGAGATATGAAGAACTCCAGAAAGCCTGAGGAGTTGCAGACCTCTGGACGATGTAAGTCTCCCCACCCATTCTTCGGTCCCGGAACCTCAGCGCTGGCCCGGGTCCCCTCCCACCACCGCCACCAGTTAATCAAATATTGAGTTACTGACCTCAGTAATTGGCGATGCATTAGATTCAAACCTGAGTTAAAAGGGAAAAAAAAAAAAAAACGAGTGAGTGGCTTTTTTTTTTATAGCTGTAAGAGGCCGGTAGTGTACGAATGGAAATGAGCTAGGGTATTAGAATAATTCAGACTCGACGCCTGCTCGAGGGCAATGTTATGTCTAGGTGAGGGCGACGTTTTGTCTATGTAAACACACCGACGGTGGTGACTGTTTTTATAATCGCTTATGAATCACAACATTGTAAGCGCAGGTTACCTTCGTTTGACTAATGCTGAGGTAAACAATTTTTGCTAGTGGCATTGAAATGGCTTTCCGGATTGGTGCAAGGTGCAGAAGGAGAAAAAAACTATTGGTGCAGGAATTCAAAGTCACGCCCATAAGGAGTGACATTTATTTGAGAAGTCACCGGGGATTGGTTTAGAAAAATTAGTGACGTCAGACGAAGGTAGCTCAGCGTAAGATACGGGATCTCTTCAGACGTTCTATAGAGAAGAGATAGGGAAGATATAGGGAGAAGATATAGAGAGGGTGTAGAGAGAGGATCAGGAGACGATGTAGAGACGAGAGAAAAGAGATCCCGAGTGTAAGCTGAAGGTGAAATTACAGTGAAAGAAGAAAGAAAATTCACCTCCCTTTTATTAACCCAAAGGACGAGAGGAATAGGCATGGGGCCTAGAAAATAGTGAGACTACAGGAAAAAGAAGGCATTGGGCCTACTACTTAAGAGGAACTTGAATATTAGTGAACCTCACGTAACGAGAGGCAAGGGGCCTCGAGACGAGTGATATTACAAGTCAAATTTAAGTGACAGTGGTGACTAGGGGAGGTGAAAGTGGTGCTCAGCGGTGGAACGAACTGGGTGTTAAACACCTCCGAAGAGAAGTGGCGCCAGAAGTCTACGGGAACAAGACAACCAAAATCAAGAGTGTATTACGACTACGAGAGAAATCTACAACTTCAAGTAACTGCTACGTTGGGAACAAGCATTCTTCAAGATTCTTCAAGGAGATCATCATCTACAAGGCGGTCTTCAAGGCAGAGTGTGTGATGGAGGAGGAACAACGTCGTTGAGGAATGACAAGACCGTAGAAGGACGTCAAACCAGACATTGACATCACGAAGCGACATCGCAAGCAGCCAGGCTAAAGCAAGGTATTAGTAAAGTATGAGTACCCCTCAGAATTCTAGCGTGTTGAGACACGAAATTCACACATCAAATACAAATATTCCAAAATTCACAGGAGAGTCTAACACATATGGTGTAAACAAGTTCCTAAACCTCATTGACACTCTTATAGTTAGTAAAAATATAACAAACGAGAATCGTAAGATTGAGATTCTCAAGGAGAATATAGATCCAGAGCATGGAAGGGCGAGGTTTGTCATTAACTTCCAGCAAATGGAATCAATTAATCAATATGATGATTATAAGAAGGCATTTATCAAGCATTTCATGTCCAAATGTGATCAGGATCCTATTAGATCATTGGTAAAAATGATTAAGGAAGTTAGGACAAGTGAAACTGACACAGAGTACTTAGCTAGATTAGATAGATGGTCAAAAGACATGAATTCTATCTTGAAAGATTCAGACTGGATAGAAAGATCTAGTGAGAAGATGAAAATCTCACAGGTAATCAAATTGATTACATTTAGCTTATTGGCAAAGAATTCTGATGACTTAACAGCAGAAAGGCTGTACAAAGATTTAAAATCAAATATCTGTTTAGGAGAAGTAGATTATCTTCTTCAAGGATACAGTGAGACCAGAACAATAAACCCATATGTAATGCCTATAAATCAACATAGCCAATATAGGAACTCTAGAGAGTTTAAGAAAACAGAAGTAGGACATAGGCGGCATGCTAGAAGTCCATCTAGGGATAGGGATACCAGAATCCTTTGTTTTAATTGTAATGCATGGGGACACAAGGCACAAGAATGTTTTTATGGGATTATTTGCAGAAATTGCAAATACGAAGGTCACAATGAGTATCAATGTAGGAACCCTCCATTCTGTATTTACCATAATAAAATCGGACACAGAACTCATGAGTGCCGAAATTTTCGGGTACCCCCAGGGCTAAGAGGAAAACCCCCAGACACAGAATAAACCATTTCAGACCTCCCCATATATATACCGATAGGCGGTATTGTGTTAAATATGGGAATGCAAGGGAGATGAAAGAAACTGACAAACTGATAATTACTGTTGGTAAAACTTCTGTAGGACCTCTCATTGCGGGTCAAGTGTTCAATAAGCCTATTCAAATTTTTATTGATACAGGGTCTGTAGTTAATGTAATTACTAGTAAAGTTTTAAACCAGTTGAACCCAGGAGTGAAAATGTTGGAACCAATCCGTTATACATTGCAAGGTGTAACTGGAAATCAGTTAAAAACATTAGGCAAGATTGAGCTAGAAGTTGCCTTGTATACAAATGAACAATTGTACATCCCAGTGATAGTGGTAGAAGAGTCTGTTTTTCCAGGAGATTTATTGATAGGATTTGCAACTATGAGAAAAGAAAACATGGTAATTTGTCCTGCTGACTTAGGAATTTTAGTGAAGTCACAGTTAATCCCATTCTTAAATCAACCAGACTTAAGACCAGTGACAGGAATCAATGAATCCTTAGATAACATTTCTATCCTAGATAGCGAGGCCGAGCGGTCCAACCCTACAGAAAGTAAAACAATTTGTGAACCCAACTCAGAAGTTCAGGAAATCCCAGAGATTACTAAATTATTAACCACAGATGCCTTGAGAATTGCAGATTGCGGATTAACAAGGTCGACATTGTTACATCCCATGTCAATTAATAAGGTTGAAGTGTGTTTGAAAGGAATCAATGTAGACTCTGAAGTAATTACAGTCCCAGAATCAGTTAAACTTAAAGGATTGAAGTGGGACTCAGGGATTTATAAGACAAATAAGAACAGAGTAGAAGTATTAGTAATTAATACTATGAATAAAGAGATAGTTTTAAAGAAAGGTACACAAATAGGATGTATTCAGGTGTGTACTAAACCTATTAAGATTTTAAATGAGAATAGTGAGGAGATAGAATTACCAACTTCATCAATTTGCTCAGTACAAGAAGGCATAGACTTAAGAAATAGATATAAAGAATTATTACAATCAACTAATTGCCCTGAGTTGGATGAAGCTTTATTTGCTTTGCTTATGAAACATAAAAAAGCAATTGCTTTGCCGGGGGACGCCTTAGGCAAAACAACTGTTTTAAAACATCACATTAAGTTAAAACCAGGAACACAACCTATCTACATACCAGCCTACAGAGTTCCTCACTCTAAATTAGCTGTAGTAGATAAACTCATCACTGAAATGTTATCACAGGATATTATTGAACATAGTAAAAGTGAGTGGAATTTTCCGTTGATCCTAGTACCAAAGTCTGATGGGACTATGCGACCAGTTATTGATTACAGGGAACTGAATAAGCACACCATTCGTGACAGGTTACCATTACCCATTATCGGTGACATTTTGAGAAGTTTGGGAACTGAGAATAGATATTTTAGTACTATAGATATCAAATCAGCTTTTTGGCAAATAGAATTGCATGAAGATTCAAGAGAGTTCACAGCATTTTCTACTACAACAGGACATTATGAGTTCAAGAGAATGCCATTTGGGTTATGTAATAGTCCATTAACTTACATGAGATTAATGAATACTATTCTAGATGGATTGTTAGGAAACACTGCCAGTGTATTTCTAGATGACATTTTAATAGTTTCTCAGACTGCAGTGGAGCACTTTAAGAAATTAGATTTGATATTCTCAAGACTAGGAGAAGCTGGGTTAAAAGTAAAACTTGAAAAATGTAAGTTCTTGCAAGACAGTGTCATTTACTTAGGACATAAGATAGACAGACACGGACTAAGTACAGTAAATTCAAAGGTGGACGCTGTCAAGAATTTTCCAGTTCCGACCAATGTAGACAAGGTTAGGAGCTTTTTGGGATTAACAGGATATTATAGAAAATTCATTCAAAGTTATGCTGACATTGCTAATCCACTAAGTTCTTTGTTGAGAAAGGACTCAAAGTTCATATGGGGACCTGCGCAACAGCAAGCTTTTGACAAGTTGAAAGATAAACTCACAAGTTCACCTATTTTAATTTTCCCCGACTATGAAAAAGAATTTATTCTTTGTACTGATGCGTCTGACATAGGGTTAGGAGGCATACTAATGCAAGAGAGAAATGGAACTTTGAAACCCATAGCTTACACATCCAGACTTTGTAATAGTGCGGAGAGAAACTATTCTATAACTGAAAGAGAAACTTTAGCAGTAATTTATTCTTTAGAAAGTTTTAGGGATATGATACTAGGGTATCCCATCAGAGTTTGGACTGATCACACAGCTATTCAGAACTTATTTAAGCATAAGAATCTTAGAGGCAGACTTGCTAGATGGTTTGCGATACTTCAGTGCTATGATGTTCAATTTAATTATATTCCGGGTAGAAGGAATGTAGCAGATCCACTTTCTAGAAACATTAGTCAACCAATGACTGGGACTGGATTGATTAATTTTGTTTGTAGTATAGAAGAGTTAGTAACTTTAGATGAAGAAATGCTAATAAGAGAACAGAGAGATGATGAGACATGTGATTCAATAATCAAGCATTTGATGAACCCAAGAGGAGATCCTCCAAAGCTACCAAAAGGGTATAAGATAGAGGAATTTCATTTGATTAATGGAATTTTGTATAGGAAAACATTTGTAAATGGGAAAGATATTTCTAGAGGTCAAGTAAATCAGTTGGTTATACCACAAACTCTGGTAAATGAGATATTGAAGTTACTTCATGATAGTGATTGTAGTTCACATCCTGGAAAGGATAAAACTTATAGACAAGCACAACTTAAGTACTTTTGGTTAGGTATGAAGAAAACTATATATGATTATATAGAAAAATGTGTAAAATGTGTAAAGGTGAAAGGAAATACACCAAAACCTGCTCCTATACTCACCTATCCCATTCCACAGAAACCTTGGGAAAGAGTTCACATGGATACTTTGGAATTACCACTAACCGAGAACGGCTTTAAATACCTATTTGTTGCTATTGATTATTTTTCAAGATTTTGTATATTACAACCCATAATCAATAAGAAAGCTGAAACTATTGCTTCCGTAATCTATGATCAGATAATCTGTAATTTTACTACACCTAACATCCTAGTTTCAGATAATGGGACTGAATTTAATAACAAAATCTTGGAAAATCTATGTAATGTGTTCCACATCAAGAAAGTCAATATACTCGTTAACCATCCCCAAAGTAATGGAGTAGTAGAAAGGTTAAACAAAAAGATAATTATATGTCTTAGAACACTAATAAGTCCTCATAGTGTAACTTGGGATACTTGGATTCCTTGTGTTAAGTGTACTCTGAACAATCAAATTAATGTAGCAACTGGGGATACACCTCATTTTATAATTTTTGGGGAGGACAAAACTCTGCCATATGAAATGTTGACTGCAGAGCAAAAACCCATATATAATATGGATGATTATATATCCAATAGGATAAATACTCTTCAAAGTATTCACCAAAGAGTTAGGAAACATATGCAGGTGTATTCACAAGAGATGAGGGAACAACAGCACAAAATAGCTCGTAAACTAGAATTGAAAATTGGGGAATTAGTAATGGTCAAAGCAACCTCACCCAATAATAAACTTTCACTAAGGTACACTGGTCCATATAGGGTAATTGATTCTGCAGGTGGAAACAAGTTTAAACTTAAACATCTAGAATCAAGAGAAGAATTGGTAGGACATTTAGATGACATAAGGAAAATTAGCTTGCAGATCTATGAAGATGATTATAGTAATACTTTGTGCATAAATATTGATAACCCTGGAGAATATGGAGAATATTATAATGATATTTTTCAAGAGTTGAACATTAATCTTGATGTATTTTACAGATAGTATTGACCATTTATATGTATTTGGGATGGGAGACCTAAACAACTGGAACTTGGTGTCAAGCAGATACATGGAAACCTAAAACCTAGGATCTGCTGTGGTCAGACTTGGAATCTTAAGGACTTAAGGACCTCTCATCTGAGTACACACATGAGTATTGTGACCATTTTAAAGTAATGAGACTATCTTTGAAAATGAAGTGTGTTGAAAAATAATATATGAAATTATGAATATTGAACAAGAAGAGACACTCAAACTCTAGAATAGTGTGTTTGATAAATTAATTGCTATCATCACAATTGAAAGCTAGTGCTCATAGTGAATTTTCTAATCAATTATATCTTTTCTGTAGACAATCTAAGAGAAAGCATGATCTCTTTTGTGTTTCGAGAGGCTTCGCATGAACTCTCTGGTTAGGAATATGTCTGTTATGAACAATTGTCATTACCAACGAATTTTGGTAGACCAGATCCCTCATTGTAACATACAAGGATCTCATTACCTGTTTTTCCCTAACAAGACAAAGGTATCAATAAATTGTCCCGGGTTGAGTCCTAAATTGGATTTGGTTGAAGGTCTTGTCTCTATTCAAGATAACTGCGAATTGCATGCAGACACTATTTCCACCATTTCTAATACCCTTAATACAATGCATTTAACCGAGGACACCTACATTTCAACCTTCAACTTCACATTGCCTGAAAACTCCCCTCCCTTGAAAATTAAGAGAAGACCATTGTCAAGATCTCCCTCAAATGATTTACATATGTTACCAATCCTTATCATACCCTTACTTTCAGTGTTAGTGGCAGCACTGATTGCCTTTGTTGTATTCCGGAGATTGGCTCTGTCAAAGCAAATCAACCATGTAACCGCTTAATTCAATACCTTATATATATATTGAGATGCATGTTATTCACATTTATAGGTATTATGTTTATGTATTATTCCCAATTTATTGCATGAATGATGTATTTTGGAGGGTACATTAACAATTACGCAAGGGTAGATTAGCTTATTCTAGAAATATATTAGCAAGCCCTGTAAGAGGGAAATAAGAAATTGGTCGGGACGACCAAGGGTAGCTGCCGAGCCCTGTAAGAGGCCGGTAGTGTACGAATGGAAATGAGCTAGGGTATTAGAATAATTCAGACTCGACGCCTGCTCGAGGGCAATGTTATGTCTAGGTGAGGGCGACGTTTTGTCTATGTAAACACACCGACGGTGGTGACTGTTTTTATAATCGCTTATGAATCACAACATTGTAAGCGCAGGTTACCTTCGTTTGACTAATGCTGAGGTAAACAATTTTTGCTAGTGGCATTGAAATGGCTTTCCGGATTGGTGCAAGGTGCAGAAGGAGAAAAAAACTATTGGTGCAGGAATTCAAAGTCACGCCCATAAGGAGTGACATTTATTTGAGAAGTCACCGGGGATTGGTTTAGAAAAATTAGTGACGTCAGACGAAGGTAGCTCAGCGTAAGATACGGGATCTCTTCAGACGTTCTATAGAGAAGAGATAGGGAAGATATAGGGAGAAGATATAGAGAGGGTGTAGAGAGAGGATCAGGAGACGATGTAGAGACGAGAGAAAAGAGATCCCGAGTGTAAGCTGAAGGTGAAATTACAGTGAAAGAAGAAAGAAAATTCACCTCCCTTTTA
>NC_134816.1:11662593-11667593 GCF_046742065.1 Oratosquilla oratoria
TAACCCACCTCCAAGGAGGGAACGCGGTCTTACTTAGACTATGTATACCGCCAGCTTCACTCCAGAGTCACATTCCTCTGAAGAAGCATAGAGCG
Organism: Oratosquilla oratoria; assembly: GCF_046742065.1. Classification (NCBI taxonomy): domain Eukaryota; kingdom Metazoa; phylum Arthropoda; class Malacostraca; order Stomatopoda; family Squillidae; genus Oratosquilla; species Oratosquilla oratoria. Next base: position 11,662,689 of record NC_134816.1, read on the forward strand.
AAACCGGTCAGGAATAAACTCAGTAACTCGGAACTAGACCCGTGACTTCTTTTTCCACCTTCATCAACAAAACAATAACAATAACAAGACAATAATAGTAATGAAACAATAACAATAACAAAACGATAACAACAACAATAACAAAACGATAACAACACCAACACTAACAAAACTATAACAACAATAACAAAACGATAACAACAACAAAACTATAGCAACAATAACAAAATAATAATAATAACAAAACAATAACAACAAAATAACAACAAAACAATAACAAAACAATAACTAACAACAACAAAATAACAAAATAACAACAAAATAACAAAATAACAAAACAATAACAAAACAATAACAACAAAACAATAACAACAAAACTAACAACAATAACAACAAAACAATAACAAAACAACAACAAAACAACAACAAAACAACAAAACAACAACAAAACAATAACAAAACAATAACAAAACAATAACAAAACAATAACAAAACAATAACAAAACAATAACAAAACAATAACAAAACAATAACAATAACAATTAACAATAACAATAACAATTAACAATAACAATTAACAATAACAATAACAATTAACAATAACAATAACAATTAACAATAACAATAACAATTAACAATAACAATAACAATTAACAATAACAATAACAATTAACAATAACAATAACAATTAACAATAACAATAACAATTAACAATAACTATAATAATTAACAATAACAATAATAATTAACAATAACAATAATAATTAACAATAATAATTAACAATAATAACAACAATAATAACAACAATAATAACAACAATAACAACAATAATAACAACAATAATAACAACAATAATAACAACAATAATAACAACAATAATAACAACAATAATAACAACAATAATAACAACAATAATAACAACAATAATAACAACAATAATAACAACAACAACAACAATAATAATGATAACAATGATGACAATAATGACAATAATGACAATAATGACAATGATGACAATGATGACAATGATGACAATGATGACAATGATGACAATAATGACAATGATGACAATGATGACAATGATGACAATGACAATAATGACAATAATGACAATAATGACAATAATGACAATAATGACAATAATGACAATAATGACAATAATGACAATAATGACAATAATAACAATAATAACAATTAGAACAATAATAACAATAATAACAATAATAACAATAACAACAATAACAACAATAACAACAATAACAACAATAACAACAATAACAACAATAACAACAATAACAACAATAACAATAATAACAACAATAACAATAATAACAAAAATAACAATAATAACAATAATAACAATAATAACAATAATAATAATAACAAAAATAACAAAAATAACAAAAATAACAAAAATAACAATAATAACAATAATAACAATAATAACAATAATAACAATAATAACAATAATAACAATAATAACAATAATAACAATAATAACAATAATAACAATAATAACAATAATAACAATAATAACAATAATAACAATAATAACAACAATAACAACAATAACAACAATAACAACAATAACAACAATAACAATAACAATAACAATAACAATAACAATAACAATAACAAAAATAACAAAACAATAACAAAACAATAACAAAACAATAAAAAAACAATAACAACAACAAAACAATAACAACAACAAAATGATAACAACAAAATAACAACAATAAAACAAGAACAACAATAGAACAATAACAAAAACAACAAAACAATAACAAAACAATAACGACAAAAACAAAAACAAAACAATAACAATAACAATAACAAAACAATGACAAAATAACAAAACAATAACAAAACAAACAAAACAATAACAAAACAAAACACTAACAAAATATCAAAACAATATCAAAACAATAACAAAACAATAACAATAACAATTAACAATAAAATAACAATTAACAAGAACAATAACAATTAACAATAACAATAACAATTAACAATAACAATTAACAATAACAATAACAATTAACAATAACAATAACAATTAACAATAACAATTAACAATAACAATTAACAATAACAATTAACAATAACAATTAACAATAACAATAACAATTAACAATAACAATAACAATTAACAATAACAATAACAATAACAATTAACAATAACAATTAACAATAACTATAATAATTATCAATAATAACAACAATAATAACAACAATAATAACAACAATAATAACAACAATAACAACAATAATAACAACAATAATAACAACAACAATAACAACAACAACAACAATAATGATAACAATGATGACAATGATGACAATAATGACAATGATGACAATGATGACAATGATGACAATGATGACAATAATGACAATGATGACAATGATGACAATGATGACAACAAAGACAATAATGACAATAATGACAATAATGACAATAATGACAATAATGACAATAATGACAATAATGACAATAATAAATAACAATAATAACAATAATAACAATAATAACAATAATAACAATTAAAAATAACAATAACAATTAACAATAACAATTACAATTAACAATAACAATAATAATTAACAATAATAATTAACAAGAATAACAACAATAATAACAACAATAATAACAACAATAATAACAACAATAATAACAACAATAATAACAACAATAATAACAACAATAATAACAACAATAATAACAACAATAATAACAACAACAATAACAACAACAACAACAATAATGATAACAATGATGACAATGATGACAATAATGACAATGATGACAATGATGACAATGATGACAATGATGACAATGATGACAATAATGGCAATGATGACAATGATGACAATGATGACAATAAAGACAATAATGACAATAATGACAATAATGACAATAATGACAATAATGACAATAATGACAATAATGACAATAATAAATAACAATAATAACAATAATAACAATAATAACAATAATAACAATAATAACAATAATAACAATAATAACAATAATAACAATAATAACAATAATAACAAAAATAACAATAATAACAATAATGACAACAAAAACAATAAGGACAACAATAACAACAATAACAACAATGACAACAATGACAACAATGATAACAATGACACCAACGACAACGACAACAATAACAACAACAATAACAACGATAACAATAATAACAACACAATAACAAAACAATAACAAAACAATAACATAACAATAACAAAACAATAACAAAACATTAACAAAACAATAACAAAACAATAACAAAACAATAACAAAAAATAATAACAATAACAATAACAATAACAATAACAATAAAAACAACATGAACAATAACAATAACAATAACAATAACAATTAACAATAACAATAACAATTAACAATAACAATTAACAATAACAATAATAATTAAAAATAACAAAAATAACAACAATAATAACAACAATAATAACAACAAAAATAACAACAATAATAACAACAATAATAACAACAACAATAACAATAACAATAACAATTAACAATAACAATAACAATTAACAATAACAATTAACAATAACAATAATAATTAACAATAACAAAAATAACAACAATAATAACAACAATAATAACAACAATAATAACAACAATAATAACAACACTAATAACAACAATAATAACAACAACAATAACAACAACAACAATAATGATAACAATGATGACAATAATGACAATAATGACAATGATGACAATGATGACAATTATGACAATGATGACAATTATGACGATGATGACAATGATGATGATGACGATAATGACGATGATGAAAATTATGACAATTATGACAATGATGACAATGATGATGATGACGATAATGACAATAATGACAATAATGACAATAATAACAATAATAACAATAATAACAATAATAACAATAATAACAACAGTAACAACAATAACAACAATAACAACAATAACAACAATAACAACAATAACAACAATAACAACAACAATAACAACAACAACAACAACAATAACAATAACAACACAATAACAATAAGAACACAATAACAATAATAACAATAATAACAATAATAACAATAATAACAATAATAACAATAATAACAATAACAACAATAACAACAATAACAACAATAACAACAATAACAACAATAACAACAATAACAACAATAACAACAATAACAACAATAACAACAACAATAACAACAATAACAACAATAACAACAATAACAACAACAACAACAATAACAACAACAACAACAATAATTATTACTATTATTTTTATTACTATTATTATTATTACAATTATTATTATTACTATTATTGTTATTACTATTATTGTTATTACTATTATTATTATCACTATTATTATTATTACTTATTATTACTAGTATTATTACTATTATTATTATCACTTATTATTACTATTATTATCACTATTATTATTATTACTATTATTATTATCACTCATTATTACTATTATTATTATTGCTATAATTATTATTGCTATAATTAATATATTATTACTATTATTACTATTATTATTACTATTATTATTACTTATTACTATCATTATTACTATTATTATAATTATTACTATTATTATAACTATTACTATTATTGTAACTATTACTATTATTGTAACTATTACTATTATTGTAACTATTACTATTATTGTAACTATTACTATTATTGTAACTATTACTATTATTACTACTATTACTATTATTATTACTAATACTATTATTATAACTATTACTATTATTATTACTATTACTATTATTACTACTATTACTATTATTACTATTACTATTATTATTACTATTACTATTACTATTACTATTAATATTATTATTACTATTACTATTATTAA
>NC_134816.1:11672593-11680093 GCF_046742065.1 Oratosquilla oratoria
ATTATTATTACTATTACTATTATTATTATTATTACTATTATTAATATTATTGCTATTATTATTGTTATTACTATTATTATTATTATTACTATTATTATTATTATTACTATTATTATTATTACTATTATTATTATTACTATTATTATTATTATTACTATTATTATTATTATTACTATTATTATTATTATTACTATTATTATTATTATTACTATTATTATTATTACTATTATTATTATTATAACTATTATTATTATTATTACTATTATTATTATTATTACTATTATTATTATTATTACTATTATTATTATTATTACTATTATTATTATTATTACTATTATTATTATTATTATTATTATTATTATTATTATTATTATTATTATTATTATTATTATTATTATTATTATTATTATTATTATTATTATTATTATTATTACTATTATTATTATTATTATTATTATTTTTATTACTATTACTATTATTATTACTATTACTATTATTATTACTATTACTATTATTATTACTATTATTATTAGTTATTATTATTACTGTTATTATTATTATTACTGTTACTATTATTATCACTGTTACTATTATTATTACTATTGTTACTATAATTATTACTACTGTTACTATTATTATTACTATTATTATTATTAGTTATTATTATTATTACTGTTATTATTACTGTTATTATTATTATTATTATTACTTTTATTATTATTACTATTATTATTATTATTACTATTATTATTATTAATATTATTATTATTATTACTATTATTATCATTACTATTATTATTATTACTATTAGTATTATTACTATTATTATCGTTATTATTATTATTATTATTATTTTTATTACTATTATTATTACTATTATTTTTATTATTACTACTATTGTTATTATTACTACTATTGTTATTATTACTACTATTGTTATTATTACTACTATTGTTATTATTACTACTATTGTTATTATTACTACTATTGTTATTATTACTACTATTGTTATTATTACTACTATTGTTATTATTAATACTATTATTATTATTATTATTATTATTATTATTATTATTGTTATTATTATTATTATTATTATTATTATTACTATTATTATTATTATTACTATTATCATTATTACTATTATTTCTATTATTACTATTATTACTTTTATTACTATTATTACTATTATTACTTTTATTACTATAATTATTACTATTATTACTATTATTACTATTATTATTATTACTAACAATAATACTATTATTATTATTACTATTATTATTATTACTATTGTTATTATTACTATTATTATTATTATTATTATTATTACTATTATTACTATTATTATTACTATTATTACTATTATTATTACTATTATTATTGCTATTATTATTATTATTACTATTACTATTATTACTATTACTATTATTACTATTACTATTATTACTATTATTATTACTATTATTATTATTACTATTATTATTATTACTATTATTACTATTATTATTACTATTATTATTACTATTATTATTTTTATTACTATTATTATTACTATTATTATTACTATTATTATTACTTTTATTACTATTACTACTATTACTATTATTATTACTATTATTATTACTATTATTCTTATTACTATTACTACTGCTATTATTACTATTATAACTACTATTACTATTACTACTACTACTGCAACTACTACTAATATTACTATTACTATTATTACAACTATTACTATTACTATGACTATTATTACTATTACTTATACTACTATTACTAGTATTACTAGTACTATTATTACTATTACTTTTATTACTATTACTGTTATTACTATTACTATTATTACTATTACTATTTCTTTTATTACTATCACAATTCTTACTATTACTATTATTACTATTACTATTATTACTATTACTATTATTACTATTACTATTATTACTATTACTATTATTACTATTACTATTATTACTATTACTATTATTACTATTACTATTATTACTATTATTATTATTACTATTATTATTATTACTATTATTATTATTACTATTATTATTACTATTATTATTACTATTATTATTATTACTATTATTATTATTACTATTATTATTATTACTATTATTATTATTACTATTATTATTATTACTATTATTATTATTACTATTATTATTATTACTATTATTATTATTACTATTACTATTATCACTATTATTATTACTATTATTATTTATTACTATTATTACTATCATCACTATTACTATTATTACTATTACTATTATTATTACTATTATCATTATTACTATTACTATTATTACTGTTACTATTACTATTATTGCTATTATTACTATTACTGTTATTACTATTCCTATTATTACTATTACTATTATCACTATTACTATTATTACTATTACTATTACTATTATTACTATTACTATTATTACTATTACTATTATTACTATTACTACTATTACTCTTACTATTACCACTATTACTGCTATTACTACTATTATTACTACTATTACTATTATTACTATTACTATCATTACTACTATTACTATAATTACTATTATTGTTTTTACTATTACTATTATTACTATGACTATTACTACTATTACTATTACTGCTATTACTATTATTACTATTGTTACTATTACTATTACTATTATTACTATTACTATTACTATTATTACTATTACTATTACTACTATTACTATTACTACCATTACTATTACTATTACTACTATTACTATTATTACTATTACTATTATTACTATTAATATTATTACTATTACTATTATTACTATTACTATTATTACTATTACTATTATTACTATTACTATTATTACTATTACTATTATTACTATTACTATTATTACTATTACTATTATTACTATTACTATTATTACTATTACTATTATTACTATTACTATTATTACTATTACTATTATTACTATTACTATTATTACTATTACTATTACTATTATTACTATTACTATTATTACTATTACTATTATTACTATTACTATTATTACTATTACTATTATTATTATTATTACTATTACTATTATTACTATTACTATTATTACTATTACTATTAGTCCTACTACTATTGCTATTATTACTATTACTATTATTACTATTATTATCATTATTATTATTATTATTATTATTATTATTATTATTATTATTATTATTATTATTATTATTATTATTATTACTACATACATACATACATATACCAAGGCTTTTTCCCCCTTCCAAGGGAGGTAGCCAAAAAGGGAAAGGCATAAAAACACTCCCACCCATTTCATCCCTAAATACACTCCCACCCTTCCTCTCATCTGAGCACCTCCTGGATGACGGGTCATCCCTGCACCCTGCCCACCGCCCTGGGTCAGAAGCAGTGTCGCAAGACACAGTACATCCACAGCGAGGCCGCTTCATTTTATCGGCGACCCCCCCTCTCCGTCCCCCTTTGCATATAAGGCGAGGACGGGGAGAAATCCCTTCGGGCTGCGTCAAAAATTACTCACACATACTACCCCACCCCCCACTTCCCCGCCCATTCCTCCTCATGCAGTCACAACATCATCCATATACAACCATTCTCCACTCACCTCTGTCTTCCGTCCTCTCCCTTCCTTCCTCAACAGACATTCCCCTCTTCCCCAAAGCCCCCTTCACCCCATCCATCCACCTCATCCTAGGACGTCCCCTCATGTTCACTCCCTCCACATCTGCCTTCCATACCTCTTTTACTAGTCTTTCTTCACTCATTCTTTCCATGTGTCCAAACCATCCTAATATTCTTTCATCGACCCTATCTCCCAATGTAAAGATGATGAAAGCAGGTAAGGCACCTGGTCTGGATGGATGTCATGCAGAATGTCTGAAAAAGGGAGGTGCAGTGATGGTGGACTGGTTGGTGAGGTTATTTAATGTTTGCTGGAGAGAGGGTAGAGTACCGGAGGACTGGAGTAGTGCCTGTATAGTTCCTCTTTACAAGGGAAAAGGGGACAAGTGTGAATGTAGTAATTTCAGAGGGATTAGCCTGTTGAGTGTAGTAGGGAAGGCTTATGGGAGGATCTTAATTGAGAGGATTAGGAGAGGAACAGAGGGAGTAATTGGTGAGGAACAGTGTGGATTTAGGACGGGTAGAGGTTGTGTAGATCAGATCTTTGTGGTAAGACAGATATGTGAGAAAGCTATAGGAAAGGGGAAGGATGTTTTTTGGGCTTTCATGGATCTGGAAAAGGCTTATGATAGGGTAGACAGAAAGGCACTGTGGGAGGTTATGCAGATTTATGGGATAGGAGGAAAGCTTTTGGGAGCTGTCAAGAGTTTTTATGAGAGTAGTAGAGCATGTGTTAGGATTAGAAATGGAGAGAGTGAGTGGTTTGAAGTAAAGGTGGGACTTCGTCAAGGATGCGTTATGTCGCCCTGGCTGTTCAACTTATACATGGATGGGGTGGTGCGAGAGGTGAATGCTAGGGTGGTGAGTCAGGGATTGGAGATGGTTAAAGAAAATGGAGAAAAGTGGGAGGTGAGCCAGCTGTTGTTTGCGGACGACACTGCGCTTGTGGCAGGGTCAGAGGAGGGATTGAGGAAGCTGGTGGCAGAGTTTGGGAGAGTATGTGATAGAAGAAAGCTAAAGATAAATGTGGGTAAAAGTAAGGTGATGTGTACAAGGGGTGAAAGTGGCAGTAGACTGGAAGTGAACATTAAGGGAGAGCGACTGGAGGAAGTGGATAGTTTTAGATACTTGGGTGCAAGTGTAGCAGGAAAAGGTGGAGTGAAGGTGGAGGTAGAATGTAGATGAGAGAAGCGAGTAAATGTCTTGGTGGTTTAAAGAGTGTAATGAGGAATAGACATTTGGGAATGAATGCGAAGAGGAGACTGTATGAAGGAGTGATTGTGCCAACAGCACTGTATGGGGCAGAAACGTGGAACATAAGAGAAAAAAGAAGTTTGAATGTGTTTGAGATGAGGTGTCTGAGAAGTATGGTGGGGGTTACTAGGCTAGATAGAGTGAGAAATGAGGAGGTGAGGAGGAGAACAGGGGTGAAAAAGGATTACTATTACTATTATTATTATTATTACTATTATTATTACTACTATTACTATTACTACTATTACTATTACTATTATTACTATTACTATTATTACTATTACTACTATTACTATTACTACTATTACTATTATTACTATTACTATTATTACTATTACTATTATTACTATTATTACTATTACTATTATTACTATTACTATTATTACTATTACTATTATTACTATTACTATTATTACTATTACTATTATTACTATTACTATTATTACTATTACTATTATTACTATTACTATTATTACTATTACTATTATTACTATTACTATTATTACTATTACTATTATTACTATTACAATTATTACTATTACTATTATTACTATTACTATTATTACTATTACTATTACTATTATTACTATTACTATTACTATTATTACTATTACTATTATTACTATTACTATTATTACTATTACTACTATTACTATTACTATTATTACTATTACTATCATTACTATTACTATTATTACTTATAGTATTATTACTATTAGTATTATTACTATTACTCTAATTACTATTACTATTATTACTATTACTAATATTACTGTTACTATTATTACTATTACTATTATTACTATTACTATTATTACTATTACTATTATTACTATTACTATTATTACTATTACTATTATTACTATTACTATTATTACTATTACTATTATTACTATTACTATTATTACTATTATTATTATTACTATTATTATTATTACTATTATTATTATTACTATTATTATTATTACTATTATTATTACTATTATTATTATTACTATTATTATTATTACTATTATTATTATTACTATTATTATTATTACTATTATTATTATTACTATTATTATTATTACTATTATTATTATTACTATTATTATTATTACTATTATTACTATTACTATTATTACTATTACTATTATTACTATTACTATTATTACTATTACTATTATTACTATTACTATTATTACTATTACTATTATTACTATTACTATTATTACTATTATTACTATTATTACTATTACTATTACTATTATTACTATTATTACTATTACTATTATTACTATTACTATTACTAATATTATTACTATTATTACTACTATTATTACTAGTATTACTACTATTACCATTACTATTATTACCATTACTATTACTACTATTACTATTACCACTATTACTTTTATTATTACTATTACCAATTTTATTATTATTATTATTACTATTACTATTTCTATTACTACTATTATTACTATTACTATTATTACTATTACTATTACTATTATTATTACTATTATTACTATTACTATTATTATTACTATTATTACTATTACTATTATTACTATTACTATTATTACTATTACTATTATTACTAATACTATTATTACTATTACTATTACTACTATTACAACTATTACTATTACTATTACTACTATTACTATTATTACTACTATTACTATTATTACTACTACTACTACTACTGCTACTATTACTACTATTACTATTACTACTAATACTATTACTACTATTAATATTACTACTATTACAATTACTATTATTACTATTACTATTATTACTATTACTATTATTACTATTACTATTATTACTATTATCACTACTATTACTATTATTATTACTACTATTATTATTATTAATATTATTATTATTACTACTATTACTATCATTATTATTACTATTATTAATATCACTTATTACTATTACTACTATTATTACTATTACTATTATTAACTATTATTATTATTATTATTATTTCTATTATTACTATAATTACTGTCATTACTATTAATATTATTATCACTATTGTTACTATTACTATCAATACTATTATTACTATTACTATTACTACTATTACTATTATTATTATTACTATTACTACTATTATTACTACTATTACTACTACTATTACAACTATTACTACTATTATTACTATTACTACTATTATTACTATTACTACTATTACTACTATTACTACTACTATTACTCTTACTACTACTACTGTTACTATTACTATTATTATTACTATTACTCTGACTACTACTGTTACTATTATTACTACTATTTTCACTATTACTGCTACTATTACTATTATTACTACCACTATTATTACCACTATTATTACTATTGCCACTATTATTACTATTTCCACTACAATTACCATTATTATTACTATTATTACTGTTACTATTTTTACTATTATTATTACTATTACTATTATTACTAGTACTAGTACTAATATTATTACTATTAATACTAGTACCACTAGTACCACTAGTACTACTATTATTACTAGTACTATTATTACTAGTACTACTATTATTACTATTATTACTAGTACTATTACTATTAGTGATACCACTATTATTACTATTACTATA
>NC_134816.1:11702593-11707593 GCF_046742065.1 Oratosquilla oratoria
ATCATGGCCACTATTCCCCAAGATGTTATTGATGCTATTAAGAGTAATGCTGTAGCCCTTGGGTTTTCCGAAGGAACACCTGATTATCTTAATCACATAAAGATTTGTGTAAATACCCATTTGGACGAAACCAAGGCTGAAGCTGATGCAGCAAGAGCTCAGGCCGAACACGACCGTCAAATGGCCTTAGCATTAGCAACTCAGAATAACCCGGGTTATCGAGGCGGAGCTAATGCTCTTGCCCTCAAAGCCTTGCCTAGACCTAACCCCTTTGATCCATCAAAAGGTGAAACACTAGACCATTTCTTTAACCACTGGGAACAATATTGCGACCTAATGCAATTAGACACCCGCGGCAAAGCTATTGGGTTATCAAACTTGCTCCCACCTGATCTTAACCTAGTCCTGGAAAGTCTGCATGTTGAGGACCGTATTGATTATGATAAAGTCAAGCCTGCCCTTCTCAAAGCATCAGCTTACACCCCTGAAGGGTATCGCAAACGCTTCAAAGAGGCCAAACCGCTAGAGCATGATAGTTTTAGTCGGTATTTGCAGCGTATCAGATTGTACTTAAAGGAATGGATTGAAGCCTCCTCCGTCCCTGCCACATATGATTCCGTGTGTGACTTCCTTGCCTTAGATTTAGTGTTGCACCAGCTACCTCCTAATTTTGTAGCGTATGTTAAAGATCGTTACCAGCTGAACCTCACCCTCATGGGAACTGTTGGAGATAGTTTTGTCGAGGTCCATCATCCAAATGATACCTTCTATGGAATTTATCATAAGCAAGTCCAGTACCTTAACAAGAAGGCAATAGGTAGGAAACCTACTAATAGTCAGCCCATAGCTAGTCCCTCGAGTTCCGCCCGAGGTTTTACGAACCCGATCACTACATCATTTTCGGGCACTGGAGTCTCTAACTCAGGATCAAGGTTCCCTAGGCCTACGTTTTCGGCCCGTAATCCTCAGCTGAGTTCTCCTGTTGGGCAGAATACTGGTGCCCCAAGTTTTGGTTTGCAGCAGAACTTTAGACCCCGTAACCCAACGTCTGAGAGCCCTTATCCACGTACTCCAAAGAAGTTTAGTACAGGTACCAGTACACCTAGTAAAGGATCCCCCTATTGTACTTATCATCAGACTAATACCCATGACACGTCTGATTGTAGAGCACTCCAATATACCTCGTCAAGAGTTCCCGCGCCTGCTGAACTCCAATATCTTTCACTTTTAGATTCCAGTGAGCAGGTATTGGTCGAGGACCGCAAAGAAGTCCAACCGACGGCGCCAAACGAGTATTGTGTTGACGAGCAGTACGAGGAAGCACCTTACGGGAACCCTACCATAGGTAACCTTTCCAACGGCAGCACCCACATCCTTAAAACTTGCTCTGGAGTATTGAACCAACGGAACGTCTCGGTCCTTCTTGATAGCGGTGCCGAAGGCATTTTTGTCGACCGTAAGCTAGTCTCGGATGACCAGTTGACTGGAAAGAGTGTCATGGTGAAACAACCCGAAGGCCCTCCAATGCAGCGGCCCCTTTGCCTCATAAGGCTTGACTGTCCTTATTTTAATGGATCATATTTAGCTGTCGCCCTGAACGAACCAGCTCATCAAGTTTATTTGGGCCAAGTGCCAGGCTCGAAACCGTTCCCCGGAACTAAAGCTGCTGAACAGCTAAACTCCCTAATTAAAGCTACTTTACCATTAGTATCTGAACCCATTGACACTTCGCCACCCGAAATCGAAACACCCAGCACCCTAGTTGCTGGTGTGGAAACACGTTCCCAAAAGAAACGAGAAATTGCTTATGAAGCTTCCCCTGTAGATGAAGATTCCATTCCTGCGGATCTCTTACTTAACAGGTCCCAATTCGCTGATGACCAGAAACGGTGTCACTCTCTCAAGACATGGCATGAGTTAGCCAAAAGTGGCAAGGAGAAACTTTACCGGCGCGATAATCGCGTGGTCAACTATTACTATGATCGTGATCTCCTGTACCAACGGACCATTTTGAAAGGTCAAGAGACTACTCGACTTTGCATTCCTGCCAAGCATGTCAAGCAGGTTCTGTATATCGGCCATCACAATCCTTTAAGTGGACACCGAAACGCTCGTAAGACTCAAGAGCGAGTTCAACGTCATTTTATCTGGCCTAGTAGTAGTGACGAAATAAAGAGGTATGTAAATTCGTGTCATACTTGTCAAGTCACTCAACCCGCTCGTGCGACACCAAGGCACCTATGGGTATTACGAAGCTTTCTTCAGAACCCTTTGCACAGGTCTCTATTGATATAGTAGGTCCGATAAATCCAGCGTCATCATCGGGTAAACGCTTTATTCTAACATATGTAGATTGTGCCACCCGTTACGCTGATGCCGTGGCATTAAGGAATATAGATTCAGAAGCTGTTGCAGAGTCACTCTTTGAGATCTGTTCCAGAGTAGGTTTTCCTTCTGTACTGACCTCTGATAATGGAACTAATTTTACTAGCCAAACCTTTCAGGCCTTTCTCCAATTGCTACAAGTACGCCATATTCTTACCAGTGTGTACCATGCCCAGTCTAACGGAATTACAGAGAGATACAATGGAACCCTTAAGCGTTGTCTCCGCCGTCTAGCCTTTGAAGACCCCAGAAACTGGGATCGCTGTCTACCTGCCCTATTGTTTGCCTACCGAGATTCGCAGCATGGATCGACAGGTTATTCTCCATTTGAGCTTATTTATGGTCACAGGGTCAGAGGACCATTAGAATTTTTGAAAGAATGTTGGGAGTCCGATACCGTCGACGAAGAGGACAGAGATGTACACCGTTACATCCTTCAAATGAGACAGCGCCTTCAAGAAACGTGTCTCATTGCTAATGAGAACCTCACAAAATCCCAGATGAAGAACAAAGCATTGTTCGACCGCAAGGCCAAAAGAAGAATCCTCAGACCTGGTGACAAAGTCCTAGTGCTACTGCCAACTGATACGAAGAAACTCTTACTTAAATGGAAAGGACCTTTTACTGTCCTAGAAAGGTATGACGCGGACCATTACTGTCTGGATGTATATGGTAAGCGAAGGAGCTACCATGTGAACCAACTTAAGCTATATCATTCCCCTGGAGAGAAACATGATGATCCATCTGTGGTAACACCACAAACAGATGAGGTGAATGACAGCAATACTGTCACTGTTGAACAACCAGGTTGTGATCCTGAATATGTTTCTCATTCTAATACCCCAGAAATACCTGTTGACCCGGACGATAGTGACCATGATGTTGAAGACGATGATCCCCTTGAACCTTCCAACTTAGAACGTCATCTCCACCTTGGAACCGCTCTCGCTACAGAAGACGTTGACCCCATCGTGGATGACGGTAGAGACATAAGCATTCCGACCACCGTGTCGGAAACATATCGAGATTGTGTATTGTCACCACACCTGTCCAGTATTCAACAACAAGACATTCAGGCTCTTCTTCATAGTTTTAAAGAAATTTTAACTGACATTCCTGGTAAAACTACCACCATTGAACATGTAATCGAGCTAACTACTGATATACCCGTTAGGCATTCTTATCCTCTTCCCCATTCCTTATCTAGCCAGCTGCAATCTGACCTGGATAAATGGATCGAGCTAGGCGTTGTCGAATCTAGTAACTACCCTTATTGCTCCCCACTTCTAGCTGTCCGTAAAAAGGATGGGACCCACCGGTTCTGCTTAGATTTGAGGCAGATAAACAGGATTACCAAGTTCGATGCAGAACCAATTGCTGACGCACAAGAAATATTTTACCAACTGAGTTCAGCTAAGTTTCTGTCCAAAATGGACCTTTCATCTGGGTTTTGGCAGGTTCCTTTGTCACCGGAGTCAAAGAAATTCACGGCCTTCTCCACTAGGTTTGGCCACTATCACTGGTGATGCCCTTTGGGCTTGTTAACGCTCCCGCTTCCTTCTCTCGTTTAATGCGTGTGGTAACAAAGGACCTACCTGGGACCCATGTCTATATGGACGATATTTTGATAGCTAGTGCTACCTGGGAAACACACTTGGCTCATATTGAAGCTATTTTTGTCCGCCTGAAACAACATGGACTTAAAATCAAACCTACGAAATGTATGTTTGGATTTAGTAGACTTGAATATCTAGGTCATTTAATTGGATGTGGCTGCTACACCCCACTAGAGAACAGATGCGTAGCCATCACGGCAATACCTTTGCCCCAAACGATGACCCAACTCAGATCCTTTCTTGGCAGCGTTGGATTCTACCAGAAATTTATTAATAAATTTTCAGATATTGCAGTCCATTTATTCAACATGCTTAAGAAAGGAAAGTCTAAGATCCTGCAGTGGTCAGAGCCCGCCAAAAGTGCCTTTTTCCAGCTACGCAACGCGCTTACCCAGAAACCCATTTTACAGTTGCCATCTCCTAACTTACCATTTACCTTGCAAACTGATGCTAGCGATACTGGCTTAGGAGCCGTGCTTCTTCAACCATCCCACACTGATCCTAGGAAGCTAGTACCAGTGTTTTACGCTAGTCGCAGGTTAAGAACTGCTGAGATGAATTATGCAGCAATTGAGAAAGAGGCACTTGCCATATATTGGGCAGTACACAAATTCGAACTTTATTTGTATGGCCGAGTATTTGAATTGGTCACAGACCACAAACCACTCTTACATCTTCAGTCTGCTGATAAGCTTAATCCCAGACTGAAACGCTGGGCCATTTATCTGAATTTATTCACATTCCACTCCAAACATGTACCAGGATCCCAAAATTGCCTAGCCAATTTTCTCAGTAGATCTCCTTCAGAAGCTGATCTTACACAGGAGTGACGATCTTCCGTGGGGGCCAATTGTAGCGACGATCTACTGAGAATTGGAAGATGAGCCTATATACTGTATGTGTGCGCGTGTATGATTACGTACCTATATGTATTTATTCGTGCCTTCGTATTCAGAACGATTTGTTCCACAATTTTTCGTTTGTTTCCATTGGGAGACC
>NC_134816.1:11712593-11732593 GCF_046742065.1 Oratosquilla oratoria
TGGATAAAGGAAAATACCAGATACAGGAAAAATAAGGATCCTTCTAGACTGGATTTAGTACTTACATCGGAACCTGAAATTGTAGACAGAATAGATTATAAAACACTATTAGGAAAGAGCGACCATGTACTAATAGAATTCGAACTAAAAGAGTAAATAGACCTAAGAAGTAATGAGAAACATTGAATGGGAAGACCAATGTATAACAAAACGAATTTTGAGGAACTTAAAAAACTTCTTTCGCAATGTAAACTGGGAGAAATTCCTAAATGAAGAAACAAGGGTGGAAGAGAAATGGAAATTTATAATGAGGGTGTGATCAAATATGTTCCAAAACAAAAGCAAGAAAGAATATACTTAAAGAACTGGTACAAAAAAAAAATTAGTGAAACCAAGGATAAAAGAGACAAAGCCTGGGAAAAAATGAAAAAAGACAGAAAAGAGCAAATGGCAAACATACATCAAACTAAGAAACGATTATGTAAAAATACGTAGAGAAGAAAAAATAAATTGTGAAAAGGAAATAATAGAAAAATGCAATGAACAACCAAAACTATTTTATAGATATGTGAACGGTAAAGTAAAAAACAAACACGAAATAGAAAAACTGCACCAAGGCAGTCATGAATACACAGAAGAACAAGAAATGGCAGAAGTTATGAGTAACCACTTCAAATCGGTATTCACAAATGAAAACACACCTAACTGTGAGGGAATAGAGAGACAGAAATTCCCCCAAACGAAGGAAATAACTGTAACAAGAAAGTAAATCAATGACCAAATAAATATCCTTGACGTTAGAAAAGTGCATGGTCCAGATGGAATTGCAAATTGGATACTGAAGGAATGCGTAGAGGAATTAACAGATAAAATACACACTATAATCAAATGCTCGCTCAAAGAAGGAAAAGTACCACAAGACTGGAAAATGCAAACATTGTACTAATATATAAAGGAGGAAACAAGGAAAATCCAACTAACTACAGATCGGTCTCCCTAACAAGCACAGTAGCTAAAATATGTGAAAAAGTAATCAAAAATAGATGGGTTAAACAACTGGAAGAAAAATCTATACTAAACCCGAGCCAATTTGGATTTAGACAGGGATGATCATGTACAACAAACCTAATCTGCTTCTATTCAAGACTAATAGATATAATAGATGAGACAGATGCCTATCTAGATCTACAAAAGGCATTTGACAAAGTACCACACAATAAATTAATAGGAAAATTAGAATCAATAGGTGACATTGCAGGTAATTTATTAGAAGGAATAAAATATTTCCTGACTGGGAGAAAAATGAGGGTAGTAATTAGAGACAAATACTCGAAATGGGAAGAAATGATAAGTGGTGTTCCGCAAGGGTCAGTGCTGGCTCCAATCATGTTTGCCATATACATAAACGACATGGACGAAGGAGTTGAACATTATATGAATTTCTTCGCAGATGACGCAAAAATATTAAAGAAAGTATCAACAGAAGAGGACTATGACTCATTACAATCAGACCTGGACAAAATCTGGAAATGGACTCAAAAGTGGGAAGTGAACTTCAATATCAAGAGGTGTAGTATAGTGGAGTTAGGAAAAAGCAAAAACAGAATTCCAAAAAAGTTACAAAATTGGCGAGAAAAAAAAAAGTACACCCGGAAAGGGACCTTGGAGTGATAATCAACAAACACATGACACCGGATAGACATAAAAGCAAAATAGTCGGTGAAACCTACAACCTAATAAGGTCAATGAAAGTGGCATTTGAATACTTGGATGAAGAAATTTAAAAAATATATATTATTCACATGGATTAGACCGAAACTGGAATATGCAGCGACACCATGGACACCCAGTACTAAAAGGAATATAAGGAAACTAGAAAGAATACAGAGAGCAACAACAGAGTTGGCACCAGCTCTTTCCAAATTAACATCCGAACAAAGATTATCGAAATTAGAACTACCAACACTAGAGCAAAGAAGAGAAAGAGGTGATCTGCTGACTATATTTAGAATCATGAAAGGAATGGAAATCTTTGACAGAAAAGATTTACTAAAAAATGACAATGGAAAAACAAGAGGTCATGAAAAGAAGCTCAAAAAGGACAACTATAGAAGACATCGAAAAAAAAAAAAAAATAGCTTCCCACACAGAGTGCTGGATATATGGAATAACTTAGATAAATAAACAGTGTGTGCAAATACTATTCAAGCTTTTAAGAAAAACCTTGATGCTGAAAGATACAAAGACGGGACACCACGAGCATAGCTCCCTTCCCGTATAATACAACTAGGTAAATACAAATAGGTAACACACAAAAACACACACAAACACAAACACACACACACACACACACACACACACACACACACACACACACACACACACACACACACACACACACACACACACACACACACACACACACACACACACACGCACACGCACAGACACAGACACAGACACAGACACAGACACAGACACAGACACACACACACACACACACACACACACACACACACACACACACACACACACACACACACACACACACACACACACACACACACACATACACAAACAGGCAATATTCCCAAGAGTTTCCCTTCCCTTCTACTCACATAACACCCAGACAATCTAACTTTGTGTCTATGTTTTACTGGAGAATTATTTTCGTAAAAGACAGAAACGGATGAGCCAGTGAAATTGATGAACGAGTAGCTTGCCATGTTCTACTCCAGCCCGTTGCCGTCTCTCACCCACACAACTCGAGAAAGGATGATTATTTCTCTCTCCCCTTGCCGAGTTGCACCTCTGAACAAAGAGAGAAATGAAAAATATAAACGCATGGGAGGTCTGTATCTCCTGGAGTGTTGTCTCTTTATGTTCGGTTATAAAGTGCGGTTCTCCTTCTCTCGCTCTACATGTTTATTGGTGCTCACAACTCGACGCCAACAGATCTCGGGGTAGCTAAGCTAAATGTGAAGAAAGAGAAGGGAAGGAAGAAGGGGCTTACGTAAAAAAGGAGAGGGAAGGACCAAAAGAGAAGGGGAAGGAAAAGAGATTAATGGCAGGAAGGCGTAAGGACTAGGAAGATGGAAGAGGAGGAATGTGGAGAAAAACATACAAGTACTTTTTAAATGATATGAAATATAGAAAAAGCTCCACTCTAACTTTTATTTTTATAATAAGGCCATTTGCTTAAAATGAAAATTGTATGATGTAAAATAAAATAGAATAACCCTTAAGTGTTCCCGACTTGATTGAATGAATTATAATATATTTGTTCTGATGATGTTTTAACCGAATTTACTTCTGCTAATACCAGTCGATTCTGTTGATCTATTGAACATCATTCAAGAGAAAATTTTAAATGTTGTCTCTATCAACTCCTTTTACTCAATAAATGATATTCTGGCTAACAATCAGTGATTTTATTCACCTAATATATATTACTGAATCTTATCACATTAAACATTCCTTTGATTAAAATACAAATAAAGTATGACATAGTATGAGAAGAGCAAATGTACCATTATTCTGTACATAATTCAGCAAGTCGGACAGAGCCTAGGACAGCTCAATGTCAAAGCCTGTGCTCGGGAGGAGTAAGCTCTACCTTCTTTTCTTAGCTACTCTTAATTTTTGTTTCGCTCTAAGCTTCTTCAGAGGAATGTGTCACATATACACATACATATATGTGAGTATTCATGTATGTATATGATGTGCTTGTGTGTGCGTGTGTGAGTGTGTGTATATATGTGTGTGTGTGTGTGTGTGTGTGTGTGTGTGTGTGTGTGTGTGTGTGTGTGTGTGTGTGTGTGTGTGTGTGTGCGTGCGTGCGTGAGTGCGTATTTTTTGTGTGTGTGTTTGTGTGTGTTTGTGTGTGTGTTTGTGTGTGTGTGTGTGTGTGTGTGTGTGTGCGTGCGTGCGTGTGTGTGTGTGTGTGTGTGTGTGTGTGTGTGTGTGTGTGTGTGTGTGTGTGTGTGTGTGTGTGTGTGATGTGTTTGTGCGTACGTGTGTGTGGGGGGTGTTTTTATGAATATACATGTGTGTGTGAAAGAGAAATGGAACATATTAAAAGAAACTTATAATGAGGAAATAGACAACTACATAACAAAGCAGAAGCAAGAAAGTATGTGCATAAGTGCCGGTACAAGAAGAAATCTAGTGAGGCTAAAGATAGAAGAGACAAAGCTAGGAAAAGATGGAAAAAATAAAGAGAAAACGAGTAAGTGAAAAATACATATCAAACTAAGAAATGAATATGTAAAAATACGCAAGGAAGAAAAGAGACACCATGAAAAAGATATAATAGAAAAATGGAAGGACCAACCTAAACTATTCTAAAGGTAGTATGTGAATGGTAAACTATAAGATAAACGAGAAATATTAAAACTGCTTTAAGTGAATAATGAAAAAATAGAAGATGTAGAATTGGCTGAAATTACAAAGGATTACAAAGGATTACAAAGGCGGAGCATGCCGACAGGAGACCTTTTGATCCATATCTAGGTCGGATGCGAAAAAAAAATCATATTAATAATAAAATAATAAATAAAAACTATAATAATATAAATAACAAATAAAATACATAAATAAATGCATGGGTATAGTTAAATAATAAACAAACAGGTAAATAGTAAATAATAATAAATTGACATATAACTAATAATAAATAAAAATCAGACAGACAAATGATAACAAAACAAAAACAAATAATATAAGATAAATTATAATCATTACAGCATCTTACTTAGGTATTTATCTAAATGATTCTTAAAGCTTCGAACTGAACTACATTGCACTACCTGTGCAGGAAGTTTATTCCATTCATTAACTACATGGTTGGCAAAGTTGTTTCTACCTACTTCCAAATTGAATCTATTTCCGGAGAGTTTGAGACCATTGTTTCTTGTCTGATTCTCATTCAATGTGAAAATTTTGTCACTTTTGATGTTGTCAATTCCCTTTAGAATTTTAAAGACCTGTATCAAGTCACCTCTGAGTCTACGCTTTTTTAGGGAAAACAGATTCATATGTTTTAGTCGATTTTCGTATGATTTATTTTTGATATTTGGAATCAGTTTTGTGGCTCGCCGTTGTACTCTTTTCAATCTGTCAATGTCTTTAATGAGATTCGGTGACCATACGGAAACAGCATATTCCAAATGTGGACGAACTAACGATTTATATATATAGCTTGTTAATGAGTGATGGACTTTTGAAATCAAAAGATCGCGCAATCAGTCCTAGAATCTTATTTGCTTTCTCAGAGGCTGAAATACACTGCTTGGATGATTTGAGGTCGTTACTGATAATTACGCCGAGATCTTTTTCACTATCCACTTTTGTTAACGAATTTCCAAATAACTTGTAATCGTACTTACTGTTATTCTTACCTATGTGCATTACCTTGCATTTACTTGTGTTAAATTTCATTAGCCACTTTTCAGACCATTGCTGTAATTTATCTAAATCTTCTTGAATATCTAATTGGTTTGAGTGATCATTTGCCACTCCGCACAGTTTTGTATCATCACCAAATTTGGAAACAGTAGATTTTAGTCCATGGTCTATATCATTTATATATACTATGAATAGAAGTGGCCCAAGAACGGAACCCTGAGGAACTCCACTTGCAACACTTTTCCATCCAGAAGTTTTTCCATTTAAAACAACTCTCTGTTTTCGATCATTCAACCAATTACTAGTCCAACCTAATAGGCTACCACTTATTCCATGCAAAGCTAATTTAGTAAGTAGTCTTTCGTGTGGGACGGTATCAAAAGCTTTTGCAAAGTCTAGATATACTAAATCTATATTGTTTCTTTTGTCATAATTCGAGATAACTGTGTTGTAGAATTCGAGTAAGTTAGTCACGCAAGAACGTTTCCGTCTGAAACCATGCTGGCTATCATTTATCAAACGGTTACTTTCTAAATGATGTTCGATAGCATCTCTGATGATAGTTTCCATTATTTTTCCTACGATTGAAGTCAAACTTATAAGCCTATAGTTATTTTGTTTCTTTTTGTCACCTTTTTTGAATATGGGAGTAACGTTAGCTACCTTCCATTCTCTTGGGACATCTCCGGATATGATGGATTTCTTGAAAATAATTTCTAATGGAACAACAATCTCATTTTTCATTTCCTTTAAGAGTCTTGGATGCCAATCGTCAGGCCCTGGTGTTTTATTAACTTTGAGTTTGTCTATACACCTTTTAATTTTTTCTTTTGTTATATTTACCGTAGTGAGTAAGTTTACCCTAGACTTTTCACAGGTTTCAGTTTGGAATTCACCTTGAGGTGTTTCGTTTACGAATACCGAGTTAAAATAATTGTTTAAGATATTACACATTCCTTCATTTGAATATTCAAGTTGACCGTCAGCAGATAATAGTGGACCAATGTGATTCCTAACAACCTTTTTATCTCTAATGTAACTATAGAATTCTTTGGGATTCTCTTTGGATTTATCAGCGATGTTCATTTCGTATTGTCGTTTTCTTTTTCTTATTGTCTTTTTTAAATTTCTCTGTATTGATACATAACTTTCATAGTCATTAGATGCACCCGAGCACTTATATTTCTTATAAGCCTGTCTCTTTTTAGCAATACTTTTTTCAGTTTCTTTGTCGAGCCACTTTGGGCGAGCCTGATTTGGGGGACGTCTGTCCTTAAAAGGAATGTAAGTTTGAATCATCTTAGTGAGCGTATTTTGAAATATTTCCCACATCTGATCTACAGGTCTTTCGTTTAATTTTGCCTCCCAATCTGTAAGCTGAAGCTCCTGACGTAGTTCTATGAACTGAGCTTTACTGAAATCGGGTATTTTAGAAACACAAGTATCTATTCTAAAATTGTTTAGGAGTTTGAATCTAACTAGGTTGTGATCGCTATTTGCAACAGATTCACCGACTTCTACATCAGTTACCATGCTTTCGCGGCTAGTGATCAAAAGATCGAGTAAGTTTCCATATCTTATGGGCTCTTTTACATGCTGAATTAAGTAATTGTCATTTTAAATCTGTATTCATTATTGAAAGCACACAAAATTGGGAGGAAGGACAGAGAGAAAGATTCCCCCTCCCCCAAATGAAGGAAATAAGGGACCAAATAAAGAAACCTTGACGTTAGAAAATCACACGGTCCAGATGGAATTGCATATTGAATATCAAAAGAATGTATAGATGTACTAACGGACAACATATATAAGATAATTGATTACTCACTCAAAGATGGAAAGTACCACAAGATTGGAAAAATGCAAATATTGTACCAGTATATAAAGGAGGGGACAAGTAAAATCCAACTAACTATAGACCGGTCTCCCTTTACAAGCACAATAGCTAAAATATGTAAAAAAGTTATCAAAAGTGGATGGATTAAACATCTGTCCCACTAACTTGATTTGTTTTTACTCGAGGCAAATAAAAGTAATGCAGGAAATGGACAGATGGGCGGATTAGCTTTCCTGGAACTACAAAAAACATTTGATAAAGGACCACACAAAATGCTACTAATAAAAATTTAAACAATAGGTGGCGTATAAGGAAAGTTATTGGAATGGATGGAATATTTCTTGAACGGAAGAAAAATGAGGGTGGTACTTAGAGACAAAATTTCAACCTGGGAAGAAATTATAAGTGGAGTCCCACAAGGTTCTGTATTGGCTCCGATAATGTTTATCACACACACACACACACACACACACACACACACACACACACACACACACACACACACACACACACACACACACACACACACACACACACACACACACACACACACACACACACACACACACACACACACACACACACAGACACACACACACACACACACACACACACTCATGGCGCTGTGGTTAGAGCTCTGGCCTGCCACTACGGAGGTCCGGGTTCGACCCTCGCCCGGGGCTGAAATAATATCAGTATCGCAGCGCTGAGGGGTGTTACTCCAACTCTCGTGGGCGGGGAGTTGGGTGTGTGTGTGTGTGTGCAAGGTCATAGCATTACCCATAGATCGGACCTACGAGCTCTGACCTCTCTTCCAGGAGGGAAATAGCTGTCGATCACGAGTCCAACACGTGATCCAAAGACCAAGTGAATACATACACACACACACACACACACACACACACACACACACACACACACACACACACACACACACACACACACACATACACACACACACACACACACACACACACACACACACACGCACGCACACACACACACACACACACACACACACACACACGCACGCACACACACACACACACACACACACACACACACACACACACACACACACACACACACACACACACACACACACACACACACATTACACACTCGGTAGCGCGGTTGGTAGAGCGCTGGACTGGGAAGTACGGTGGTGCTCGCATTAGCTGGTTCGAATCCTGCCCAGGGCCGAAATTATTTCGGTATCGCTGCGCTTCGGGTCGTTACTCTGACTCTCGTGGGCGGGGAGTTGGGTGTGTGTGTGTGAAAGGTCATAGCATTACCCATAGATCGGTCATACGAGCTCTGAGCTCTCTTCCGGGAGGGAAATAGCTGTCGATCACGAGTCCAACACGTGATCCAAAGACCAAGGTGAATACACACACACACACACACTAACACACACACACACACACACACACACACACACACACACACACACACACACACACACACACACACACACACACACACACACACACACACACACATACACACACACACACACACACACACACACACAGACACACAGACACACACACACACACACACACACACACACACACACACACACACACACACACACACACACACACACACATACACACACACACACACACACACACACACACACACACACATATATATATATATATATATATATATATATATATATAAATGATATGGATGAAGGTGTGGAATATCATATGAACTTTTTTGCAGATGATGCGAAACTACTAAACAAAATAAGTATAAAGGACGACTGTGAATCACTACAGAGAGACCTGGATAAAGTCTGGGAATGGAGTCAAAAGTAGGAAATGAACTTCTAGATAAAAAAAAATGTACTATAATGGAGTTTGGAAAAAATAAAAATAGAATATCAGGGTAATATAAAATTGGTACAAAGGAAGTTTCTCCCACACTTTCCTTATTCATCACGGTAATTTTCTTTGCGCTTCCCACTGCAACTATCTTTCCCTCCCTATCCTCCCTCACATTTAGCAACTCCCTAAAATACTCTGGCCACCTGCCTCATACTGTCTTCTCTTCTATTATCATCTCTCCATTTCCATCTTTTGTTTTTTTCTTCTCTACTTGATTCGCCTCCTCTTCCTCTCTTATTTTCCTTCAAAATAATTTTTTGATTACTTTAAAAAAAATCTGTAATTCTCTTACCCTATTTCATATCTGCTCCCGTGTTTGCCTCCTTTATCTTATGCTTTACTTCTCTTCTCTTTTCCTTCTACCTCTCATATGATTCCCTCGTCCTAATTTGTAACCAATCTATGAAAGTTTGCTTCCTCTCTTCTACGCTCTTCTTTGCTTCCTCATCCCACCACTCACTATCCTTCCTTCTATTTCTTCCCATCCTCTTTGTTCCACACACCATATTTGCTCACCCTATGAGTCCCTCCTTGAACCATCCCCATTCCTCCTCCGCTCCTAGTTCTACTCTATCCGTTACTCTCTCCCACTCCTCTCTCAGTTTCTTCTTATACTCATTTTCCTTTTCTTTCTTATTTTAATAGTTCACTCTAAGTACCTCCCTACCTTCTGCCCGTTTCCTCTTTCTCTACTTATCCTCCATTCTCAACATACTTTCCACCAAAAAATGATCTGATATTCCCCCCACTCTCTCCCCTTAGAACATGTACATCCTCAACCCTTCCTACTATACTCCTGTTTACCACTATATCCATTAACGCTCTATCTGCCACCCTTCCATCCACCACCCTCTCCCATGTGTACTTATGTTTGACTATTTTCCGAAACACTGTATTTGCTATCATCATCTCTTTTTCGAGACACATCTCCACCATCAACTCTCAACTACGATTTTTCCTGGAGCTCCACACTTCCCAATCACTCCGTCTATTGGCTCATTTCCTACCCTAGCATTAAGGTCTCCTAATACAACTACATTGATATTTCTTCCTAATTCCCCTATGCACTCATTTAAATCCACCCAAAAGTCTCCCTTTCCTCTACACTCTTCTTACTACCAGGGCCATATGCACTTACAAAAACCCACATCTCCCTTCCCACTTTCACCTTAATCCACATTAACCTTGAAGAAATCTCCTTCCACTCCACTACACGCTTACCTATCTCTTCACTTTCTAGCATAGCCACCCCTTCTCTCTCTCGTCCTATCTTCATTCCTGAGAACCTCCCAACTACACTCCCAAAATAACTCTCCCCCTCCCCTTCAACTTAGTTTCACTCAATGCCAACACATCCATCTTTCTTCTTACAGAAATACTGCCTATCTCTTCCCTTTTAGTCCCACCTGTACTACATCCATGCATATTAAAAGACCCTAACCTTAGGGTACTGGTTGGAAAACTCCTAGACCCTCTTATGCTTTATCTATTTATTTATTTATTCTTTATAGGAATGCCCCCCTTTGGGGCTACAGGTAGCAGGATTCCTAGTCCTATCCCCGTCCGTTTTTGTTGCCTCGTGCGACTCACGTGGGAAAACTTGGTGGCAGTATTCTTTCTCCCCACCACAGGGTTAGGTGAAAAAAGGAAATTAATATTCAGAGAAATAGTACAGGACAATAACAAGGGGTGGGGACTTGTGATCGACAACTATTTCCTTCCCGAAACAGAGCTTAGAGCTCATGTATGACCGATCTATGGATAATGCTATGACTTTACATGCTCAAACACCCCTAACTCCCCGCCCATGAGAGTTGGAGTAACGATTTGCAGCGCAGTGATACTGCAATGATTTCAGCCTTGGGCGGGATTCGAACTCGGACACTGTAGCGGTGGTCGCGAACGCTACCACTGTAGCGGTGGTCGCGAACGCTACCACTGCGCCGCCGTGTGTGTGTGTGTGTGTGTGTGTGTGTGTGTGTGTGTGTGTGTGTGTGTGTGTGTGTGTGTGTGTGTGTGTGTGTGTGTGTGTGTGTGTGTTTGTGCGTGTGAGTGTGGATGCCACTATTCATTCGTACACTTAGGACACTTTATTGCCCTTCCCACTCCATCAAGATCTTTTCAGCGTAGGAGAGACTTAGGAAATGCTTCATTCATAGATTTTTTTTCTATTCTTTTTGTCCGAAGGGACTTAAAAAAAAAAATAAAAAAAAAAAAGAAAAAAAAAAAACTATGGGAGATTCTGATTAAAATAATAATAATAATAATAATAATAATAATAATAATAATAATAATAATAATAATAATAATAATAATAATAATAATAATAATAATAATAATAATAATAATAATAATAATAATAATAATAATAATAATAACAATAATAACAATAATAACAATAATAACAATAATAACAATAATAACAATAATAACAATAATAACAATAATAACAATAATAACAATAATAACAATAATAACAATAATAACAATAATAACAATAATAACAATAATAACAATAATAACAATAATAACAATAATAACAATAATAACAATAATAACAATAATAACAATAATAACAATAATAACAATAATAACAATAATAACAATAATAACAATAATAACAATAATAACAATAATAACAATAATAACAATAATAACAATAATAACAATAATAACAATAATAACAATAATAACAATAATAATAATAATAATAATAATAATAATGATAATAATGATAATAATGATAATAATAATAATAATGATAATAATAATAATAATGATAATAATAATTATAATGATAATGATAATAATAATGATAATGATAATAATAATAATAATAATATAATAATAATAATAATAATAATAATAATAATAATAATAATAATAATAATAATAATAATAATAATAATAATAATAATAATAATAATAATAATAATAATAATAATAATAATAATAATAATAATAATAATAATAATAATAATAATAATAATAAAAAAGGGGGGGAGGAAACTTGTTTGATTTTCATTGTTGCATTGCATTACTTTTGATAGACTACATCTTTACGTTTGCTCCTTAACATATTTTGTTTTTATTAAATCAAGACGCATTTTTCAGCTTATTAAAGGCATTAACACGTTTGATATAATTATTTACCTTATATCTTTATTCTGACAAAATAGAAACTTTTTTTTTATAAGAAGAGAAAAAAATATTAATTCCATCCAGTATCATAAATCCGCCTGAGGTATTAGCTGTAAGATAAACAGAATGAATTGCTTACTAGCATGCAGCTGATGCTTTAGGAACTATATGGGACGCCCTTACGGACCAGCCATATACATCAGTTTATCTATGGTAGAGGAAATCTCTGCTCATAGAGAAATTATTCCATTTTATTGTACTGCAACTGCCCCTTCGTTATGCTGTCACCCTCTTACTAATGTCTTGTACCACTTCTTTGAATGGATATTTCCATTTTCCCACACTAGAAATAAAAGGCACATATAACGGGACGGAGTGATGGTATCAAGTATCCTACACTCTCCAAATCTATTCTTACGAGAAGTCAATATATAAGAATGCCTGGGAGGAGTTTTGGTATTTCAATGTGCGGTGTGGTACAGAGCAAAAGGGAAGAGATAGACACTATGTATGTGCGAAGGAAGATGAGAGGGAAGATGGATGTGTTGGCATTAAGGAAAAATAAGGGAAAACGGAGGGGTGATTTTTAGTTTGGGAGTGCACTGGGGAGAGTGTCGAGAATGAGGAGAGGACGAGAGTGAAAAAGGGTGGCTCTACCAGTGAGGAGATAGGTAAGAGTGTGGTGGAGTGGAAGGAAGTTTATTCAGTGTTAATATGGATAAAGGTAAAACTCGAAAAGGAGATGTGTTTCTTCGTATGCACATATGGGCCTGGTAATGAGAAGAGTGTAGAGGAAAGGGAGGCTTTTTGGAGAGATTTAAGTGAGTGCTTGGAGAGTTTGGGGAAGAATATCACTGCGCAACCGTCACTAACCATCACCAACCACTCACGTGATCCACACATATGTAACATGGTACTCGTCTTTGGCAAAACCTCTAATCTTACAGACTTCACAGATTTCTCCATCTCAAGCACCTACGTAAGATTATAGCAGGATGCCCACACAATTTCACATTACAAGATGACTAATGTGTATACACCATATCTAACTACACCCACCAACCATACAACTAACCCTTATGTAACAGAACTAACGCCCTGTATTTGATAACTAACACGTTTCACACACGGCAACCCACCAACCCCATTTATTAAGACGGCTGTGCCGCCGAGAGATAGGACTACCCAAGTCACCGACCTGACAGGAAGGACTCCCCAGAAGTTCATTTACCTGGAAGGAGGCAGTGCCGATGTTAAGACCCGGCACGAGGAGTGTTAGGTCAAAGACCTAATTGTACAGAATCTTCCCAACCTGTAATCGCCAAATCATATTCTTAATAAAACGAAGTAATCACCATCAAGGTATTTCTTGCCCGCATAAAGTCCCTCTCTTATGTAGCAATCCTGTTACAGCTGTAGTGGTATTGGGGGATCTCAATGCTAGAATAAGGAGTGAACCAATAGATGGAGTGATTGGGAAGTGTGGAGTGCCAGTTAAAAATCATAGTGGACAGCTGATGGTGGAGATGCATTTAGAAAGATAGTTGGCGATAGATAACACGTTATTAGAAAAAAAAGACATAAGAAAAGAAAGGAGAAAGTTGAGGATGGAAGGGTGGTAGATAAGATATTAATGGACTATGCAGTGATATCCAAAAGAAGAATAGGAAGAGTTCTGGATCTTCATGTCTTTAGGGGAGAGAATGGGGAAATATCAGATAATTTTTTGGTAGAAGGTAAGTTGAGATTGAAGCATAGGTGAAGAAAGAGAATAAGGGCAGAAGGTAGAGTAGAGGTAGGAGAGGAAGAAGAATGGGGGTGCTTCAAGGAGGGAATGATAAAGTGTGCAAAAATGGTACGTGGGACAAGGAGGATAGAAGGGAATAGAAGGAAAGATAGAGAGAGTTGGGGTGATGAAATTAAGGCGATAGTAGAAGAGAAGAAGCGAGCATTCAGAGTTTGGTTGCAAAGTAGGACAAAAGAAACCTATGAGAAGCACAAAAAAGCGAGAGAATTAAAACATAAGATAAAGGAGACAAAAATGAGAGCAGATGTAAAATAAGGGAGAAGAATGTCAGAAGAAATTAAAAGCAATAAAGATATTCTTTAGAAAGAAATTATGAGGTGAAGGGGAGGTGAGTCAAGTAGAGAAGAAAAGTTACATGGTGCAGATAGACAAATTTTAACAGAAGAGGATGTGGTAAGGGGATAATAGACAGAGTATTTTAGAGAGCTGTTGAGTGTGGAGGAGGATAGGAGGGGATTGGTGGTAGCAGTGGGAATTGCTAAGAAAATAACGGTGATGGGAGAGGAGGAAGCAGGAGAAATAAAAAATAATGAGGTACAAGTAGTTTAAATAGTTTTGAAAATCATTGGAGAAGGTGAGGCACCTGAGTTAGATAGGTAGAATGCGGGGCGTCATAAAAAAAGATACAAATGGGGCCAAATGTGATTGTCGTAATTTAAGAGGGGTCAGTTTGTTGAGTGCAGTTTTAAAGGCTAATGGGATAGTTTTAATGGAGAGGACTAGGAGAGAAATAGAGGTGAGGAACAGGGTGGGATTAGGACAGGAAGGGGTTGCGTGGATCAGATTTCTATGGTAAGGAACATATGTAAGAAAACTTTTTTTTCTTTTCTTTTTTTTTGCCTTTATGGATTTGTAAAAGGCTTATGACAGGGTAGACAGGAAGGTGCTGTGGGAAGTATTGCAAATACATGGGACTGGGGGAAAGCTGTTAAGGCCAGTCAAGAGTTTTTATGAGTAGTAAAGCCTGCGTTAGAATTATAAATAGAGAGATTGAGTGGGTTGAGGCAATGTGATGCTGCGTCAGCGAAGTGTCATGTCAACATGGCTGTTCAATGTGTACATTTGATGAGGTGGTGCGAGAGGTAAATGCGAGGGCAATGGGCAGGGGACTGGAGATGTTTAAAGAAAAAGAAAAGAAAAGTGGAAGATGAGCCAGTTGTTGCTTGCTGACGACAATGCACTTATGGTAGGGTCAGACGTGGGATTCATAAAGTTAGTGACGGAGTTTGGGAAGGTGTGTGATAGGAAAAAATTGAAGGTAAGTGTGGGTAAAAGTAAAGTGATGAGATGTACAAAGGGAGAGGATGGCAGTTAGTTGGAAGTAAATCTTAAAGGAGTAGGGCTAGAGTAAGTGAATAGTTTTAGGTATTTGAGGTTGCATGTAGCAGGAAATGGAGGAATGGAAGTGGAGGTAAATTGTAGATTGAGAGAAGTAAGTAAATATCTTTGGGGATTAAAAAAATGTCGTGAAAAATAGGCATCTAGGAATGAATGCAGAGATCATATGAAGGGATAATTGTGCCAATGGTATTGTATGAGACGGAGGCGACTTTAAGAGAGGCAGAGAGGAGAAGTTAAAGTGTGCTTCAGATGAAATGTCTGAGAAGTACGGTAGGGGTTACAAGGTTGGATTGTGTGAGACACGGGGAGGTGAGGAGGAGAGCGGGGGTAGAAAAGGGGATGGCAGATAGAGCCGAAGAAAAAGTACAGGGATGAATTGGACAAATGGAGAAAATAAAGGAAGAAAGATCAGTAAAAAAGGTGTGGAAGGCAGAGGTGGATGGATTAACTTGGGGGAATGATATGGATGGATGGGGTTGAAAAAGGCTTTGAGCAAGAGAGGAATATCTGTTGAACAAGGAAGAGTGAGGGCAGGAGATAGGGGCGAGTGTACGAGTAGAATGGCTGTGTACAGATGATACTGTGAAACAAGGAAGGGAGGAGGGGGTAGGGGGTATGGAATGGTTATTGTGAATGATAATTTGGCACAGTCCGAGAGGATATCTCCCGGTCTTCTCTATTTTCTGCATGAGGGGACGTAAATGGGGAGGGGGGTAACCAATTATACGAAGTGGGCTTGCTGTGAATATACTGTGTCTTGCTGCATTGCCTCTGACCCAGGGCAGTGGGCTCTGGCCAGGAATGATCCTTAATCCACGAGGAGCTGAGATGAGAGGGAGGAAAGGGTGGTGGATGGAAGTGGAATGGGTGAGAGTGGAATGGGTAGGAGTGGGTACGTGTATTTTGACTTGGTTACCTCCCTTATAAGGGGGAAAATTCTTGGTATATGATAAACAGATAGCATTGTGATATATCTTATAGGCTCCATTTTTCTTAACACCAGACAATCTTTCTTATTAATTCTTTGCTTCAACTATCGACAAAAGATTTTGTTCACCTTAATGGAGTTCACCTTCATTAATGAGTTCAGAATGACGCTTTCAAAAATATTTGTTATGACTAGAAGAAGACGATTTAATTCATCTGAACAGCTGCTTTAACTTCTTTTGTAGGTGATGAACTCAAAGGATTTTGTTCTAGGTAAGAGCAGACAACAATTAATTTTAAGCAGTCCTGTCAATGTGAGATTTATGTGTTTTATCCTGCACAATACTACATTATTATTTTATTTTTTCTCAGTTGACGGAAGTCTCTTGAAAGAATTTAAAGGTCATCGCTGATCTATAAACAATAATGAATCTCCGTCAGCAGAATAAAATCACATTACATTAGCAAAAACAATTTATAATAAAAAAGCGAGAAAACTTGGAAAATATTGACTATTGTAAAAAAAAAAAAAAAAAAAAAGTTCATAGAATTATCCTGAATCTATATGTACTACGTAACCAGAGGCGAGTTGGTCTCTCGTTTGCTTAGTTGTGGGTTTGATTTCCAAAGAGGTATCCAATTCCCAGCAGTGACTTTTACCTGCCCTAACAGTCTAAGCACATAGGGCAAAGGTGAAGGCCTCGGTCACAGCT
The DNA here is from genome assembly GCF_046742065.1 of Oratosquilla oratoria. Taxonomy (NCBI): domain Eukaryota; kingdom Metazoa; phylum Arthropoda; class Malacostraca; order Stomatopoda; family Squillidae; genus Oratosquilla; species Oratosquilla oratoria. The sequence continues at coordinate 11,729,664 of NC_134816.1, forward strand.
ATGCGACTCCTAGAGGAGGCTCCTCAACTTCTAATCAAGGCCAATGACCAATTGCCTTTATCGTAGGGGCTTTCCCCGTTCCTCCCCGTGGTCTTCTCTATCAAAATCTTTACATTTCGCCCAGATGATAAAACACCTCCAAAATGCCTGGAAAAATCGGTAAACTACTAAAAGAGCTAACAGATAAAATTGAATTGTATAGAAAGCATACTTTATGAAATCAATAAAAATTAACCAATTTTGATTTGACCATTATATGCTCACAAGATATTGGAGAAACACATATACATGTACATATACATGTACATATACATGTACATATACATGTACATATACATGTACATATACATGTACATATACATGTATATGTACATGTACATGTACATGTACATATACATATTGTCATCGCCGTTTCCTAAGGTCGGCGGCCATGAGGTACAGAGGTATGGGAAACAATCATTACGCACACTTCAGTCTTCTTTATTCATACCCTTAGTTCTTGATTTTACAAAAGACGGTGTGGTTTCTGCAAATTGGTTCTACATTGTGATTTGCATTCATAATTAATCTATCAAACCAATGCAATGATTAACACAATATTCAATAATAATAATCATTAGTCTCAACTTCAAAATTCATACCATGATTTGTTTCTTCCGCCTTTTCGATATCCATCATCCCATATCTTCGTGATCCTTTCCTATTCTAATAAACCAAACACATTACTAATCAACATGACTTCCACACTAACTCTTAACCATACTTTCAAATAATTACATAAGATAATAATTCACTCTTTCAATGCTTACCAATTATGACTTCCATGGCACTTACGGAGATGTTAACAGCTCAATGTCTCTACACAGAAAGGACGCTGATTGTACCGCTCCTACCGACGGAGACGTGCACTACTTTTCGGCGCGCATGAATACATATAAAGGATCGTAAATTAATGAGTCATGTTCTATTTAACATTCTATGTTTCTCTAGTGTTCCTTTAATCTCGTTTATTATATACATCTATAATGGATCACTACAATACATGTATACGTCTCATATACATGTGAATATATCACTCAGTCATATTACCCACTCACCTCCACTCACTCCCACACATACCCGACGTGCAGGCGCCAAAGACATCCTGTCCATTCTCGCTGACCTAAGCAGCTTTTACCATCCGCGCGCCTAGCGACATACACAAACACACACACGAACACACGCAATCAACCAAGTAGCCACACAGTACTGAAACACAATATTACGTATACTGACGACCTCCCCTGGATATATAATTAACATGTATTGTACTAGAGATCAATACGTAATTAGTGTAGTTGCCCCACCCATGTGGGACAACAGACTAACAAGACATTATTGTAAAGATCACGATTAAGGGCAACTCTAGAATTTGTCTACTCGACACTTCCGGCCATGAAAACTGGCTCACACACCCGAGGAGCAGTCGGTTCTTGTGACGTGCCCTAGTGTTAAGATGGTGTAGAACTGTGAATCTTAAGTTACATATACTGTAACGAATAAAGAAGAAAAACTCAAAGGTGTGTGACAAGTAACCCTTTCTGGAGATGATGTAACGATCCCGTTACATCTTGTGTGGGAAGTAAACCTTCGTGGAGACTATGTAACGATCCCGTTACATACATCAGTTTCGACAATAAAAATTTCCACTTTATTTTACATACATTATAACTATCTACGTAACAACCCGGGCGTGTGGTTGCCACTAACTTCAATCATTTCTCGAACATGTCATCGATATCTCTTTAGATATTACCATAATACACTCAGACATTGTGCAATCTGTACTCAACATACATAAAATATTACAAGCCGTGATTCGTAATTAAACTTAGTATATACAATTTGTCAATACACTTGAACATTATACAATTGGTACTTAACACAGATCAAATGTCACAAGCCGTGATTCGTAATTAACCTCGGTACACATCATAATTCACCCGTACAATATCATACATCAAGATATTCTTATATATAGTGCAATCGGAACTCACACATATACATATACATATACATGTCTTGTTAAAGACCAATGCTAATTCAGTTTCAACTATCTTCTTAGTTGTTTTTTACATTCTTCTTATATGTTTCTTATAGTCCAGGGGTAGATTAAACACAAGTCTACCGAGATCCATGGTATATTGACACTAATTATATAAATACAATCGCAAGCTTTCGGTTGTTACATACAACCATCTTCAGGCAGATAAAATGACAGGAAAAGGTCCATGTCAATTATGCTAAGGAGTTACAAAATGACAAGGCTTTATGGTTCCAGTGAGGTGGAATTAGGAGAGGTTCGGGTCAGATCATAATGACTGCGGGGGTGGGAAGCTGGACGGTGAGGTGGAATTGGGAGAGGTTCGAGTCAGATTATAATGACGGGGGGGGGGGGAACTGGACAAGATGTCCGTTGATGTTATATGTCATATTGTCGTGGGAAATTTTGTCCTGGTGTGACGGATTCTTTGTTTAAGAGTAAGGTGCCTAATGTGTTTGTTTGTATGTTGATGATTGGTGTGTGTTGTGAAATGTAGACTTTCTCCAGGATGTGTAGTTTTTTGTGATTGTTACAGTGTTTGAGTATTTTGGTATTGTTAACTAGGTCTTGTCTTGTTGGAGTTCTGTTGTGATATTGAGTCATATGTTTCCGTATGCTACCATCGCGGGCATGCATTGTGAGCCTTCGGCTAAGTGAAGTAGTGGTAACACCAATATAATTCATGTTAGGCAGAAGTTTGCAACCTTCTTCGGAGCAGGAGTATTGGTATACCACATTCGCTTGCTTTAGGGTGTTGTTATCTTTTGTCTGGTTATTCTTCATGAACAGGCTAGAGACGGTTGTGTTTTTGTAGTATATAATTATGGCTAATTTTTCTTGTGGGTTG
>NC_134816.1:11737593-11740093 GCF_046742065.1 Oratosquilla oratoria
TATGAACAAGAATGGAAAAGGGAGCATAAACGTGTATATGTATGTGGCTCGAACATACAAATATGCTGGAGAATCAACACAGCAGTCCTAGAGGTCGGACGTCTCTGCACTCCAGCTCTCTCGACAAACGCCCAGGAATCTTCGCCGGCCGGTGGTGGCGAGGAGATATATCTCCTTGCTGCTGCCGGTCTGGCACAGGCCGACCTCTTCGTTGACGTCGGCAGGCGGGTTTACACCAAGACAAATACACATATTTCCCAAGTCACGTAATTCTCTGTTTTCAGAGTAGTGCTTGGAAGAAAAGAGGCACACGCACAACTTGCTCGTTGGCTTAGCAGAGGCCCAAACCGTCTCTCACTCAAAACCCTCAATCTGATCGCGGGCTGGTCGACGGAGAGATTTGGGACACCTCTCTGTCTAACCGGCCCGCAACCTAACGCTGGCCTCTTTGCTGACGCTGGTGAGCGAATTTACACTTCTGACATTTTACACACAATTCCCAATCGCGTAATTCTCTGTTTTCAGAGTTGTGATTGGAAGGAAAGAGATCATACAACAGCCGCCCACCTGCCCCCCCCCCTCGCACCGCCACTGAATCAATTCTACTGACCTTCAAACCCAACCTGGGGAAAAGCAGGCTACTCAGGCCCCACTTGTGGCTTATCAGGAACGCGCTCTACACGCTCGCCGGTGGTGGCGAGGAGATATATATTCTTTGCTGCTGCCGGCCGACCTCTTCGTTGACGTCGGCAGACGGGTATACACCGCCCGCCTGCCCCTCCCTCGCACCGCCACTGGATCATCTCTACAGGATTTAAAACCCAACCTGGGGAAAAGCAGGCTACTCAGGCCCCACCTTTGGCTTATCAGGAACGCGCTCTGCACGCGGGAAGTGAACTCTACTCACTTCCCGTAAGATACACACACGCACCTCTCACGAACATAGCCACGCCACACGCACAAACATCTACACTTACTTTTTCTTCGACTAAAATTCGCTTCCTTTCTAACTTTCTCTTCTGCTACATCTTCCCATTTCAGTTTACCTCCCACTAAAGATTTTTCCGTTTTTTCCACCTTTCTCTACTACTACGCCTCCTACCATTTTCAAACTTTTGTTGGTGACCCTAATCCTACTCCCGGCGTCGGCGCCACCGTCCAAGCTCCCAGTCCATTTCTCCCGAGCCACGACCACAAACTGCCCCAAATCGCTCGCTAATTCGCCCGGTGGTAATAGCCCTCTTTTATACGCTATTATCTTTTTATTTTCTTACAGACATTCTTCCCCTCCCACAGAAACCGATCCCGCGCAAGCGGGTGGTCTTTCCTAGGAATTCAGAATTCAGAATTCTCTGTTTATACAGAGTCCCTTGCTAACTAATCTCGTACTTTGTCTAGTCTTATGCTAGTACTTTTCCACTTTGCTGGACTTAGACTTTTAGTCGTAGAATTATCTCGACTTTGTATTTTTTACGTAAACTATTATGTAGGACTTAGTTTCCCATTCAAATTGTCGATATTTCTCGACCTTACTTCGTATTGTCTTTGTGAAGACTATTTTCTATTGAATGTCGATATTTGATCGACTATTTATATTTACTTAGGTCCTGGCGAATTTAGCCATTTATGTCCTAAAGGACCCATTGACTGGTATATATTTATTTTTTTTGGACATTTCTTTGTCATTGTGAACATAACTGTGTATCGGATCTTGTAATTTATGCTCGCTTGGCGACCTCTATTTTTCGATCTTGTTTGTTTTTGTTTCTGTTTGAAGGAAATAATTATTCTTTAATTAGAACTCTAGTTTCTTGAACCTGGCCCTTCCCCTAGTTGTCACACTAGCTAGGTTGATAAATCCTTCCCTTTGATTGTTGGTGTCTTCTGTACAGATGTGTGATGCTTCTTCTGTTTTCCTTGTTTTCTTATCGAGTCCTTTATTGATAATTTGCGTGTTTTGCCAGTCTGGGAAGTGTCCGGGTTTATCTATGTGTACGACCAATGAGTTGTGAGATCTGTGGTGTTTGATATCATTTTTGTGTTCTTAAATGCGTTTTTCTATGCCACGTGATGACTCGCCAATGTAAACTCGTGGACATCCCTTGCATCTTAACTGATGTGTACGCTATCTTAACGCCTGTTGTTCGCAAAAGAGTTTCAATGGACTTGGCTTTATTTATTTATTTATTTTTTTCTAGGTGGTGCCGAGATATTCGATCGTGATTTTATCATCTGTTTTCTTTCTTGCGGCAGTTTCAACGGCTTTCTTTTTAATTTGTGAAGTAATCCTTTCGGGTATTTTAGCTTCTTAAACGCTTCAATGATGTATTTATATTCATCTATAAGAAATTCTGCACTACATATTCGGATTGCCCTCAGAAAAAAATCCTATGACTATTCCCCGTTTCGTTTCTTCGGTGTGTGCTGACTGACAGTGTATAAAGTCATCCTTGTTGGTAGGTTTTCTGTATACAGAAAATTTGATAGTGTCGTCCATTCG
>NC_134816.1:11745093-11757593 GCF_046742065.1 Oratosquilla oratoria
CTATCTAATACTAAAATTCTCGTTGGTAATTCTTTCATTTTACCGTTAAAATCCTGGCAAGGTCGCCAATTTATATGTTTCGAATCTTACGAACACTTCTGACTCGTGACATTAAGATCTTCCAAGATTATATGAATGATTACCAAGACCGCCACTCAATTTTGCGCTATCATGAAAATTAAGAAAAATGAAACACATATATCACATATATCTAGAGTTATGACAAAAGAAACAATATAGATTTAATATATCTAGACTTTGCAAAAGCTTTTGATACCGTGCCCCACGAGACTACTTACTAAATTAGCTTCACACGGAATAAGTGGTAGCCTATTAGGTTGGACTAGTAATTAGTTAAATGATCGAAAACAGAGAGTTGCTTTAAATGGAAAAACTTCTGGATGGAAAAATGTTACAAGTGCAGTTCCTCAGGGTTCCGTTCTCGGGACACTTCTATTCATAGTATATATAAATGATATAGACCATGGACTAAAATCTACTGTTTCCAAATTTGCTGATGATGCAAAAACGTGTGGAGTGGCAAATTATCACTTAAATCAGTTAGATATTCAAGAATATTTAGATAAATTACAGCAATTGTCTGAGGAGTGGCCAATGAAATCTAACACAAGTAAATGCAAGGTAATGCACATAGGTAAAAATAACAGTAAGTACGATTACAAGTTATTTGGAAATTCGTTAATAAAAGTGAATAGTGAAAAAGATCTCGGTGTAATTATCAGTAACGATCTCAAATCATCCAAGAAGTGTATTTCAGCCTCTGAGAAAGCAAATAAGATTTTTGGACTGATTGCGTGATCATTTGACTTCAAAAGTCTATCACTCATTAACAAGCTATATAAATCGTTAGTTCGTCCACATTTGGAATATACTGTTTCCGTATGGTCACCGAATCTCATTAAAGACATTGACAGACTGGAAAAAGTACAACGGCGAGCCACAAAACTGATTCCAAATATAAAAAATAAATCATACGAAAATCGACTAAAACATATGAATCTGTTTTTCCTAAAAAAAGCGTAGACTCAGAGATGACTTGATATAGGTCTTTAAAATTCTAAAGGGAATTGACAACATCAAAAGTGACAAAATTTTCACATTGAATGAGAATCAGACAAGAAACAATGGTGTCAAACTGTCCGGAAATAGATTCAATTTGGAAGTGGGTAGAAACAACTTCGCGAATCGTGTAGTTAATGAATGGAATAAACTTTCTGCAGAGGCAGTGCAATGTAGTTCAGTTCGAAGCTTTAAAAATAATTTAGATAAACACCTAAGCAAGATGCTGTAATGATTATAATTTATTCTATATTATTTGTTTTTGTTTTGTTATCATTTGTCTGTTTGATTCTCATTTATTATTAGTTGTATGTCAATTTATTATTATTTACTATTTACCTGTTTGTTTGTTATTTGACTGTGCCTATGCGTTTATTTATGTATTTTATTTTATACTTACATTATCATATTTTATATATATTTTTTATTTATTATTATCATTATTAATTCTTTTTTTCGCATCCGACATAGATATGGACCAAAAGGTCTCCTGTCGGCATGCTCCGCCTTTGTAATCCTTTTTTGTATAACATTTAACATTACTCATAAAAGGTAATAGGAATAACAAGATAATTATAGCAAGGACATATAACTAAATAATAAAAAATATAAACATAATTCCAAGTTCTTATTAAATTTTAACAGGATGAAAGAGAAATAATTACCAAGTAATTCCCTGCCTAGGCTTCCAGCGTCACTGCCATAGATTTCACTTAGTTCGCAGCCGGAACATCACTCCTTACTCTAGCCTGGTCTGTCTAACTCTCACACTCAACGCGCGCAAAGCATCCCTCCCTTCTGTTCAAAATTAAATATGATTGGTCCATAGATCCAGCGTCTATGGGGATTTGAACCTGATTGGCCAAGACAGAGTAAACGTTTTTGCGTCCAAGCTTGGTGACCCTTCTTGAATCAAACGACCAGAACTATCATTCCTTACCCAGAAATAACTATAGAAAATTATCTTACCTCAACAGAGAACCTAATACTTGTATGGTTTTACATGATTACAGAATAATGCATAAGAATAATAATGCATCTTATTGAATTAAACATGATTCAATAGAGTATCAAGATGTAGACTCAAAATATTTTCGCTCTCTCTCTACGTGTGACGTCAAAAACGTATGCTCCCCATTCTCGAGCGTAGAATAATGACGTCTTTTTACCCAAAATAATTATTTTCATACATTACATATATAAGATACTCATATATGTAACTTTATGTAGTAGGATACCATAATCCACTTTATCAAAGGTCTTAGCAAAGTCCAGGTATACAATATCTATATTACATCCCCTCTCCAGCTTTTCCATTATGTATTCCTGGTGGATAGCAGTTGGGATAGGCAGGATCATCCTTTCCGGAAACCGTGTTGTCCATTAATAAAGAATCCTATCTTTTCAACAAAGTGCTAGGTATCCTCATACTACAGCTTCGATTTTTTTTTAGATGAATGATGTTAATGTGACAGGTCTATACTTTTTTGGTTCTCCTCTGCCCTCTTCACCCTTGCATATAGGTGTTATTAGTACTTGTTTCATAATGTCTGGGACCATACTTTCATCTAGAGATTTCCTCCATATTCTGTGCTGTATGGGTGATAGTTACTCCTTGCAGGTTTTTAGAAGGGGTACTGCCATGCCATCTAGTCCAGCTGAAGATGGGGATTTAAGTCCTTCTATTGCTCTCACAATGTCTTTACGGGAGAAGTCGAAGTTATAGAGTGGACCCTCCCTTGAATCAGTAAAGGTTATTTTGGAAGAGTCTATCACCTTGTTGACGAAGGATAAGGTGAAGGTAGATTCGTACTGTTGTCTTAAATGTTCAGCTATCAGGTAGTGGTCCTGTATCATATACCCATTTCAATATTTTATGGACCGACCTGAGAATTGAGTTTCTGTTTTTTCTTTGTGTATGTAAAGAAGTATTTAATGTTGGTTTTTGTTACGCTTATTGTTTCCTTTCATTATGTTTACGTTCTTCTTCGTGTGACTTTAGTATATCGCTTTCAATCTTGATTAGCTTGTTTTTTAAGGTTGATAACTTTGGTGTTGTTTTAACCTTTTGGATTTTGCGGGAGAAATTTTTCCTTTTCTTGAAGAGGATCCTACTGTCTCTCAGGATTTGTGTAGCTGTCTTTCTCGCCTCTCTTAGCTGGACATGCAAGTTGCATATGTTGTAACACATCTTCAGGACGATATGGATCATTTACTGTGTGGATTTACCGTGAAGATGCCCCTGCCAGTTTTCACTTATTATTATTTTTTTTTCTTGATCTCATTCCAGTTTATTTTGTTGCTGAGGAAGTTCAGAGTATTTAGCCCACTAAATGAAATCTGCCGGGGTGGGGGAGAGGGGATATTATCTCCATGCTTGTATGTACCTCGCAGCTATGAATAAGGGTGTGGTTTCTCGTGAAGACTAGGTGTAGTATGTTTTCTTTTCTAGTTGGTAAAATAATGTGCTGGATTAGGATCAATTCTTCTAGTAGATCATGCAGCATCTTGGATTTTCTTTGCGCTGGTGCCCTGTTGATGGTACTGTTTTCCCAGTTTATTTGTGGTATGTTGAAGTCTCCCGTAAAGATAATCTCTAGTGATGTATAGCAGGAATTTATAGTGTCTTTTATCTTATCCACCGCGGATCTGAAACTTTCTTCGGCGCTGCCTGGGGGGTGGTACATAGTAAACAATAAGGTGTTGTGTTTTTCGATCTTTGTACACAGTATTTTGCAGTAGTTGTCTGAGAAGGAGCAAATTCTTGAGGCACTTGTTGCTACGTCAGACCTAATGTAATTCATAACTCCTCCATGCGTTCTGTTTATCCCACCCGTTCTGAAGATGGCGTAGTTTGGTATATTGATCCTACTGTCTTGTATACCTGGGTGTAGGTGGGTTTCTTGAAGGACAATAAACATAAACCTCTTTACTTCTGTTAGATCCGTGAGGAAGTGGAATTTGTATTGGTTGCTTGTATGATACTTTTTATATTCGCGAAAAGTGAATTTTCTAGTAAAACATCGGCCTCTCTACTTGTGCATGGTGGTTTGCTGGGTGATAGTGAATTGGAGGTGTTTGAGGGTACATCATAACCTTATTCGCCCCCCTGAGCTGATCGTTTCTTGTTTGGGTGATGAGGCCTGTTAAAAAGATTTGGATTCCAGATAGCTGTGTACCTTGGTTCTACATTAATTCCGTTTTCAAGGTCTGAATTAATCCTAAAAAATGCCCATTTCTTGCAGCTCCTCTGTTCTCGTGGCTGTCATTTGTTCAAGCCTTCTCTTCAGGTGGTACCTCTGATCTTGAAGGAGGGAGTAGGACTTCGGCTTGGTCGTATGTAGAGTACGCTGTATTAGGGAATATTTGGGCTCCCTTTTGGAGTCTCCATTCAAGCATTGGTAACTTGAAACTGAATATCTGCGGAGGTTTGGGTGGTAGTTGGGGTATTGGAATCCGAGCTTGCATTCTAGGTTGCCCTTACTTCCGTATTTTATCAATCTTTGACAGGATTTGGGGTGTAAAAAAGAAAGGTTTTTACCACTGAGTCCATGTTTGCAGCAATACTTTCTGTAGATTTTCCTTTTTTTTCTACTTGATGTGATGACCTCCTGGTGGTCTGGAGTGAGTAGTACACTCTTCTCTGGTCTCGTTTACCTTGTTTGTGTAGGTTTCTCAGCTATTTTCGTAGCCAGAATTGGGAAGATTCTTCCTCAGACCCTGGGTGAGCCTATTCCTATTGATATTATTGGCGTTGCTGTGTGGCTCCGATTTCATAGCTCAGCGACTGTTTTATGAACGTTTCTTAGTCATTGCTTTTTGTGCCTCCCTGATCCAGTTGTTCTCATATTGCTTATATCCATGTGAGGAGCACTTTTTGTATGTGAATTTTCTGTTACGCCTATAGAAGTATTTGAACTTGCATGTAGGAAGTTTGCTACAGTAGTAGTGGATCCATACACTGCAGTCGTCACAGCTGATGGTATGGCACATGTGATCCTTACGACCACATTCACCACACTTGACTACATTGTGCCACCATTTGTATCTAGTCACTGTACTTTATTTTCACGACAACATTTTCTGTTTTATATCCATAACACTTTTTCTCTATTACCTTTTGCCTGTTTCACTCGTTTGCTATACTAAGTATAGTACGCAAGTACAAATTTTATAGTCTCTAAAGTTACTTAATAGCTGCTTGTCACTTTTTTTGTTTCGTATCAATGGGACTCGTCCAGGCAGTTTTTCTCACAATGGGCAATGATATCAGGAATATTAAAGTCAGGAAAAGTAATCGGGAAGAGAAGGATATGAAGAAGGAGGAAAGAGCAGGGAGGAGGAGGGGGAGGAGGAGACTTACGAGAGGAGAGTAAGGATGAGGAGGAGGAAGGGAGGAGGAGGGTTGGAGGAGGAGGAGGCTTAGAGATACCGTGGAGTCATCTGTTGTCCATGTCCACTTACTCGTCAGGCAAGGTGGGTCTGGAAGTAGGGAGAAAGGGGGTAGATTGGTTTATGATCCTTAAACACTGTCACCCTTGTTCAAATTGTAAACAAGCTCGGGTCCATAGGACGAACTCGGAAATTTTTATTCTTCATTTCTAATTTTGTTTTCCTTTTAAATCTACTGTCGACTCAGCCAGTCATTCCATCTGTGAGAGATACATCGATTATTCACTCACATTTGGCTTAGCTACCTATCACCTCCTTTGGCACTAACCACTTGTGGACAATTTCGCGCCGCCATTGTACGCTGACTTCAATGATGCGGTCACACTAGTAAGCGTATCGGGATCATCACCTTTGCCTTACGTACTCAGATTTTTGAGAAGATATCACCAGTAGCTGTTTTATTTATTTTTTGCTTGCTTGTTTGTCGATTGTGTTTATATCTATTTATCAATTATTTTTGTTTATTCTATTTATTCTTTCATTTATTAATGTATTTGTATTTTCTATTGATTAATCATTTATATGTTTATTTATTTACTTATCTATGTATGTAAGTGCTTATTGATTTATTCGTTTATCTACCTATTCATTTATTTATTCATGCTTTTTTCATCTCTAAATGTTTTCATTTTTGGTTTAGTCAATTAACCGATTGCTTATTAATATATCTATTCGTGATTTATTTTCCTACTGATCTATGGATGTAAGAACTTACACGCAGAGCTTCAGTACCTTTTACGAAATCCTTTTATCACGTTTAATGTATACATCTTTTATCATCCATAATTCAACATATCACGTCAACTTAGAAAAAAAAATACATAAGCACTTATCTACTGCAGATGCTATCACCTTAGCTCTTTTTGCTTGAATAATCAAAGTAATCATAAATAAGCTATAGCAACCGGGTATAGTAGGAGCGTGTCAAGTGTGTTATATTTGTAATATTGTACAAATGTGTAAAAATGTGTAATTGTGTGGAACTATCTAGCGGGTTCCCGCTAAAGGACCTGCCTGACGCCATCTGGCATCAGGACAGGCTTAGGCGAGAAAAAACGTCGCTTTCCTTAATATCACACTTTTGTATTAATACAGAGTTTTATTAATTCACTATTACATTAAATGGTGGCAGCGGATAGATTTTTTTTTGTGAGACATTTCAGTGACGATTTATTTGTGACTTGTGAGCAAGTACAATATACGCTTCGTGTTTTTTGACGCGTATGTTTTTTCTTTTCTTATCTCACTCATTCTTATAGCTAGGTTCGTAGAATAACTGCAGTGCATGCGTTTGCAAATAATTTACTATTGCGGAAGAGCAAAAAGTGAAATAGTGGACTGATTAGTATTATCAATGTGCTACGAAATTTGTCAACGTATTACTGCAGTAATTCCAGCAATACCCTTATTATGCACGTGGATTTTGTCGGATAAGTATTGTATTCCGAGTCCATGTATGACTCCATAGTTGGAGCGTTCTTGTTGTCCATCATATTTTATATATTGCCATCACTGTATATTATGATCACCCATCTATTAGCACTTATGTTTTCTATCGTTCTTCGTATTCTATGCTGAGGCTAATTTCAATTAGGCAATAAAGGCTTTTAACATAATTTCTTATAATTCCATGCTTTTGTAGACGTGTTTGAGCCAAAATCACGTGCGTAGCTGTTGATCGCCAGCTAATCCCTATGTAGCTGAGAATCATATAATATTCAGTGGTCCCCTGTCCTGCTTTACAACGGTATTCTTTCAGGACGCAAGTATCTCTCTCCAAGCAGACGACGCCAGCGTTTATGTGTGTTTGATCCTTGGAATGTACGTAATGTCTTTCTCGTTTTATACACATGTTGCTCAGAAGTAGACTAACCATACCTGCCCCTATATTTGTCAGGGATCATCTCAATATGTTTAGTGACAAAGTTTCTTAATTTTTATATGCTGACCATTTGGCAGCTCCAGCCATGGCTCCTCCCACTATTACTCTATTGCACCAGGATCCCTCTGTTGTAAAATTTTCGGGTTAGGATCCTAATTATTCAACATTTGCATTTATTCAACAATGTGAGGATATTATAATCAACACTAACGTCATTACAGGGTCAGATAAAATTTATTTTATAAGGTCTTAACTTGTACCTAAATCAATAGCATCTGAGAAGATGTCAGCTTCATGCCTCAATCCTAAAGCTTTAAAGTATGATTACTCCATCTTCATGGCAAATTTTCTTAAAATGTTTGATGCAAACTTGGTAGGTGATAATTTTCTCTGGTGCTTCAGGTTTGCTGACGTACTCTCGTCCTCTATGAGCATTAAATTTTATGTGTTAGTATAGTGGCCTCTAAAGCATTAGATTCATTGATACAATCTAAGTGGGTACATAAAAAATTCCATTACATTAGATAGACTGCGATTTCTTTTAGAGTAACTATTCTACATTTTGTTCTTTGCTCCATATGAGCGAAGGATTGCTTCTCTTAGTTATCAGGTAGATGAGTCTTTACTAACATTTGTAGCAAAGCTTTCTAGAAAGTTGAAATTATTGCCTCATCGTGCCTTGCTAGATCCTGTAATACTTAGTTATTCACAGCAGACTTCGGAGGTTCCTTTTCCTCCTCTACCACCTATTCTGTCTTCGACACCTACGCAGAGCACTCCTTCATCTCTATCTGTACCTACCGTGCTTACCTGCACGTATCGTAACAGTATAGGTCATTTTAGTGTTTTCTGTTTCCTTCGTAAGCGTCATGAGTGAAATTCTAAGCAGACTCCTGCACGTAGACGTTTCACTAATTCCTCTTCTAGCATCACACACGACTTTCAAGAATGTCATTTAAGCATCAATCAAGCTACTGTCTTGTTCATTGATAGTGTAGCTATTCTTCTGATCAGTGTTCCAATATTTTGAAGCTTAGAGCAAAAAATAGTTCAATACCTAGGCATACTCAGTCCCATTTTCGCAAGCGCCCTTATCAAAATCCCAACGCTGACTAACAGTGACCAGCCCAAGTTCGTTCCATTAGTGGCTACTGTTTCTTCCCAACTCCTTACCTTTCAGTGTTATATAGATCAGTTACATATAGCTGTTGTGGTAGACACTGTGGCAGAATGTAATATTATAAGTGGAAGATCATAGTCTGCTCTCAATGATTTGTAGTGCTTTGCCTTGTCTATTCTCGGATCTATTTGCATTCCCTTGTAGTTGTCTTTCCATGCTAAAGTGTTTCATGTTAACTTTGTGGTAGTTTCTGATTTCACACTTATGTGTGATTGCCATTTATGCTTTGATACTTTAGCAACTAAAGCCTTAGATATATATCCTCGGGACCATGCGTTTACTTTCGACAACAAAGTAATTTCTGCAATAGACAGGCCAGTTTCTCTACGTAGCTCACGTTCTGTGCATGGTCTGATTAGGCAATTTTTTCCAAGGGTTCAAAACTTTTAGACCTTCCTGTACTTTCTTGTGCCGCTGTCTTTATAGGCGAGTACTATATTGATCCTTCTAGTGCAGTTCGAGTCCCGGTGCGCATTTCAGATGCTCTAATTGGTTCTGACTTCTTATCTCAACTTGAATCTGTTCGTGTCAGACATCTTGCATTAGAGGGTACTCTTTCCACTGTTCGAGAGGACCACGTTACTACGGCCCTGGTAACCAACGTCACTGGTGCTCCCATCACACTCTCTTCTAGTATTCATTTTTTATATTGATGTTGACACTGTCCATAATTCACCTCCTACTACAGGAGCTTCTATTGAATCGCCTACAAATGCAAGTGACACAACTTAGTCTCTCAATATGCGACACATGTAGGTAACATTGATTTACCTGGGGTAAGGGACTGTCTCATTGAATTGTTAGTGACAAATCGTCAAGCTCTGGCCTTATCTGGGGGAACGGCAGGGGGTTGCGGAATGTTGTCCATAGCATTGATCTTAAACCAGGGGTGCGTTCAGTCTACGTACCTTCTTACATGCTGCTTCATTCTCGTAGACTTGTAGCCCAGAATCTAGTTGACGACTTGTTGAGTGAGGGCGATATCTATAAGTGTCGTTCCGAGTGGAAATCCCCGCGCCTTCTCCTGCCCAAGAAGAACGAATCATTCCACCCTGTTGTGAATTATAGGCGTGTCAAAGATGCCACATTTCCAGATCATTACTCTTTGTCTGTGTTGAGTGATCCTCTCCAGTCCATAGGAACAGGTAACATAATGTTCATCACCTTGGACCTAAAGGCTGGCTTTTGGCAGATTCTTTTGGGAGAAAAACCTCGTAAGATCACGGTATTTTCGACTGCGTTAAGTCACTATGAATGGCTTCGTTGCCCCATGGGTTTGCGGAATGCTCCTTTAACATGTCAGCGCCTTATTAACTAAAATTTTCATGGACTAGTGGGTAATGGACTTTTTTATTCTAGTTTTCAAGGATGTGGAAAGCCACTTTCATAATTTGTCCTTAGTCTTGCAACGTATTGCTGAAGCTGGGTTGAAGCTCAATTTACCCAAATATTCATTTTGAAGTCCAGCATCCTATTTTTAGGTCATGTGGCAGACAAAGACGCCATTCATAATACAGATGATAAGATCAAAGCTGCTAGAAATTTTCCTACTCCTAAGACAGTTGAGCAAGAACTCTCTTTCCTAGGGTTGGTAGGATACTATCGTGCTTTTGCAAAGGGATTTGCTTCCATTGTATCACCTCTTACTCGTCTCCTTAAAAAGAATGCTTTCTTACAGTTACGTGAAGCTCACCAGAAAAGCCTTGACTCCTTGAAACATGCAGTTACTCAGGCGCCTGTGTTGGCATTCCCAGATTATAGCCTTTCTTTTATCATTTGCACTGATGCTTCTGGTTTAGGTATTGGAGCTGTCCTAATGCAGCAAGTATATGGTCGTCCTCCACATGTCATTGCATATGCCAGCCGCATATTCAATCATGCCAAATCTCGCTACTCTGTTACACATCTGGAAACTTTAGCATTGGTGTGGCATCTTAAGCATTTTCGTGAAATTAGCTTTGGCTAACCTATCACAGTTTACACAGACCACATTGCTGTCACACAACTTTTCAAGGCCAAAAATCTTTCAGGCCGCCTATCAAGATGGTTTCTTACTATTGAGGAGTTCAATCTAGTCCTTAACCATATTTCGGGACGTACAAACAATGTTGCTGATGCCCTTTCACGAAATGTACCTATGGTTGCTGTTGCAGTAATTCACAAATACTCCCTGCAATATTTAGCCAAAGCTCAAGGTGAGGATCCTGATTGTTCTGCTGTAATTTACGCCTTAGAACCTGGCGATGTTGCTACGATGCCAAAATTGCCTGTACCTCTTTCTCAATTCTCCTTGCAAGTGTTCTCACTCATAAAGTGAAAGTGTTTGAGCAAGATGTGGCACAGTTAGTGATCCCTGAGTTCCTAGTCCCTGTTGCTTTATCTCTTCCTCATGATTCCCCTCAAGCTGGCCACCCAGGTCGTGACAAAACTCTGGTTATGGATCGCAAGAAATATTATTGGCATAGAATGCGCTTAAATATTGCCACTCATTTAGCCCAGTGCAAATATTGTGCTCATAACAAAGATTCTACTCGCACTGCTCTTATTCTAGAGTATCCTACTCCTTGTCCCTTCGACATAGTAGCAATTAATCTCTTGCAATTACCCCGTAGTATTCAAGGCTCAGTGTACGTTCTTGTATGCGTTGATCACTTTAATCGTTTTGTGATATTGGTTCCCTTGCCCAATAAATCTGCTCCAGTTGTTGCTCATGCTCTAGTTTTCCATGTTTTCTGTTCTTACACTACTACTTCAGTGTTGCTTAGCGACAATGAGACTGAGTTTAAGAATGAGGCCATTGCCAGCATTTGCAAACAATACAACATCACCCAGACTTATGTAATTGCTTATCATCCCCCCTCTAACGGTCATGGTGGAGCGGACAAATAGGAAAATATTGGACATCCTGAGGTACGTTGCTAGTGACCTGAAGGAAACTTGGGAAAACTGCATTAATAGCACTATCAATGTAGCAACGTGAAAGACACCTTATCATGCCATTTATGGTTCTGAGAAATGGCTTTTGTATGATCTTTTGGATAGTACTATTCGTCCTCTCTACAATTCTGAAAATTGCAGTCAACTTCATTGTCATACATTATATACTGTTTATGATTCTGTCAAAGGGGAATTTCAGGATTCTAGATCAAACATGATAAAAACAACATAGTAAGGCTGCACCTCTTTCCATCCAAGTGGGTGATCATGTATTTAAACAAATGTCTGGTTATTACAATTACTATTACACAGGGGAACACTTTTTCAGTAACTTTGAGTTGCATTGGATATTCTAACGGATTTTGAAAGAGTTTTAGGCGCTGATTTCAAATCTGAAATTAGTTTTTCTCTACAAGCTCTAGTTTGTATGCAATTTGAGGTTAATGAAATTGTACATATGTAAACTTGCGTAAACCATGTATAAGCATTTTAACGTCCATATATATAGATAGCTTCTAATATTTTGATCATTCTTCTTTTGTTTCAGTTCAAACATGGCTTCCAGAATGAGACATCATTGCAGAAACAAGCCTGATGCCTTCTGCTACATATGTGGATGCTACACACTCAATCGTCAGAGACGTAACATATCCTCGTTCGTCAAGCGTGCCTACAAGGCATATTTTGAAGTTCATCTTGGTGATCAAGACAAGCAATGGGCTCCTCATGTTGTGTGCCACAATTGTGAGGAAATGCTTCGAGACTGGACCAAAGGAAAACGCAAAGGTCTGCCTTTTGGAGTTCCAATGATTTGGCGCGAACCCACCAACCATGTAACTGACTGTTATTTCTGCATGGTAAACACAACGGGTGTTGGGAAGAAAAACCGACATAAGATTACGTATCCGAACATTCCCTCAGCTATTCGGCCTGTTCCGCACTCTGAAGAAGTACCTGTTCCAGTTTTCA
>NC_134816.1:11762593-11765093 GCF_046742065.1 Oratosquilla oratoria
TCATTATTATTATTATTATTATTATTATTATTATTATTATTATTATTATTATTATTATTATTATTATTATTATTATTATTATTATTATTATTATTATTATTATTATTATTATTATTATTATTATTATTATTATTATTATTATTATTATTATTATTATTATTATTATTATTATTATTATTAGTATTATTATTATTATTATTATTATTATTACTTTTATTATTATTATTTTTTATTATATTATTATTATTATTATATTATTATTATTTTTGTTAATATTATTGTTATTATTATTATTATTATTATTATTATTATTATTATTATTTTTATTATTTTTTTTATTATTATTATTATTATTATTATTATTATTATTATTATTATTATTATTATTATTATTATTATTATTATTATTATTATTATTATTATTATTATTATTATTATTATTATTATTATTATTATTATTATTATTATTACTATTATTATTATTATTATTATTATTATTATTATTATTATTATTATTATTATTATTATTATTATTATTATTATTATTATTATTATTATTATTATTATTATTATTATTATTATTATTATTATTATTATTATTATTATTATTATTATTATTATTATTATTATAACTATTATTATTATTATTATTATTATTATTATTATTATTATTATTATTATCATTATTATTATTACCCGTCTGGGGTATTGGCTGCTTGTTATTGTGGCAAAGTAGCATGCAGTCGATTCTTTAGGGTCTATATGGGGCGCCCCTACGGACCAGAGCCACACATCATTTTGTCTATGATAGAAGAAATTCTGTTCATAGAGAAATGATGACACTTTTATACTACGACTGTCCCTCCGTTATGCTGTCCCCCAACCCCTTGTTGCTGTCCTGTACCATTTCTCTGAGTATTCTCTTTCTGTGATGGGGGAATTCCCTGTGGTGGGGGAAAAGAATACTGCCACCTAGTTTCCCACTTGGATCGTAAGAGGCGAGAAGAAAGAGACAGGGGAGAGGGACTAGGCATCCTTCTCCCTGTAGCCCCACGGGGCATATTCGTAAAAAGAAAAGTGAAGGCATAAGGGGTGCTGGAGGGCCTCGGGCCAGCACCCTAAGGTTTGGGTCTTTTAATGTGTGTGGATGTGGTACAGATGAGAGTAAAAGGGAAGAGATAGGTAGTATGTTTGTGAGAAGAAAGATGGATGTGTTGGTTTTGAGTGAAACTAAGTTGAAAGGGAAGGGTGAGTGTAAGTTTGGGAGTGTAAGTGGGAGGTTATCAGGAGTGAAGAGAGGGCGAGGGAGGGAAGGGGTGGCTATTCTAGTAAGTGAGGAGATAGGTAAACAGGTAGTGGAGTGGAAGGAGGTTTCCTCAAGGATAATGTGGATGAAGGTGAAACTGGGAAAGGAGATGTGGGTCTTTGTAAGTTCATATGGGCCTGGCAGTGAGAAGAGCGTGGAAGAAAGGGAGGCCTTTTGGATAGATTTAAATGAGTGCATAGAGGGTTTAGGAAGAAATGTCAATGTAATAGTACTGGGAGACCTTAATGCTAGGGTGGGAAATGGTCCAATCGATGGAGTGGTTGGGAAGTGTGGAGTTCCAGGAAAGAATCGTAGTGAAGAGTTGATGGTGGAAATGTGTCTAGAAAGAGAGTTGATGATAGCAAATACAGTGTTTCGGAAGAAAGTCAAGCATAAGTACACATGGGAGAGGGTGGTGGAGGGAAGGGTGGTAGATAGAGCGCTAATGGATTATGTAGTGGTAAATAGGATTATGATAGGAAGAGTTAAGGATGTACATGTGCTAAGGGGAGAGGGTGGGGGAATATCAGATAATTTTTTGGTGGAAGGTAAGCTGAGAGTGGAGGATAGATGGAGAAAGAGGAAAGGGACAAAAGGTAGGGAGGGTCTTAGAGTGAACTCCTTGAATGAAAAGGAAAAGGAGAAGGAGTACGAAAAGAAGCTGAAGGAGGAGTGGGAGGGAGTAAAGGATAGAGCAGAGATGGGTGTGGAGGAGGAATGGGGATGGTTCAAGGAGGGAGTCTTAAAGTGTGCAAGGATGGTGTGTGGAACAAGAAGGACAGGGGGAAATAGAAGAAAGGGTAGTGAATGGTGGGATGAGGAAACAAAGAAGGTTGTAGAAGAGAAGAAGCGAGCATTCACAGATTGGTTACAAAAGAGGACGGGGGAGTCGTATGAGACGTACAAAGAAAAGAAAAGAGAAGTAAAGCAAAAGGTAAAGGAGGCAAAGAGGAGAGCAGATGTGAAATGGGGTAGGAGTATGACAGAAAATTTTGAAAGTAATAAAAAGATGTTTTGGAAAGAAATTAAGAGAGGAAGAGGAGGCGAATCAAGTAGAGAAGAAAAGGTAAAAGGTACAGATGGAGAGATGATAATAGAAGAGATGGCAGTAAGGGGAAGATGGGCAGAATATTTTAGGGAGTTGCTAAATGTGAAGGAGGATAGGGAAGGAAAGATAGCTGCAGTGGGAAATGC
>NC_134816.1:11777593-11780093 GCF_046742065.1 Oratosquilla oratoria
ATATTTTTAACTCAAGTAATGCCGAATCACTGTAACACTCACTTAAGTTTCATCAGCAAAATACGTCATACAGTAATAAAATCGGGTTCCCAGGCTGAAAGCTGAGAGCGAAGTTATACAGTTGCTCGCCCTCTCGCCTTCAGCTGTGTTTATAAACTTCGTAACCCAGAAAATTCAATCCTCACCTTCGAACTGTTGTTTACTAAAGAGCTGATCCAATAAAAATGAAAGCCTCACTATCTACCCCTCTTTCTACCTCACTTGTCTACCTATATCTACGAGCTTTTTACATCTCCAAGTCCTACAAGATGAAACTTCGGCTGGAATTTCTTAAACGGTGCTTGAAAGAGCAAGCGTTACTCAAATCTCTTCTCAACAACCATTTATCAAGTCTACATTCGACCATTTGAAGTTTTTCAAAGAGTTATTCTGTTGAAACACATTAAAATCACGAGACTTGAAGTGAGTGTCATGTTCAAAGTTTTGGAAAAAAAAAACGTGAATTTGATCGCGCTATACTGTCGGAATGAAAATCAAGATTGTTAGATCACTGCTATGGAAAAATGAGGTTTATGTGTAAAACCCTTAGTGTTAAACTTGACAAAAAGCTTAACAATTTTATCAAAGAAAGCAATTGGACTAAACATGCCAACTCAAATTTTGTGATTAACTTGTCCGATAAACCCTTATGTGAGGAAGCCATATGGGTTTTGGGTTTTGAACTTAGTATTGCTACATCTAAACAGGTGGACAGTGTTAGTATAGCCAAAGTCTTTTGTAATTAGGAAAGAATTTGGTGATGTACCTAGTAATGATATGAACATTAGCAAAGTTTTAGTGTACAATTCTTTGTCTAATTCTAATCAGCTCACCTGCCCAAAACTTTTTGTAAAAGAGAGCAAGATTAAAAAAAAAAAAAAATGCATGTTACTAAAACAGATAAGAGTAATAGTGTTGTAATTTTGAATAACGATTTCATTGATAAAATAAAAACTTTATTGAGTGATGAAAGTGATCAACATCAATTTCAAATTGAATTTAAAAGAACACTTAAGAGGTCATGAACATTTAATCAAAGAATTCTTATCTACTAACCCTTCTCTTCCATACATGTATGGATTAATCAAAACTTACAAGCCCGATAACCCTGTGAGATATATCACTAGTTTCATAGGCTCCGCAAGTTATAAATTGTCTAAGTGGTTTGTATCCATATTAAGCCCTCCTGTCGATTTCATCTCAAGTAACCACGTTAAGAATAATGTAGACTTAGTTAAAAAGCTTTACAGCCTAAATTCAGATTACGATGTTAAATTGATAAGCCATTATATTACTTCGTTTTTTACTCGTGTCCCTGTTTTGGATTTATTGGTGTTCCTTGAAGAAGAACCGAAGAAACATGAGTTGCCTTTACCTATTAGATTATGTATTGTTGATTATGAAGATATATTAACCGTCGTTTCAGCCCTAGTTCTATGACCGTCTTCAGGACTGTTTTGACATACTGTGAGCGGAAGCTACTTATATTGCTTGGACCTGTACCTGGGACAGAAAATGCACGGCCAAGGCGTGTATATCTATATATTTTTATGTGTATTGGTCACACTTATCTCGCCATGTTGAATTTTTACGGCGTTTTGGTCCTTAGTCCTTTATAAATTGGATTTAATTCGATGCATCTGTTGATAAATTCGTTGGTGGACCAGGCCGATAGAAATTTTTTATTCTTCTTAGAATTGTCTTTTTGCATAATCTTTACACTTTCTCAATCTATCATGCATTGGTGTTTCATGAAGTTCTTGTACATGGCTGATACTGTGTCTGCGTCTGACTGCCCGTATGTACTCCTCCACCGTGATTGTGATACAAAGGATTACAAAGGATTACAAAGGCAGATCATGCCGACAGGAGACCTTTTGGTCCATATCTAGGTC
Source organism: Oratosquilla oratoria (assembly GCF_046742065.1). NCBI lineage: Eukaryota > Metazoa > Arthropoda > Malacostraca > Stomatopoda > Squillidae > Oratosquilla > Oratosquilla oratoria. Next base: position 11,779,528 of record NC_134816.1, read on the forward strand.
GAATGAGAAAAAAATAAATGAATAAATGAATAAATGAAAACTATAATAATGTAAATAATAAATAAAATACACAAATAAATGCATATGTATAGTTAAATAATAAAAAAATAGATAAATAGTAAATAATAATAGATTGACATATAACTAATAATAAATGTGAATCAAGCAAATAATGATAAATAAATAGACAAATGATAACAACACAAATAAACAAATAATATAAGATAAATGATAATCATTACAGTATCTTCCTTATATTTTTAATATAAATGATTCATAAAGCTTCGAACTGAACTACATTGCACTGCCTCTGCAGGAAGTTTATTCCATTCATTAAGTACACGGTTGGCGAAGTTATTTCTACCCACTTCCAAATTAAACCTATTTACGGGCAGTTTGAGACCATTGTTTCTTGTTTGATTCCCATTCAGTGTAAAATTTTTGTCACTTTTGATGTTGTCAATTCTTTTTAGAATCTTAAAGACCAGTATCAAGTCATCTCTGAGACTACGCTTCTTTAGGGAAAACAGATTCATACGTTTGTCGATTTTCACATGATTTATTTT
>NC_134816.1:11790093-11795093 GCF_046742065.1 Oratosquilla oratoria
GCTCATAAATAATTCTGTCAATAGTAATAAAGGGTGTGTGTACAAAATACCTTGCAAATCATGTAATCAGTTTTATGTTGGTCAGACTGCTAAAACACTCACAACACGAATCAATCAACACAAGAAATACGTTAGAGAGGGAAACCAATCTAGCGGTATATTCAACCACATGAACCATTTTAACCCCCCAGTTGACTGGGATAACGCTAAAGTCATCACATACAACAACAACATAACAGAAAGAAATTTAATTGAATGCAGTTTGATCAAATCTAGTAAGGGGATAAATGTTAATCTTCATCAAGGTTTGTACAAATTAGATAGTTTTATTTCTCATGAAATTTCAAAATTGTTTGAATTGTAATATAAATTATGAGCAGTTGTCCCATACTTGTTGGTTACCAGGACGGCCCAAACGTCCCATACTTGTTGGCTACCAGGACGGCCCAAACGTCCGTCACGTGTACTTCTTCCACTACCTCTCCGAATGCCCTCTTCACTATGTCATATATTCTGTACTTGTTTCTTCCTCTTATAATTCCTTCTTTGTATCTGCACTGAAGATGTAATTATACGAAAGCGCTCTGCTTCGTTAGTTTACTTTTCCTAGTGGTTACTTACGCATATAAATATATATATATATATATATATATATATATATATATATATATATCGCATGTAGTGGAGTGAAAGGTTTCTTTAAGATTGATGTGGATGAAGGGGAAGCTGGGAATGGAGATGTAGGTTTTTATAACTCCGTATGGGCCTGGTAGTGAGAAGAGCGTAGAGGAAAGGGAGGCATTCTGGGGTAGATTTAAATGAGTGCATAGAGGGATTAGGGAGATATGTAAATGTAGTTGTATTGGGAGACCTTAATGCTAGGGTAGGAAACAAACCAATAGACGGAGTGACTGGGAAGTATGGAGTTCTAGGTAAAAATCGTAGTGGAGAATTGATGGTGGAGATGTGTCTTGAAAGAGAGTTGATGATAGCAAATACAGTGTTGAGGAAGAAAGTCAAGCATAAGTATACATAAGAGAGGGTGGTGGATGGAAGGATGGCAGATAGAGGGTTAATGGACTATATAGTGGTGACCAGGAGTATGATAGGAAGAGTTAAGGATATAAATGTTCTAAGGGGAGAGAATGGGGGAATATCAGATAATTTTCTGGTGGAAGGTAAATTGAGAGTAGAGAATAGGTGAAGAAAGAGGGAAAGGGCAGAAGGTAGGAAGGTACTTAGAGTGAACTGCTTAGATGAGAAAGAAAAGGAGAAGGAGTATAGGAAGAAGCTGATAGAGGAGTGGGAGGGAGTGAAGGTTAGAGAACTAGGAGTGGAGGAAGAATGGGGATAGTTCAAGGAGGGAGTCATAAGGTGTGTAAAGATGGTGTGTGAATCAAGGAGGGTGGTAGGAAATAAAAGGAAGGGTAGTGAGTGGTGGGATGAGAAAGCAAAAAAGGGTGTAGAAGAGAAGAACCAGGCTTTCATAGATTGGCTACAAATGAGGACGAGCGAATCGTATGAGAGGTAGAAAAGTAAGGAGAATGGAAGTTAAGCATAATTAAAAGGAAGCAAAGAGAAGAACAGATGTAAAATGGGATAAGAGTATGACAGAAAAATTTAAAAGTAATAAAAAAATTGGAAAGAAATTAAAAGAAGAACAGGAGGCGAGTCAAGTAGAGAAGAAAAGGTAAAAGATGCAGATGGAGAGATGATAATGGAAGAGAAGGCAGTGAGAGGAATGTGGGCAGAGTATTTTAGGGAGTTGCCAAATATGAAAGAGGATAGGAAGGGAAAGTTAGTTGCAGTGGGAAGCGCTAAGAAATTGAGAGTGATGAGTGAGGAAAAGGGAGGAGAAATAGGGAAAGATGAAGTGAAAGCAGGTATTAAGATGAGAGCAGGTATGGCACCTGGGTTGGATGGATGCCATGCAGAATGCCTAAAATAAGGAGGTACAGTTATGGTGGATTGGCTGATGAGGTTATTCAATGTTTGTGAGAGGGTAGAGTGCCAAAGGACTGGAGGAGTGCCTGTATTGTTCCTCTTTACAAGGGAAAGGGGGACAAGTGTAAGTGTAGTAGTTTCAGAGGGATCAGCTTGTTTAGTGTAGTTGGGAAGGCTTATGGGAGGTCTTGATTGAAAGGATTAGGAGAGGAACGGAGGGAGTAATTGGTGAGGAACAGTATGGATTTAGGACAGGTAGGGGTTGTGTAGATCAGATATTGTGGTAAGACAGATATGTGAGAAAGCTATAGGAAAAGGTAAGGCTTTTATGGATTTGAAAAAGGCTTATGGCAGGGTAGACAGGAAGGCACTGTGGGACGTACTGTAGATATATGGGATAAGAGGAAAGCTGTTAAAAACAGTCAAGAGTTTTTACGAGATTAGTAGAGATTGTGTTAGGATTAGAAATGGAGAAAGTAAATGGTTTGATGTAAAGGTGGGACTTCGTCAGGGATGTGTTATGTGGCCCTGGCTGTTCAATCTATACATGGATGGAGTGGTGCGAGAGGTGAATGCAAGGGTAGTGGGTCAGGGATTGGAGATGGTTAAAGAAAATGGAGAAAAGTGGGAGGTGAGCCAGTTGTTGTTTGCTGACGACACTGCGCTTGTAGCAGGATCAGAGGAGGGATTGAGGAAGTTAGTGACAGAGTTTGAGAAGGTGTGTGAAAGAAGGAAGCTGAAGATAAATGTGGGCAAAAGTATGGTGATTAGATGTACAAGGGGAAAGAGTGACAACAGGCTGGAAGTGAGCATTAAGGGAGAGAGACTGGAGGAAGTGGATAGTTTTAGATACTTGGGCGAATGTGGCAGGAAAGGGAGGAGTGAGGGTGGAGGTAGAATATAAATTGAGAGAAGTGAGTAAATGCCGTGGTGAATTAAAAAGTAGAATGAGAAATAGACATATGGGAATGGATGCAAAGAGGAGGTTATATGAGGGAGTGATTGTGCCAACAGCACTATACGGGCAGAAACATGGAACATAAGAGAGGAAGAGAAAAGGAGTTTAAATGTGTTTGAGATGAAATGTCTGATAAGTATTATAGGGGTTACAAGGCTAGATAGAGTGAGAAATGAGGAGGTGAGGAGGAGAACAGGGGTGTAAAGTGAGTTGAGAGATAGGGTTGATGAAAGAGTATTAGGATGTTTTGGACACATGGAAAGAATGAGTGAAGAAAGATTAGTAAAAGAGGTGGAAGGCAGAGGTGCAAGGAGTGAATATGAGGGGGTGTCCTAGGATGAGATGGAGGGATGGGATAAAAGGGGCATTACAAAAGAGAGGAATGTCTGTGGAGGAAGGACGGGAGAGGACAGAAGATAGGGGTGAATGGAGAAGTGTTGTATATGGATGATGCTGTGATGCATGAGGGTGAGTAGGTGAGGAATGGGGGGTGAAGAAATATGTATGACAAATAATTTGACGAGGCCCGAAGGGATTTCTCCACGTCTTCTCTTTTTCTGCATGAGGGGACGGAGCAGGGGGGTCATCGAATGTATGAAGAGAGAGAGAGAGAGAGAGAGAGAGAGAGAGAGAGAGAGAGAGAGAGAGAGAGAGAGAGAGAGAGAGAGAGAGAGAGAGAGAGAGAGAGAGAGAGAGAGAGAGAGAGAGAGAGAGAGAGAGATAGACAGAGAGAGAGAGAGAGAGAGAGAGAGAGAGAGAGAGAGAGAGAGAGAGAGAGAGAGAGAGAGAGAGAGAGAGATGAAGATAAAGATGACGACGACGACGAAGACGAAAACGAATACGAATACGAATACGAATACGAATACGAATACGAATACGAATACGAATACGAATACGAATACGAATACGAATACGAAGATGAAGATGAAGATGAAGATGAAGATGAAGATGAAGATGAAGATGAAGATGAAGATGAAGATGAAGATGAAGATGAAGATGAAGATGAAGATGAAGATGAAGAAGATGAAGTTGAAGATGAGGATGAAGATGAAGATGAAGATGAAGATGAAGATGAAGATGAAGATGAAGATGAAGATGAAGATGAAGATGAAGATGAAGATGAAGATGAAGATGAAGATGGAGAAAAAGAGGAAGAGGAAGAAAAAGAGGAAGAGAAGTATGTAGAGGAAGAGAAAGGGGAAGAAGAAGAGGAAGAGGAAATGAAAGAGGAGGAGGAAGAGGAAGAGGAAGAGGAAGAAAGAAAAGAGGAAGAGGAAGAGGAAGAAGAAAAGGAAGAGAAAATGAAAGAGGAGGAGGAAGAGGAAGATGAAGAAAGAAAAGAGGAAGAGGAAGAGGAAGAAGAAAAGGAAGAAAAAAAAGAAGAGGGAGATGAATAGGAGAATAAAGAGGAAGAAGAAAAGGAAAAAGAAGAGGAAGGAAAAGAAGAGTAAGAGGACGTGGAAGAGGAAAAGGAGGAGGAAGAGGAAGAGGAAAAGGAAGAGGAAGAAAATAATAGGAAGAGGAAGAGGAAGAGGAAAAGGAGGAGGAAGAAGAAGAATATGAGGAAAAGGAAGAGGAAAATAGGAAAATGAAAAGGAGGAAGAGGAGGAGGAGGAGGACAAGAAAGAGAAAGAGGAAGAGAAAGAGAAAGAGGTAGAAGACGATAAAGATGAAGAAGAAGAATAGGAAGAAGAAATTTAAGAGGAAAAAGAAGAGGAAGAAGAAGAGGAAGAGAAAGAGGAGGAGGAAGCAGAAGAGGAAGAGGAAGGTAGAAAAGAAGAAGACCAAACTGAATAGTAATAGGAGACTTAAAAAGAAAACAGTCAAAGAAAGCAAGAGGAATGTTAAGTGAAATAGGATAAAAAAAATAGAGGAAGAGAATGAGGAAGACATGGAGGCGGCAGCGGCCAAGAATGCTAACATACTAGAGCGAGAAGAAAGAGATGAAACAAAACAACGGATGGGGGAAGCTCAGGGAAAAGGAAAAAAAGAGGAAGAGGAAGAGGAATAGGAGGAAGAGGTGGAGGAGGAAGAAAGAGGAAGGGGAAGAAGAGAGACACTGGGACTCATAGAAGTTGCTCGAACCGAGGAGAAAGAC
>NC_134816.1:11832593-11835093 GCF_046742065.1 Oratosquilla oratoria
AGTAGAACTAGGAATGGAGGAGGAATGGGGATGGTTCAAGGAGGGAGTCGTTAAGTGTGCAAAGATGGTGTGTGGAACAAGAAGGACAGGGGGAAATAGAAGAAAGGGTAGTGAATTGTGGGATGAGAAAACAAAGAATGTTGTAGAAGAAAAGAAGCGAGCTTTCACAGATTGGTTACAGAATAGGACGAGGTACAAAGAAAAGAGCAGAGAAGTCAAGCACAAGGTAAAGGAGGCAAAGAGGAGAGCAGATGTGAAGTGGGGTAAGAGTATGACAGAAAATTTTGAAAGTAATAAAAAGATGTTTTGGAAAGAAATTAAGAGAGGAAGAGGAGGCGAATGAAGTAGAGAAGAAAAGGTAAAAGATACAGATGGAGAGATGATAATTGAAGAGAAGGCAGTAAGGGGAAGATGGGCAGAGTATTTTAGGGAGCTGCTAAATGTGAAGGAGGATAGGAAGGAAAAGATAGTTGCAGTGGGAAATGCTAAGAAAATGACCATGATGAGTGAGGAAAAGGGAGGAGAAATAAAGAAGGATGAAGTGAAGGAAGTTGTTAAGATGATGAGAGTAAGTAAGGCACCTGATCTGGATGGATGCCATGCAGAATGTCTATAAAAAGGAGGTACAGTGATGAGGGACTGGCTGGTGAGGTTATTTAATGTTTGTTGGAGAGAGGGTAGAGTGCCGGAGGACTGGAGGAGTGCCTGTATAGTTCCATTTTACAAAGGGAGAGGGGACAAATGTGAGTGTAGTAGTTTCAGAGGGATTAGCTTCTTAAGTTTAGTTGGAAAAGCTGATGGGAGGATCTTAATTGAGAGAATTAGGAGAGGAACAGAGGGAGTAATTGGTGAGGAACAGTGTGGATTTAGGACAGGTAAGGGTTGCATAGATCAGATCTTTGTGGTAAGACAGATATGTGAGAAAGCTATAGGAAAAGGTAAGGATGTTTTTTGGGCTTTTATGGATCTGGAAAAGACTTATGACAGGGTAAACAGGAAGGCACTGTGGGAGGTATTGCAGATATACGGGATAGGAGGAAGCTTCTAGAAGACTGTGAAAAGTTTTTACGAGAGTAGTAGAGCATGTGTCAGGATTAGAAATGGAGAGAGTGAGTGGTTCGAGGTAAAAGTGGGACTTCGTCAGGGATGTGTTATGTCGCCCTGGCTATTCAACTTATATATGGATGGGGTGGTGCGAGAGGTAAATGCAAGGGTGGTGGGTCAGGGATTGGAGATGGTTAAAGAAAATGGAGAAAAGTGGGAGGTGAGCCAGCTGTTGTTTGCTGACGACACTGCGCTTGTAGCAGGGTATAAGAGGGATTGAGGAAGTTGGTGACAGAGTTTGGGAGAGTGTGTGAAAGAAGAAAATTGAAGATAAATGTGGGTAAAAGTAAGGTGATGAGATGTACAAGGGGTAAAAGTGGCAGCAGGCTGGAAGTGAGCATTAAGAGAGAGCGATTGCTAGAAGTGGATAGTTTTAGATGCTTTGGTGGTAATGTGGCAGGAAAGGGTGGAGTGGAGGTGGAGGTAGAATGTAAATTGAGAGAAGCGAGTAAGTGCCTTGGGGAATTAAAGAGTGTAATGAGGAACAGACATTTGGGAATGGAGGCTAAGAGGAGATTGTATGAAGGAGTGTATGAAGGATTGTATGAAGCCAACAGTAAGAGAGTAAGAGAGAAGGAGTTTGAATGTATTTGAGATGAAATGTCTGAGAACTATGATGGGGGTTACTAGGCTAGATAGAGTGAGAAATGAGGAGGTGAGGAGGAGAACAGGGGTGGTAAGGTAGTTGGGAGGTAGGGTGGATGAAAGAGTATTGGGATGGTTTGGACACATGGAAAGGATGGGTGAAGAAAGACTAGTAAAAAAAAAAGGTATGGAAGGCAGATGTAGGGGAGTGAACATGAGAGGGCAACCTAGTATGAGATGGATGGATGCGGTGAAAGGGGCTTTGGGGAAGAGGGGAATATCTGCTGAGGAAGGACGGGGAGAGGACTGAAGACAGTGGTGAATGGAGAATGGTTGTATATAGATGATGTTGTGATGGATGAGGTGGAATGGGCGGGGGATAGGGGGTGAGGTAGTATGTGTGAGGAAAACACGAAACATAAAACAATATAAAATTTAAAGTAGAATGGGAAATAGATAATAAATTACCTTGCTTAGACATTTTAGTAAACAGAAATCCGGAGATTTTGTAGTTCACAGTATACAGAAAGCCCACAATACATGGATTTACCTATATTTCTTCAGTCACCATTCAGTCACTTAGATTATGCAGCCTACAATATTTATATTCTGAAATAATATGTATACGAAAACAAATATCAAGATTAGGGTACCCAGACAGGTTTTTACAAAAAAGCTCTTAGCAAGGCTAACATCAGCCTTTATAAATAAACTTCCCCTTCTACTAAGAAACACAATTGGGATAACAAATGCATAAATTTACATTTCAACAACTCCACAAACAAAATTTCACAACTATTACCGAAAGATA
>NC_134816.1:11845093-11870093 GCF_046742065.1 Oratosquilla oratoria
AATCCAAGCTCTAATCCATTCTAACACTTTTCCTCCTATGCCATGGGCTTTGATTTTATTTAGTAGTCTCTGGTGTGGCACTTTGTCGAACGCTTTGCTAAAGTCAAGGTAAATAACATCGTAATTTTCATTGTTGTCTGACGCCTTATATACCTTAGTGTAAAAGGATAGAAGATTAGTCACGCATGACTTACCTTTGGAGAAACCATGCTGTGAATCACGAATTAAATTATGCCCTTCAATGTGTTCAAGCTTGATCTCTTTTGTCTTTTAACTCTCTACTACTTTTGCTGTACCAGCACTTTATATATTCTTTTTCTTGTTTTTGTCTTGGGACATACTTTTCCACTCCTTTTTTGTAAATTTTTGTCAAAACATTCCATTTCTCTTCCACTGTTGTTTCTTCTTTGTATATTTCTTCCCAGTTTTCTTTTTGAAAGAATTCTCTTATTTGATCAAAGTTTGTTTTTTCATACATCATTCTTCCTTTTCTATATTGTTCATTTCTTTTCATGTATTTTTCCTCATTTAGTTCCAGTTCAATCAATATGTGTTCACTTTTACTTATTGGTGTTTTATATTCAATCTTTTCCACTATTCTAGGTTCAGATGTGATTATTAGATCTAGTCTCGATGGTTCTTCTTCATTTCTATACCTAGTGCTCTCCTGTATCCGCTGTGTCATTGTATGGTCAATAATCATCTCGAGTAGAACATTTCCCCATGAGCCGTCTCCACCCTTTACTGTCATCTCTTCCCAGCAGACTTCTTTGCAATTAAAGTCGCCCATCATAACTATTCTTCCTCCATCTTCCATTATCTTATTTAATGTTATCTTTGTGTCTTCTAACATACTTTTATGTTCACTCTCTTTCCACGAGGCTGTTTTTGGAGGCACATAATTTATCACGAACTTTCTGCTCTTCTTATCTCTGTCTTCCACTTCGATCATAATCATCTCTACTGTATTCTTTCCATATGTGACACACCTCACGTTTATATCCTTCTTAGTCAGGAACATAAATCCACCCCCTTGTTTTGTCTCTCTGTTTCTAATCCAATAATTATATATATGCATCATTGCTTACACTGTTGGGTGGTAGTGAACCTTTTAATTTCGTTTCTACAATTCCCATTATGTCCGGTTCTTTTTCCTTCAGATAATCATTCAGCTCATTCAATCCTGTTATTAATCCATCAATATTTGTGTAAGACACTCTTATTTTTCTGCTACTTCCATTGTATTCTCTGTTCCCCTTTTGTTTTTTTTTCTAGTATGTCGTATTTCCTTATTTTCATATTCACTACTCTCCAATAGAATTTCTCTTTTTCTGACTCTGTTCTGTTCTCTTTATTTTTTCCTTAGGTTCATGTCTTTTCTTTTTTCCTCCTCTCTTTCCTCTTTATTCATTTCTCTTTTTATTGTTCACTTGTTGCTAGTTTCCCTGTTTTTGCTAATATATTCTCTGCCGTCGTTTGTGACCTGAATTTAATCTTAATTGGTCTGGACTTATCTGTACTATACTTCCCGATTCTATACATCTCTTTAATTTGTTTTATGATTCCAAGTTCATCTTCCTGAACTAATTCTAGTAAACTGCTTACTTTTTCTTTTTTCTCATTCATTCTTGTGGTTCTATTTGGGTTATACTTCTCCATTCCTAATATAATTATACATTTCTTTTTATCTGCTAAGTCCCTTACTATATTCTTCTGTCTCATCACTTTAATAACTGAGTCTTCAGTTTGTTCTTTCATTTGCTGTTTAATTATGTCAGTAAATGCAACTCTACTGTTTTCTTGGATTTTTTTCCAACCTTGTGCTTCCTTTGCTATGGCCTCTTTATTGTCTTTATTATTCCTCTTTAATTCCTCATTCTCCTCTTTTACTTCTTTTAACTGCCTTTTCAAATATTCTATTTCTTTAGTTAAGTTTTTGTTCACCTTCTCAAGTTCTTCCAGTTTTTCAACTCTTTGCGCAATCTTTGCTACGTTACCGAACCTCTTCTCCCAATGTTCGGTCATTTGTTCAAGTTTTTCCTCTAGTCTTGCCAATCGGGGGAGGTTGGTATCCTCCCCCCTCCCTCATTAGATTCCTGGAAATTATTTTCTTCACCTTCCATTGTGCTGCTCTTATCTATATTTCTAATCTTAATGCTTTTACTGATAGTTTCGATTTCCCCAGTGTCGTCAGCTGATCTTTTGTTTACATTTTTTCTGCTGTCAGGGGGAGCCCGTTCGTCTCCCTCCTCATTTTCTTCCATTTCCCTCAGTAATCCCTCCCCTTCTCCCCTTTCATTACCTTTTTACTATACCACGAGATTCCCCCTTCCCTACAAATACAATAAGGTACTTCCTCGTAGTTGAGATCCACGAAAAATTCGTTTTTTTGTTTTCCGGAGTTCCAATCCACGCCGTGTATCCGACGAAAGTGTGTGTGTGTTTGTGTTTGTGTTTGTGTTTGTGTGTGTGTGTTTGTGTGTGTGTGTGTGTGTGTGTGTGTGTGTGTGTGTGTGTGTGTGTGTGTGTGTGTGTGTGTGTGTGTGTGTGTGTGTGTGTGTGTGTGTGTGTGTGTGTGTGTGTGTGTGTGTGTGTGTGTGTGTGTGTGTGTGTGTTATAAAATCCTTATGTTACTTTAGATAATATCCTTAATCTTCCATATAGTTAGAGATGTAATTTCGTTTGTTATATCTTTTGTGTATACAGTAGTATTATGTGAATTGTATCATTATATTCTTTCCTGTCTGTTATGGATGTATTATTAACTGAATTAATTTTCCAATGCTATCACTTAAATTGTATGACATTATTTTGGTTTTGTTTAAGATAATACATAGTTGCCCCTGTATCCTTGTATAAAAGAACTAGTTTGCTAGATAAAATATGATGATTTAATACAATGTGATGAGTTATCCTTTTCGCTGAGTTTTTTTTTTTTTTTTTTTTTTTGAGGTAGCCAGATTGGATTATAATGAGGTTTTGTATAGGATTTACGTCATGAGACTGATGACTGCCTTTTCACACTTAAACAGGACAACCCAATGTCGAAAGAGCTCTCATTACCTAAGCATCACTTGACCAAGGCCTAATTTGATGCAATGCTGAGTGCCAAAATTCTATAGAATTGAATGTTTTTACTTATATAACTTTACTTTGAAACCATTCGTAGGATTCAAGCGTCCACGTCTGCCAAGCCCAGACCTCACGGTTCTTGGAAAAACGTATGATAAAAAAGTATGGTGCATCGAATGTTCCTAGCTTCCTTAATGATCCAATCTGTACCCAAACATAGGTACAACATAAATAATCCACAAAACATGGCGGACAGCTTGATCGAAATAGGCACAAAAGTTATTCAATCCTTTCGTTGCAACCTAAATAGGTTTATCAATGGTGGTACAAAACTCAACCAGAAATTTGATCTTTAAAGCACTGGAGTGTGCTTTACTTCTACTACAGAAGGAGGCGGAGGTTCTCTTAGCTGAAAGGAACAGCCTAGTTACAACTGGGCTGAATAGGAAATAGAGCCCTGTAAGATTGGTTAGAGATGTGTTTAAACCTGCCGCTCCACATTCTGTTTTCCCTAAATCGCCTATTAATCGATCTAATTCAATTAGTTTCTTATTTACACATACATCGACAGAGGACCTTATCTTCCAAGCTATGCGCCAATTAATCTATATCCCGGAGATTAATTCACACACTTTAAATAATTAGTTATTTTTGCATTAAATGAAAATACATATATGTGTAGATAAACACGTGTCAATGACTTGGTGAGAGTGGATTTAAGATTGCATGCTGGAATAATTGTGATTCTTGTATTTGCTGACACGGGACGGAGAGGGAACATGGGTAGCCTCCGTGGTGCAGGCTACTTTCCCCAGTTACAGCAGGAAGCAATATAAAGAAACTTTTAAACACTGTATCCCATCATACCCCTGAAAACGGTCCTAAAACTAGGACTAAAAGGTCAGGCAATAAGCTTCCCCAACTGGGTCTGGTGTTTACCCTTCCTCCTATATATATATATATATATGTATGTATATATATACATATATATATATACATATATATATATATACATATATATATATACATATACATATATATATATATATATATATATATATATATATATATGTGTGTGTGTGTGTGTGTGTGTGTGTGTGTGTGTGTGTGTGTGTGTGTGTGTGTGTGTGTGTGTGTGTGTGTGTGTGTGTGTGTGCATACGTATATATGTATGCAAATATATACATATATATATATGTGTGTGTGTGTGTGTGTGTGTATATATTGTTACCATAGTCACCCCTGGTATTTATTACGTTCTCTAATTTCTGTAGGCTGATCGCCATTTCTGTTTACATAGGCGCAGAATCGCGCTCCGAAATCGAAGTGTTTCAAATTTTAAATGTATTTGAAGATATGTTTATGTTTGTGAGATTATGGTGCTCTAGTGATGTAAGAATTCATTGAAGTACATATTGTAGTTCCTTTTAGCGTATGACCAGTGTATGACTCGTATTTTACAGTGTTGACGCTGTATGTAGGTGGATCGGAGTAATTGTTGGAACTGTCGTCGTAATGGAAAAAGAACGATTGTTCTCCTCTCTCTTCTTCTGCGTGTGGCTTGAAATAGACGTATAAGTCCTTTGTGGGGATAAAATGGTTGGGAGAATATAAAATGGGAGAAGTAATACGGGGATATATAATGATAAAACACACAGAGGAGGAGTAGCAATGGATATTGAAGGTTTGTAGAAATAGAACTTGTAATGATGGATATTTTTTGAAGAGATTAGCAAGGATCCAATTAACCCTAGCGTTTGTAGAAGCAGAGCCTAGTTAGGAGGCTATATGAAGGTTACGTAATGTGAATACGTATATGGAATGTGAATCGATTAATGGTGCTTTTAATTTATGTTAAATGAGTGGAGAAGAGAGATACTGAAACACATACCTCATATGTATAAGAATATGCATGAGTTTAAGATGTAATGGTAAATGCACACATTTAGTTCTGTATTGATAGGTTTGTTCAATATAGGTATATTGATAATAATGTGAAATGAGTGTTTTCCTAATTGATGGAGATGATGAGATATGCTTGAATAGGAAAGGGAATTGAGTAGTGGCGAGTGAAATTGATAACCGTTATTTGTCACTCACCTTTTAAGGGATGAAGTAGGATCTGTTGTTGTCCTCCTAGATCCTTTATTTACTAACCAATTGTTTTAAGGTTAGAGGTGGCCCGTGACAAGTTGGGGGCCCGTCCGGGATTCAGAGCCATACAAGGAAGCCACAACCAGTGAGACTCCCGTACATAGGAACATCGGCCAGAGACAGGTACAAGTAAGATTTCCACACGTAGGAACCCCAGAGTAAAACTCCTAAGGACAGAGGTACGTTGAAAAGTAAGATTAATCGAGTGAAACTGTGAAATATAGTGAAATATAAATCATGGAAAAGTACGGCGACGAAGTAGAAATGGGTAATAACCACGGTGACGAAGTGGAAGTGCATGAACAAAGTGATGAGTTAAGTAGAGAAACCAGAAATAAGAATATGGAGAAATTCATGAGTAACCCCAATGTGCATAACCTGTACCAGCTTAGGGTAAAGGATTTGCACCGGTTAGCGGAGGAATATGAAATTACTGTGTCAGGCACTCTCAAGGGTGATTTACAGAAAGAAATCATGACAGTCTTATTGGGAAGGGAGTTATTGGTAGAAGTAGTGGGAATGAGTCAGAGAAAGAGGAGAGGCAGTTAAGTGACAACTTAGTGTCGGATAAATATTATTGGCAAATGCAACTTGAGATAGAAAAAGCTCGAGCAGAAAAAGAAATAAGACTAAAAGAAATAGAAGTCATGGGCGCACAAGGAGGAAGGAATGGTGGAGGCGGAAAAGATTATAGGATTAGTCAGTTACCTGAATTTGTAGAAGGAGAGGCAGAAGACTTCTTCATATAATTTGAGAAACTCGCCACCATAAGAAAATGGGAGAGAGCAGATTGGGCGATGTTGGTGCAAACAAAGTTCAAAGGAAAGGCGAGGGAGGCCTTTGCATGTTTATCAATACATGATTCAGTTAATTACTATAGAGTGAAGGAGGCTGTGCTCAAGACAGTAGAGATGACACCTGAAGTATACAGGAGGAGATTCAGAAATATGAAGAAGATAGATGGACAGACATATAGCGATTTGGCCAGGGAGAGTAGCATGATATTTGACCGATGGTGTAGATCGAAGGAAGTAGAAGACTTTGAGGACATGAGACAGTTGATATTGTTGGAGCACTTTACAGAGATGATGCATCCCGATATCAGATATGAAATCTGTAGGAATCAGATTAAGAATGTATCGGATGCAGCAAAGTTAGTGGATGAATTGACTGTTATGCGGAAGATGTATACAGGGCAGGTGAGCCATAAGCAAGGTGGAATAAGGAATGTAGGACATGCTTATGGAAGGAATAACCAAAGAGTAGGGCACTCTGATTTTAGACAGGACTATTACAATCCCCAGAGATCACAACCTCTTTATGTTCCGCAGTATCAAGAGAGAAGTAAACCTAGGAGCCCACCCCAGTACAGTCATATGAGACAGCAGAATTTTAATGGTTATATGAACAGGCATAAAGGTCACATATAAAATGCTACGGGAGCGGAGAAAGTGGTCATGTGCAGTATCAGTGTAGAAAAGTGCCCAAATCCACTGGATTGACTGTGGCATGGGAGAAACCACAAGTGAGCTTAGGTGTGGAGCCTAAAAGGAAGGAGATGGATGTTGGTAGTTTCCAACCTTTCATAACGGAGGGGACAATATCATTGCCTGGAAGAGCGAAGAAGCAAATAAAAATCCTAAGGGATACTGGAGCAAACCAGAGCCTAGTCCTCAGAGAGACACTGAAGTGGACCGAAAGTTCATATACTGGTGAGGAGGCTAGAGTGAGAGGTTTGGGTGCAGGAATAAATGTCCCATTGCATTATGTAGAAATAGACTCGGGATATGTTAGTGGCAAAGTGAGAGTAGGAGTTAGTGAAGAACTCCCTATAAATGGCGTGGAGATGCTGTTAGGCAATGATTTAGCCGGAGATAAAGTGGTCCCAGAGCCAAGAATGATTGCTAAACCCCTCGAGAATGTGAAGGATGAGAGTATAGATGTACAAGGTGAAGGAGATGTCTTGGATATTGGAATTCGGAAGGAGGTCCGAAGTAAATGTGGAAATGGAGAAGAAACTCCAGTCGCAGGGAGCAGGAATTCTCTGAGCGGAGGTGAAGCAGATGCAAGTAAGGAGAGTGTGGATAATGGAAGCATGCACAGAATTTACCCAGCTTGTGTAGTGACCAGAGCCATGATGAGGAATAAGGAAACTAATGACGAAGATATGGGTCTAGGTGATATGTTTGATGAGGAAAAGGGACATAAACCTGTGAAAGATGAAAGTGTGGAGATGAAATTAGAGATATCTCCTGATTTCAATGTTGGCAGGAAGGGACTTATCGATGCCCAGCGCAATGATCCTACTTTGAAGGAATGCTTTGGAGAAGCAAATAGAAATAGTGTGTCTGATGATAGTTCTATTAGATTCTATCTTCACGACAATGTACTGATGAGGAAGTGGAGACCTGCGAGTGTACCCGCAACGGAGCATTGGGAAATGAAACGGCAGATAGTGGCACCAAAGAAGTATAGGCATACATTGATAGCCTTGTCTCATGAGTCTAGCTTGGCAGGACATTTAGGAGTGAGGAAAACAGCAGGGAAACTGTTGACTCATTTTTATTGGCCAAATTTGAAGGGAGATGTTGCGGAGTTCTGTAAAACTTGCGACATATGTCAGAGAGTGGGTAAACCAAATCAAGTAATCCCACGAGCACCATTGCAGCCCATACCAGCATTTTGCAAGCCGTTCAGCAAAATCATAATAGATTGTGTTGGACCTTTACCGAGAACTAGGAGAGGAAATTCCTATTTACTGACAATAATGTGTGTAGCCACAAGATTCCCAGAAGCTATTCCACTTAGGAGTATTCATGCCAAGAGTATAGTGAGAGAGTTGGTGAAATATTTTTCTTGGGTAGGACTTCCAGAAGTGATACAATCCGACAGAGGAAGTAACTTTACTTCCGGCATGTTCAGGAAGATACTGAAGGGCTTGCACATTGAACAGAAGTTAGCAAGTGCATACCATCCACAATCACAAGGTAGCTTGGAGAGATTCCACCAAACTCTTAAGAACATTCTGAGAGTATACTGTGAGGATCTTGGTATAGATTGGGATGAAGGAGTTCCACTAGCTTTATTTGCAATCAGAGACGCAGTACAAGAATCGACTGGATTTAGTCCATTCGAACTAGTGTACGGCCATGATGTGAGAGGTCCTTTGAGCATGATGAAAGAGAAGTGGCTTGGCAAGAGTGATGGCCCACATTTGTTAACATATGTATCAGAATTCAAGAGTAGATTGATGAAGGCGAGGGAACTTGTCGCAGAGAATTTGAAGAATGCACAGCAAGAGATGAAGAAGTGGTATGACAAGAAGGCGAGGGTGAGAGAATTCAAACCAGGTGACAGAGTTTTGGTGTTATTACCTATCCAAGGGGATCCCTTGAAGGCGAGATATTGTGGTCCATGGACAATTGAGAAGAAAGTAGGAGAGCTGAACTACATCGTCAACACTCCTGGTAGGCAGAAGAGAAACCAGTTGTGCCACATAAACATGATCAAACCGTACCATGGAAGGGAAGTGGAGAAGACGGAAATGTCCGAGGAGATGAATGAGTTGAGTTGCGGCGTAGTAAGTGCAGAACAAGAAATAGACAATGGAGAGGAGGAGAAATTCAGCAGGTGCGAGGAGAAGAACTTGGAAAACTCGACAGTGTTAGAGAACCTAGAGGCTAAGCTGAGTCCCTTATTTTCGGACACCCCAAGAAGGTGTACCGTGGTGGAGCATGATGTCGACGCAGGTGATGCCAGGCCGATAAAGCAACATCCATACCGAGTGAATCCACGGAAGAGGGAAATCATGAAAAGGGAAGTCCAATACATGTTGGACAATGGCCTTATTGAGGAAAGTAACAGTGCGTGGAGTTCCCCGTGTGTGTTAGTGCAAAAGGCAGGTGTTGAGTCGTACAGATTCTGCACGGACTTTAGGAAAGTGAACCAAGTGACTAAGAGCGATTCTTACCCAATATCGAGGTTGGATGACTTGATTGACTGTGTGGGAAAGTCAAACTTTGTCAGTAAGTTCGATATGTTGAAAGGGTACTGGCAAATAGGTTTGACAGAGAGAGCCAGTGAAATCTCTGCCTTCGTGACACTGGATGGCTTATATCAATACCGGGTGATACCGTTTGGAATGAAGAATAGTGGGGGTAATTCCAAAGATTGATTAACAAGGTATTGGCAGGAGTAAATGGGTGCGCAGTCTATATCGACGATATCGTCATATATTCTGAGACTTGAGAAGACCATATGGAGCAAATTTCAAATGTCTTCCAGAGACTGAATGAGGCTAACTTGACAGTGAATTTAGCTAAAATTGATTTTGCAAAGGCAAAAGTTGAATACTTAGGGTATGTGGTAGGCCAAGGTGAAGTACAACCTGTTGATGCCAAGGTGAAGAGTATCAACGATTGTCCTGCTCCTAAGAACCGTAGAGAGTTACTACGATTCTTAGGCATGAGCGGTTATTATAGGAGATTCTGTAGGAATTTTTCCACAGTAGCTTTACCATTGACTAGGCTGTTGTCAAAGGGTACTAAGTTTGTGTGGGATACACATTGTGAGGAGGGTTTTGTGACTATTAAGAGGATGTTAACGAGTGACCCTATACATGTCACTCCTGATTTTAAGAGACCGTTCAAGTTGTACGTGGACGCGAGTAATGTTGGGGTAGGGGGCATTTTAGTTCAGGAGAAAGAGGATATCGACCACCCAATATGCTATTTTTCAAAGAAATTCCTCCCTTACCAGAGAAACTACAGTACAGTCGAGAAGGAGACTTTAGCCTTGATCCTTAGTCTGAGTCATTTTGACATATACTTGAGAAAGTCCGGATATCCTGTTTCTGTGTTTACTGACCATAACCCCCTGGTATTTTTGCATAAGATGAAGAATGATAACCAACGATTGACTCGATGGCGTATGATGTTACAAGACAATAATCTGATCATCCAACATGTAAAAGGAGTAGATAATATTCTGGCGGACACTCTGGCCCGTCTTCCTTCTTCAACATGAGTCAATCCAAGGATCGCCTCATGTCTTAAAGGAGGGGGGGGGGGTTACCATTGTCACCCCTGGTGTTTATTACGTTCTCTAATTTCTGTTAGGCTCATCACCATTTCTGTTTACATAGGCGCAGATTCGCGCTCCGAAATCGAAGTGTTTCAAATTTCAAATGTATTTGAAGATATGTTTATGTTTGTGAGATTATGGTGCTCTAGTGATGTAGGAATTCATAGAAGTACTTATTGTAGTTCCTTTTGGCGTATGACCAGTGTCTGGCTTGTATTTTACAGTATTGACGATGTATGCAGGTGGATCGGAGTAATTGTTGGAAATATCGTCGTAATGGAAAAAGAACGATTGTTCTCCTCTCTCTTCTTCTGCGTGTGGCTTGAAATGGACGTATAAGTCCTTTGTGGGGATAAAATGGTTGGGAGAATATAAAATGGGAGAAGTAATACGGGGATATATAATGATAAAACACACAGAGGAGGAGTAGCAATGGATATTGAAGGTTTGTAGAAATAGAACTTGTAATGATGGATATTTTTTGAAGAGATTAGCAAGGATCCAATTAACCCTAGCGTTTGTAGAAGCAGAGCCTGGTTAGGAGGCTATATGAAGGTTATGTAATGTGAATACGTATATGGAATGTGAATCGATTAATGGTGCTTTTAGTTTATGTTAAATGAGTGGAGAAGAGAGATACTGAAACACATACCTCATATGTATAAGAATATGCATGAGTTTGAGATGTAATGGTAAATGCACACATTTAGTTCTGTATTGTTAGATTTATTCAATATAGGTATAGATATAATTATCCATCATCTTTATCTATCCTCATTTATGATAATAATGTGAAATGAGTGTCTTCTTAATTGATGGAGATGATGAGATATGCTTGAATAGGAAAGGGAATTGAGTAGTGGAGAGTGAAATTGATAACCGTTATTTGTCACTCACCTTTTAAGGGATGAAGCAGGATCTGTTGTTGTCCTCCTAGATCCTTTATTTACTAACCAATTGTTTTAAAGTTAGAGGTGGCCCGTGACAATATATATATATATATATATATATATATAATATATATAAATATATATATATATATACTATATATATATATATATATATATATATATATATATACATATATACAAATTGTTATAGTCACTGGTCACCAACGTCATTTTCTTCTATCAACCAACCGAACCACGACCATTCAACGGTTCTCACAAACGACACATCAACCCCCTCCCCCTCCCTCGTCCTAGTAAACAAGTTGCTACCAGCTTAAATGGGTTGTTGGTTCGATCCTGTTTCAAGCCGGACTCGAAGCTGACGAGGCCACGTCATAGTTCCGTCCACTTCGACCCACTACTTAAGGACGGTTACCCCCATCGTAACCCCATCTGAAGTCGGCAGCTCTTAGCAGCAGACAGTCCGTACTTGCACGAGCACAGTTATACTCGCTAGGGCTACTCCCTAGAGTTAACTTGTTCACATAATCCAACTTTACGTTGGATAGCCTTGTTGGCAGTTAACACTGCCATCCACTTCTGGGCATTTCCCAGCACTTTAACCTTTTGCCATTTTTCGTCATTTCGTAGCTCTCCGGGATCCGCACGAGCCCTTGTCGGCTCGTGAGACTTCTCTGTCGTCCGTCCCGGCGAAATCTAGTAAATTCTGTCGTAGTTTAGAAGTAGTGTAGACACCGTACCCACTGGGCACACAGCGCCCTACTACGCGGCTGTCACCAGTCGCCAAAGAAACTGTGTGACCCCGATAATATTATATTCTTTGGCTCTGCTCAGCACATATTTTTGTGTATCAAGGGGCTCGTCCCCCCACCCCGACGCGCAGGATGGAATCCTCAACTCCATCCATACAAACTAGGAAAACCTCCCCTGACGACCCTAATATCGACCCAGACAAGGCTAGACATGTTTTTTCTACATTCCGACCAAACCCACTTAGCTGACCTCAACCCATTTATGCTAAAGAAATGTCTGTCCCATTTTACTGACGATATCAACCAAGTCAAAAATCTTAGAAGCGGAGACCGTCAAATCACCACCAACTCTGGAAAAGCTACTCGCGATTTGTTCAAGGCCAGAAAATTTCATTCCTTCGATGTTGTTGCATCCCTACCTAAGTCACTCAACGCCTGCAGAGGAGTAATCCACTGCAGAGATTTGATGACCATGGACGAGTGTGACATCCTCGAAGAGATGAAATCTGAAGGCATTTTGGATATTAAATTTATTACGCGACTGAACCGGGAAAAGAACATGCGAGTGGACACGCCTCTCATAATCCTCACATTCAATTCCACAACCCTCCCTGATCATGTCAAAATTGGATATATCCATGTCCCAACACGACCATATGTCCCCAACCCTTTGCGCTGCAACAAATGTTTCAGATATGGTCACCTTGCCAAATTCTACAGGAAGCAAACAGTCATATGCGGTAAATGTGCAGCCGAACATCCTACGGATGCTTGCTCTGCTAATGTGTTTCAATGCGTTAACTGCCCCTCCAATAACAATCATGGATCCACATCCCGAGACTGTCCCACTTTCAAAGTAGAAAAATAAATCTGTACAGAAAAAGCAACTTGTGGCATATCCTTCTACGAAGCAAGGAAGCGTGTGATGGAAAGACTAGGTACCCCAACTAGTACCTCCGGAGCAACTTTTTATGCATCGGCAGTAAAGAAAACTTATAGAACCATTGAAACACAAATCGAGAACAAGCACTCCAACAAGGACAAAGAACATCGCCAAACTAGCAAGCAAACACACTCGCACCTTCCTTTTCCGGCCATCCCAGAGCTTCCCAAACATGTGCTTACACGTACGGAAGAGGATGTCCACATGGAGACCTCCGGTTCCCAAAAGCGATTTTTAAGTCCTATTTCTAGCCCAGACCATTCATCCGGGGCTAAACACCCCTCTCCCACTAAGGTCAAGAAAGGAAGAAACCGAAGCAGATAAATAAACCAAATAAAACAAAATAAAAACAAACAAAAAAGATAAATAAAAAATAAAAATTAAAATAATCCAATGGAATTGCCGAGGTGTTTGAAGTAAATTAAATAACTTAGTAATTTCTAACTCTCTAAACAACCCCTCAGTCATATGTCTACAAGAAACGCTCCTTAAGCCCAGTGTCGAGTTTAAACTTAAGAACTTTACCACCTATAGGAAGGGCAGGTTGGCGCTTGGAGGGGGGGTCGCAGTTGCAGTCAGCGATTGCCTTCCCCAAGTGGAATTACCACTAACCACCACCTTGGAAGCAGTCGCTATCAAAACCAAGCTGCACAATAAACTCGTGATGATCTGCTCCATTTACCTACCTCCCGACCCTCGTTTCCCACTAGAGGAAGTAAACAAGTTGATAAAACAACTACACCCCCACAAACTCATATTGGGAGATTTCAACTCCCACCATCGCATGTGGGGTAGCGACAAAACATCTCTTCGAGGGGAGCAGATGGAAGAAATACTATACACCAACAACCTGGTCCTCCTAAACACTGGCAGTCCCACTCGAGTAGACGATACTAGGGGTTCCTTTTCATGTATCGACTTATCTATATCATCTCCTGCGTTGTCTGACATCACACAATGGAATACGCATGACAACACATAGCTCAGAGATCATTTCCCAGTAATACTAAAAATAGGGGTGACCACGCTACGGCTGCACCAGCCTACGGAGACAACCCACCCCCTCCCTGTCCCAAATTCAATATTACAAAAGCCAACTGGGAAATGCATCGCACAACAACCAACGTCAACATCACAGGGGATAATTTGGATGACAAAATATCAAATTTAAATACCAAAAACCTCGGTATTTCACAAGCATAGAGTTCCTTGGTGGACATTAGACAGCAGGAAAGCACTTTGCAAGCGGAATAGGGCTTACCGTAATTTTAAAAATAATCCAATTTCACCCAACTTAATTATTTTTAAAAAAGCGCAAGCAGAGGTCCGTAAAACAATCAAACAAGCCAAACGAAAGTCTTGGCATGACTACATCTCAACAATAAACATAAACATTCCTCTAATACAAATCTGGTCAGCCGTCCGAAGAATCGACGGCAAATATACACCAAGCATAAAGACCCTGACCATAGGAAACACATTTGTAGATACTCCCACCGACATCGCAAATACAATAGCAGACACATTTGCACAAACAAGCAACACAAATAACTATTCTACAACCTTCTTACAACATCAACAAAGACGGGAAGCAGAACACCTGATCTTCCATACACAGACACACTACGACTACAACACTCCCTTCCAACTACACGAGCTTGAACAAGCCTTAAGCTCGTGCAGAGGAACCTCTGCTGGCCCAGATGGGATTAGGTATGAGATGCTGCAACATTTGAATTCAATCTAAAAATATATATATATATATATATATACACACACACACACACACACACACACACACACACATATATATATATATATATATATATATATATACAACACACTTTGGATTAATCAAGAATTCCCAAAAATATGGAGACATGCCCACGTCATACCTATTCTCAAAAAGGGGAAGGACCCAAAGAGTCCTTCCTCTTATCGCCCTATAGCGCTTACCAACTCCTTATGCAAAGTATTAGAACGTATGGCCAATAACAGATAAAAAATTATTCTAAAGTCTCAAAATTTAATAGTTCCTGCCCAATGTGGTTTCAGGAAAAATAGAAGTAGTCTCGACCATTTGGTCAACCTAGAGAGGAAAGACTACCTTGTTGCTTACTTTTTAGATTTAGAAAGCCTACGACATGGCATGGCGACTTGGTGTTCTCGAAAAACTCTATGCACTTGGCCTTAGAGGGAATCTCCCTATTTTCATCCAAAATTTCTTAAAAGAACGAACATTTTTGGTTAAAACTCAAGGTCACTTTTCATCAGTACGCACACAAGAAAATGGCGTACCACAGGGAAGTGTGTTAAGTCCCACATTATTTATGATACTTATAAACGATATTCTACCCGCTCCACCTCGGAACCTTAAATACTCATTATACGCTGACGACACCTGAATCTGGCATTCTTCATCGAACGCCAGTTATTCCGGCTCTCGCGTACAACTTGCCCTGGACTCGCTACAGGACTGGTCTGACAAATGGGGATTTAAGTTTTTGGAAATAAAGTCAACAGTAGTTGTATTTTCACGCAGAGCCCAGGCAGAAATAAATCTGTAATTACATGGTAATCCCATTCCAGTAAAAATTTTAACCTTTTTTTCTTGGCCTGAAACTGGACTCCAGGCCAAACTGGAAGGCCCATGTAAAATATCTAGTTGATGCGTGCAACAAGAGAATTAATTTGCTACGTAAACTAACGGGCACAAACTGGGGAGCAGATAGGAAATCCCTGCTAATGATTTATGAGTCTCTAATTAGATCTAAATTAGACTATGGGTGTCAGATTTATGGTTCGGCAACACCAACCACGTTACAACCCCTGAACATCATCGAAAACAAAGGCCTAAGAATTGCACTTGGAGCATTAAGCTGTACAAGAATCGAGAGGCTAGAAGTTGAAGCAAACGTCCCCCCCTCCTCTACA
This sequence comes from Oratosquilla oratoria, assembly GCF_046742065.1. Taxonomy (NCBI): domain Eukaryota; kingdom Metazoa; phylum Arthropoda; class Malacostraca; order Stomatopoda; family Squillidae; genus Oratosquilla; species Oratosquilla oratoria. The sequence goes on from NC_134816.1 coordinate 11,860,942, forward strand.
GGCGCGAACTCCTCACACTCCGTTACGCCGCCAAAGTGCTTCGTAATCCTCAACATCCCTGCAGGCAAGCAATGAACCAACACGAGCATTTTATCAACTCCAGCCTAAATCCCCTTTCCATCAGGATCCGATCCTTGTGCGAGCAGTATTCAGTGCCACTGTGGTCAATAGAAAAGTTGAAGACCACATTCATACCACCATGGAAAACCAGCATCCTGAAGATCAGCACAAACGAAGACCTCCAAAAAAAAAACTTCTAACATAGAACTCCGTCAGAAGACGCTGCAAATCATCAACGGGTACAATGACCACAGGGCACTGTACACGGACGGCTCCAAGTGCGGCCATAAAAAGGGACAGGGTTATATGGCACCAAAACCCGGATGATGTTCAGATTGCCGGACCATACGATCATTTACATCGCCGAACTCTTCCCTATATACAAAGCGATAGAAAATACTCAATCTGACACACATAGTAACATTGTCATTTTCTCAGATTCATTAAGTGCATTAAAATCAATCAAGTCAAGTAACCATATGGAGAATTTTCTCCTGGGCAAAATCATTAGTACACTGTCGACGACCAACAACTCCATTACTCTTTCTTGGGTTCCCAGCCACATTGGGATCTTCGGGAATAAGAAAGCGGACACCTTAGCCAAATCTGCCTTCGAAAAAGACTCTATTACTGACATACCCCTGGACACAGGAACCTTCAACTCTATTCTAAAGAAAAAAATTACACGCCCACTGGCAACTTCAGTGGGACAACCTTCACATCTCACACAAACAAAAGGAACACATAATAGACTGGTCGACATCATACAGAAACAATAGATGGGAGGAAATCGCCATAGCAAGACTGAGGATGAACTCGACCCACCTAACCCACCTAAACCCATACATAAACGGCGTATTCCCTCCCCAATGCAACAACTGCAACACTATAATATCCATAAGACACATACTCATACACTGCTGAAGATGCAACACACAGCGCCAAGCGCTTATACAACACTGTAAACTCAAAAAGATTCAGCTAAACGCTACAAATCTTTTGACCGATGACCATTTACTTATTGACAAAGTAATATTTTATTTGCGCACAACAGGACTATTGTGATGATTATAATGGTAGATTGAAAAGCATTGCAGGTTCACACCAGGCTTAATGACCTCATTATAGGTCAATAGCCTTAAAGATAATATATATATATATATATATATATATATTATATATATATATATATATATATATATATATATATATATATATATATATATATATATATATATATATATATGAACCCAGACTCGCTCTCCAAGATTCGCTCTTCAAAAACCGTGGCATTCCAAGGTCCACTTATTAATGTTATCATGGATGTTGATAAATACATTAATAAGAGGACTGGGGATTTAATATGGGCTAAAGCAGCAGCACACTTTGTCGTCATGAATAATAAACACAGAGCCCCTGATCCAGACGGACATTTCAGCCACGCGAATACCAACAGGCGGATAATTGGTCCACCCGCTGTGATAGCCCGTCACACCGACAGATGAGGTCGAGTGGGGGACTAACTTGGCACTTTGCCACGTTCCTTCTTTTGCCATATATATTGACCAACTTGACTTCAAACTATGTTCCTCTGAAGAAGCCACTCAGGCGAAACTAGTCAGGAATAAAAGTATTTCCCTCAGCCCGTGTTCCTTTCACCTCCTATTCACATTCGTCACAATGTACGAGTATACACATAGCGAGAAGGATTGAAAGTATTAAAAAGAAGATTACTAACGCCGAGTATGCTGTATTATTCTACAGAAAATGTCTTCGCAATATAACAATAGAAATTTAAATAATAAATTTCAAAATTATGATATATCAACGTAATATACTTGGTAGAAATAGATAACAGAAAAATTGCTAAAAGCAATACACAAACGTATCCGCTTCGACTAATTAAGACGGCAGCTTTGTTTTGGTAGATGCGAAGATAGAACAAGTTAAAGTATGGTAAATTCGTCTGTTTTAACCTAACCTAACCTACACACCTAACTTACATTTAGTAATGCAGTATCTGTAATTCTAGAGGCCATTAAGGTCATCGTTGTCGTCGTCTTCGACCTCCGAATCTATCAAAACAAAGATGGCATCGAAAAGAGTTGACTCGACTTCGTTTGTATAGTTTTTAGCAACGTTTTCTGTTATTGATTTCCACCAATAAAATATCTATTTCATTGATGTATTATGATTTAGAAAATTAATATTCAATTTCTAATGCTATATCACGTAGGTGCACACACACACACACACGGCTCGGTGGCAGATTGGTAAGGCACTGGCCTCACAAGCCTGAGAACCGGGGTTCGATTCCCCGACCGGGCGGAAATAAGTTGGGTTTGTCTCCTATCACGTGTAGCCCCTGTTCACCTAGCAGTGAGTAGGTACGGGATGTTAGTCAAGGAGTTGTGACCTTGCTGTCCCGGTGTGTGGTGTGTGAGTGGTCTCAGACCTACCCAGAGATCGGCAAATAATGAGCTCTGAGCTCACTGCCGTAGGGTGGTGTCTGGCTGTCTCGAACAGAGGCTGCAGCAGATCCGAGGTGAATACACACACACACACACACACACACACACACACACACACACACACACACACACACACACACACACACACACACACATATATATGTGTGTGTGTGTGTGCGTGTGTATATATATATATATATATGTAAATATATATATATCTATATATATATATATATGTATATATATATATATATATATATATATATATCTTTGCTTTCCTCAGTTCTACTTTCTCCGTCATTTTTCGTTTTCATTGTATTTTATATTTTCTACGTCTTCCATATATTCTGTGCTTTAAGTTCTCTATCGCTTGCAATCTCTTCTTTCTCCTTCATCTTTTTCATATTTCCCTTTTCATGTCGCTTTCTTGAATTCCTTTCCATTTTACTTTTCTTTGCCTTTTCATATTCTTCGACTTTTTTCGATTCTGTCATCACCTTTATTTTCTTACTATCTCTGGCTTGTCATCTCTTCTCTTAACTTTTATCAGCTGCTTACATTTTTCTGATTCTCTTTTTTTTTCTGTTTTCTTTTTCTTTTTTTCCAAGTTGGCCTTTGATTTAGTATTAATATTTTATTCTATTTCATTTTAGCAATTCATTTGATTAATTGTTTATCTATTAAATTTTCATTTATTTATTTTGTTAATATATTTTTTTAACCTATTTACGTACTTATATATCTATTTATTTATTAATGTCTTTATCTCATATAATTAATAACTGATTCGTTATATTAATTAACTTCTTTATTCATTTATCTATTTCCTTAAACTCTTTACTTATTCTTCTATCTATCTTTAATTTATATATATATAGTTATCTATTTATTTATTTACCTATTTATTTATTTGTTTGTTCATTTATCTCTGACTATTTATGTATTTATTTATTTATCTATCTGTATATTTATTCATTTATTGTTTATTTACTCTATTTGTATTTGTTCGTCTATTTGTTTATTTCTATTATTTATTTATTTACATATCTATCGAATTACTTACATATCTATTTTTCTATTTATACTTTAGTTATTTAATTGTTTATTCATTTTCATATACGAGTATAAAAGTACAGAGGAGAAAGACCAAAATGGTACATGGATCAGAAATCTACTTTGCGTAAACAGGCTCAGGAACCTTAACTCACATTCTCTGGAAAGACGTAGAGTGCGGTTTCATCTAAAAGAGATATTCAATTGGATAAAGGGCTTCAGCAAGGGTGATGCAGACAGAGTCACCATGTTAAGGCAACAGAGGAGAGCTCATAGTAATGAATCTAAATTGAACAAACTTATATTAAAGGATATAGGCAAAAACTGGTTTACAAATAGTGGTTAATAGAAGGAATAGACTTAGTAGCCATGTAGTAGGATCAGAAACTATCGATCATTAGAGAAGGTTAACCAACTTTATGGATGGAGATAATAGGTGGCATCAGGTATATGTATATATATGTATATATATGTATATATATATATATATATATATATATATGTGTGTGTATATATATATATATGTGTGTGTATATATATATATATATATATGCATATATATATAATATATATGTATATATATATATATGTATATATAATATATATATATATACATATATACATATATATATGTATACATATATATATATATATGTGTGTGTATATATATAGACATATATGTATATACATATACATACATATATATATATATATATATATATTTACGTATATTTATACATATGTAACTTACTCGAATTCTACAACACAGTTATCTCGAATTATGACAAAAGAAACAGTATAGATTTAATATATCTAGACTTTGCAAAAGCTTTTGATACCGTCCCACACGAAAGACTACTTACTAAATTAGCTTTGCATGGAATAAGTGGTAGCCTATTAGGTTGGACTAGTAATTGGTTGAAAGGTCGAAAACAGAGAGTTGTTTTAAATGGAAAAACTTCTGGATGGAAAAGTGTTGCAAGTGGAGTTCCTCAGGGTTCCGTTCTTGGGCCACTTCTATTCATAGTATATATAAATGATATAGACCATGGACTAAAATCTACTGTTTCCAAATTTGCTGATGATACAAAACTGTGCGGAGTGGCAAATGATCACTCAAACCAATTAGATATTCAAGAAGATTTAGATCAATTACAGCAATGGTCTGAAAAGTGGCTAATGAAATTTAACACAAGTAAATGCAAGGTAATGCACATAGGTAAAAATAACAGTAAGTACGATTACAAGTTATTTGGAAATTCGTTAACAAAAGTGGATAGTGAAAAAGATCTCGGCGTAATTATCAGTAACGACCTCAAATCATCCAAGCAGTGTATTTCAGCCTCTGAGAAAGCAAATAAGATTCTGGGATTGATTGCGCGATCTTTTGATTTCAAAAGTCCATCACTCATTAACAAGCTATATAAATCGTTAGTTCGTCCACATTTGGAATATGCTGTTTCCGTATGGTCACCGAATCTCATTAAAGACATTGACAGACTGGAAAAAGTACAACGGCGAGCCACAAAACTGATTCCAAATATCAAAAATAAATCATACGAAAATCGACTTAAGCACATGAATCTGTTTTCCCTAAAAAAGCATAGACTCAGAGGTGACTTGATACAGGTCTTTAAGATTTTAAAGGGAATTGACAACATCAAAAGTGACAAAATTTTCACATTGAATGAGAATCAGACAAGAAACAATGGTCTCAAACTGTCCGGAAATAGATTCAATTTGGAAGTAGGTAGAAACAACTTTGCCAACCGTGTAGTTAATGAATGGAATAAACTTCCTGCACAGGTAGTGCAATGTAGTTCAGTTCGAAGCTTTAAGAATCATTTAGATAAATACCTAAGTAAGATGCTGTAATGATTATAATTTATGTTATATTATTTGTTTTTGTTTTGTTATAATTTGTCTGTCTGATTTTCATTTATTATTAGTTATATGTCAATTTATAATCATTTACTATTTACCTTTTTTTTGTTATTCAACTATACCTATGCATTTATTTATGTATTTTATTTGTTATTTTTACATTATTATAGTTTTAATTTATTATTAATATGATTTTTTTTTTTTTTGCATCCGACCTAGATATGGATCAAAAGGTCTCCTGTCGGCATGCTCCGCCTTTGTAATCCTTTGTATATATATATATATATATATGTATATATATGTATATGTATATATATATATATTTATATATATACATACATATATATATACATACATATATATATATATATACATATATGTATATATATATATATGAATATATATGTATATTCATATATATATATATATTTATACATATTTATATGTATATATTTGTATATATATATGTATACATATATATATATATATATATATACATGTGTGTGTGTGTGTGTGTGTGTGTGTGTGTGTGTGTGTGTGTGTGTGTGTGTGTGTGTGTGTGTGTGTGTGTGTGTGTGTGTGTGTGTGTGTGTGTGTGTGTGTGTGTGTGTGTGTGTGTGTGTGTATACGAGTATATATGTATGCCTGCATGTATGGATGCATGTAAATATGTATGTATGTATACATGTATGTATGTATGTTAGTATGTATATATATATATATGTATGTAAGTATGTATTTATGTATTTATGTATTTATGTATGTGTGTATGTATTGAAAGGGGAGAAGCGTAAACACCAGACGAGGACCGTCTTCAGGGGTGTGAAAATACATAGTGCTCAAATGAGCCTGTTATACTGTTCGTGGTTTGTATTGGTAGAGGTATTCCGCACTGCCTAAGCTGTCCGAGTCCCCTTCCTCTTCTAGTCGCTACGCGTACTGGCCGACTTGACTACCTCACATACCCAATTGTGCATACATTTAATTTACAACGAATAAATGCAGTACAATAAAATAAAATACAGTAAAGTAAAATAGAATGAAATAGAATAAAATAAAATAAAATAAAATAAAATAAAATAAAATAAAATGAAATAAAATAGAATAAAATAAAATAAAATAAAATAGAATAAAATAAAGTAAAATAAAGTGGAAAAAATAAAGTAAAATAAAATAAAATAAAATAAAATGAAACTAAATCAAATTAAATCAAATTAAACAAAATAAAATGTCACTTGTGCAACAATTGAAAGTGCACTTGCATTTACGCGCAAAAGGAATAAATTAATACCTGTTCACCCACACTGTGAATTTTGTTCACCTTATCCCCTCTCACGTAGTTTAAAATGAGGCCACTTTATGTTGCGTTTGTCTTAGTATTTCTACCGTCCAGGTATATTGGATTTAAGTCTATGCACCTGTTTACGCTAACTTCTTTAGTCATCCACGCTTCTAAGAATAATCTCCTTTTCTTTGATTTGTCACTATGTACCACTGTGGCTCCTTCCCAGTGAATGTTGTGTTGTAATTCGTTCATGTGTTTATAGAGTGCTGAGGCTGCATATTTCTGTTTAACTGCACGCTTGTGTTCTTCAATTCTAGTGGCGAGTTTCTTCTGTGTTTCTCCTATGTAATCTGCATCACAATCCAAACAGCCAATGCGGTACACTACACCCGCCTGCTGGGTGTGTGCTTCAATGTCCTTGACCCTAGTGAGGTTGTGATGCAGAGTGTTGCGTGATTTATGTGCTACCTGTATGTCTTCGTCCCGGAGTATCCTGGTCGTTACCTCTGATGCACCTTTAATGTATGGAATTGTGACCCTGTGTTCTGTGTGAAGGGATTGTGTCCCGGTGTGTCGTGTCCTCGTCCATTTCCGTACGGTTCGATTCGGATAACCGTTGGCTCGAAAGACGTCACGTAGGTGCCTCTTCTCGGCCCTCACCGCATCTGTCGTGGAGCAGATCTTGTCTGCTCGGTTCCATAACGTGCGAATTAGGATTCTCTTGTGGCAGTCCGGGTGGTAACTGTCATAATCTAGAAGTCCGTCTGTCTGTCTGTCTGTCTGTATGTATGTATGTATGTATGTATGTATGTATGTATGTATATATGTATGTAGGTGAGGAGCTTTATTCAGAACCAGACGTTTCGTTCTCCTAGGCCTTCCTCAGTGGACTGAAAACAGAAGAAGAATCAAAGTCCGTCAACAGCTTACATTGTTATCTGACGACCCGGCGTGACCTCATCCCGGTCTTGTTGTCCCACACTCCCCAATTGCCAGCTGTGCGGACGTTTGGACCCAGGACATAAACTCCCCACAATTTTTTTTTTTTTTTCCGTGGCAATGTATGCCGCCTCCAAAGGTCTCCTTTTTTCAGTTTCCTATGTAAAACGTGGGCTTCTTTCCAGCTTGGCAAATGATCTTCATCGATATGAATTACTAGGGCATTTCATGTTCTGTGATGATTCACATTCCTCTTGTGTTTTTCAAGTATTTTGTCCATGCCGCATCCTGTCTCACCGATGTAAGCTTTCTCACAACCTGTACGAGGAATGCTATAAACAACACTTATATTTACTTGTAAGTTCTCTGCGTTTCTGGTAAACTCGCCAATTCTCTTTCCCACTGATGTTACTAAATTTATTCTGGTATTCTTTAAAAAAAAACTACTAATTATTGTTGCGTATCTAGTGTTAGGAACTGAAATAAATATTTTGTCCTTGATGGTGCTGTTTTTTATTTTTTTTTTATTTGTTGTGTTTCTTTTCATAATTTTTATGGCTTTGTGTTTTAATTCTATAAGAAAGCCTAAATGATATGCTAATTCTTGGAAGAATTTAAAGATATGGTTAAGCTCATCCTGTAAAAACTATTTGCTACATATCCTTAGGGCTCTTAACATGAATCCGATTATTATCCTTGACTTGACTCTTGTACTGTGAGATGAATGAAAATTAATGTAATCTTCTCGGTTTGTTGGTTTTCTGTATACTTTGAATTTTATTCCGTTCTCTGTTTTCTTTATTATAGTATCAAAAAAGAAAAAAAAAAGGAATTTAATCATTCATTCATTCTTCTAGTGTAATCTGTATTTTCTGTTCTGTTATTTAACTGGGTCAATTTAAGACAGAAATTAACCCATGTGTACTTATGCTTGACTTTCTTCCTAAACGCTGTGTTTGCTATCATCAATTCTCTTTCAAGACACATCCCCACCATCAATTCTTCACTACAATTTTTACCTGGAACTCCATATTTCCCAATCACACCGTCTATTGGTTCGTTTCCTACCCTAGCATTAAGGTCTCTCATTACAACTACATTGACATTTCTCCCTAATCCCTCTATGCACTCATTTATATCATCCCCCCAAAAAAACTCCCTTTCCTCTACGCTCATCTCACTATTAGGCCCATACGCACTTACAAAAACCACATCTCACTACCCAGCTTCACCTTCATCCACATCAACCTTGATGAAACTTCCACTCCACCACACGCTTATTTATCTCTTCACTTACTAGTATAGCCATCCCTTCTCTCCCTCGTCCCCTCTTTACTCCTGAGTACCTCCCAGCTACACTCCCAAACTCACAGTTGCCCTTTTCTTTCATTTTAGTTTCACTCAAAGCCAGTACATCCATCTTTCTTCTGGCAGACATTCTGCTTATCTCTTCCCTTTTA
>NC_134816.1:11902593-11907593 GCF_046742065.1 Oratosquilla oratoria
CCTCCTCCACCCTTTTTCCAATCAGAAAGGCTGTTACAAACTCCTAAAGCAATACCGCTTACTCAAACAATCTCAAAATCAATGCACAACTGACTTAGTTTACATACTGTTAAATCAACATAATATAGCTATAAAATCAGGTCCCCAGCGATGTTTCTAAACTTTTAGGCGAGGATCGAGGTTGTGTAATTACTTCGCCTACGACTGTTGTTTATCAAAAATCCAACCTTTGAAAATTAAATTCTTCTCCACTTAGCCCTCTATCTACCTCACTTGTCTACCATTACCTACAAGCCTCTTACAATTTGTGTGTATGTGTTTGTGTGTGTGTGTGTGTGTGTGTGTGTGTGTGTGTGTGTGTGTGTGTGTGTGTGTGTGTGTGTGTGTGTGTGTGTGTTTTTTTTATTTAACTTATTACGCATTAGCGTCATACAGTGGGGGAGGTTTTCATAATGAATGTAGGAAGGCAACTGGTATGCACATGCTTACACACGTACACATACACTTATATACACATACAAATACATGGGTTGCAGGTAACATATACGACACTGGGTATTGTACATTCATTCAAAGGGGAATAAGACTGAGATGTCACGCAGGGCATCAGGTATTATGAGAACCCACCAAAGCGGGGGTAACGGACAAGTATTTCATCTAATCTATTTTGTGATAGGAGATGACGACAGATTGCATCTAATGGTAGTCCCTGGGGTATTAGATGTTTTACAGTGGGGCACGCTAGGCAGTAGTGCTCGATGGTGTTGGCTAGTGGAGCGTGGCATAGGCGACATTCTGTGAATACAGGCTCGCCCTCCACCCCGGCGACCTGCCACGGTGGACGGTAGCCTAGTCGCAGTCGGGCTGAGACAACATTGTGGCGACGAACCATAAGTCCCTTGCGGCGGTACTTGTATTTGTGGCGGCATACGGATTCGTAGTGGGTGATGGTGACACTGAAGGGTCTCTCGGTGTCCCGTCGACGTTGCTCAGGCAGAAGTACAGCGGAGCGGACCCTGTTGAGGTAACATAGCAGGGACGGGGGAGTCGGCAGGCTTCTTTTGCTAGGCGGTCTACTTTGGTGTTGTGGTGCAAACCTACATGAGATGGAATCCAAATAAATTCAATGCAGAGATTACGGATAGTTAGTAGGGATAGAAAGGAAAGGATTTGTTGTACAACAGAATGGTGAGTGGGATGAATAGCGGTGAGGGATTGCAGTGCAGGCTTAGAGTCACATATAATGACAGCATTCACTCCTCTTTGGCAAACGAGACTGATAGCATCTAAGATGGCGTATAGTTCACACAACGTGGAGCTGGAGTGATCTCTGAGTCGACGGCCGACCCAGCCCTCAGGAGGCGGCGGTAGGTCAGGTAAGTAGACTGCTCCTCCAGCTGCACCATCCGATTGTAGTGACCCGTCAGTGTAGAGGCGATGCGGAGCAGTGATGGAGGATGTTACCTGGGTAACATGTTCCAAGGCTAGCTGTAGTTGTAGAGGAGGTGGGTCACATTTTGCTGTAGGAGTGAAGCTAACCACAGGCGATGGTAGCGTCCACGGGGGAGGGCCTGGGGGTATGTCAGCTACTGGTACTTGTAAATCTAGGCTGCGAATGAAGGAGGAGATAGACTTTATAAGACGGCGACCGGGGGGCATGAGGCGGGGGACGGGCGGAGCGGGGCCGAGAGAATCTCTGACCAGTGCTGTGAAGTGCGGTGAGATGTGGGGAAAGTGTATACACTTAACTGTGAGGCAGGTGACATTAGAATAAATCCTCTCAACTAGGGATGGAAGCCGTAATTCCCGTTGCATGTTGACAATTCTGGTAGTCATTGGGCAACCGAGAATGATTCTCATGGCTTTATTCTGAAAAAATCTCCAGTGGCTCTAAAGCATATCGAGGAAGTTGAATTAACGCAGGGGAGAGGTAATCAACAACAGAGCGTATAAAAGTAATATAGACAGTTCTGGCCACGGGGATGGAGATACCGGAAGAGTTGTTGGTGAGCCACTGGAGAGGCCGGAGCCGACGTTGGAGACGATCTAGCAATTCACGAATTACGGTATGGGATTGACGCCGGGCAGAAAGAGTTTCCGAGATTCGTACTGGTGCACCAAGGTAGCAGTACTGGGAGCTTAGTGGGATGATGCAGTCTCCAATCATGAACTCTGGCAGCGTGGCAGGAGGGCGGTAGGAGAAAATTCTGCTCTTCTGTGGGGAAGCAACAAGGCCACAGTTAGCAGAAGCTTGGGAGAGAGAAGTAAGAAAGAGTTGTAGGTGTGTTGGGGAGGTAGAGTGAATACATAGGTCATCTGCATAGCATGTAATTGTGACCTCAGGAATAGTGGGCAAAGACGTGAGGAGACGATGCATAAGTATATTAAAGAGAAATGGACTTAGTACCCCTCCTTGAGGAGTGCCGAGATGAAAATCCCGTGAGGAGCTGTAGGCACCGCTAAAGAAGACACGGGAGGTTCGGTTACTGAGGTAGCCCTTAATCCATCGTAGTAATTTACCCTTAATTCCAAAGTCAATTAATTGATCTAAAATAACGTCTCGGTTTGCTATATCAAATGCACTTTTTAGATCTATAAATGCCACAACACTGTCACGGGAGAGGCGAGAATATAAGTCGACGAGGCAGTGATGGGTGCTGCGTTGGGGTAGAAAGCCGAAGAGACGTGGAGAAAGTCGATCTTGTAGTTGGTACATCAGTCGGGTGAGCAAGATTCTTTCCATTACTTTGCAGAAGCAGGATGTAAGGGAGATGGGCCTGAAATTTGCTGTATGGGGATTATTGTACTCGTGGTCCAGGCATGTGGGATATATCCATCTCGTAGACACATATTGTAGAGGCGAAGGAGGGGGTTACCGGGTACACGGTGCAGTAATCGTAGCACATTGTAGGTAATGCCATCATCCCCAGGGGACGTGGCTTTACCTCTCAAGAGAGCACGTCGTAGTTCATCTTCAGTGATTGGTATATTTTCTTCATCATCCTCTTGCAGCAGAGCATGTACTAAGCGGAGTCCACGAGCAAAAGCACCGGAGGAGAGGGCATCCTGGACGGGGGTAGGTAGGTTGGCAGGGTTGGACTGGTTTGACCACGTGACGATGAGCTGTTCGGCAAATACGGTGGGGGAATGATGACGGGCAGTAGCAGGAGTCTTCTTGATTACCCTGCGAATAAGGTGCCACATGGAGGCTACACTAGTTTGGTGATTAATTCTGTCCGTGAATCTCTTCCAGGAGTCAGTACTTACACATTCTAGGAGGGTTGTCAAATCGTCTCTGGATTGCTGGTAACGATGAAGTAGTTCAGGAGATGGGTTAGTTTGGAACATGAGTCCAACGCGCTCCGCTTCTTTCTGTGCGTCCTGAAGTCGGGTGTCTAGGTACCACGAGTGAGGAGGAGGGCGACGTTGGAGGTGGGGTCGTGATACGTAAAGCCTGTAAAAGTCGTGGGTGGCGGAGACAAGGCTATTGTATAACTGGTCGGGGGAGGAACAGTCTAAGGTAGGTAGTATGCAGGTCATGTATGAAATGTACGTCGGGCAGTATTTGGGGGGTATAGTGAGGCGTAGGCGTGTGATAGGGGGTGTAGGTATCGTAGGAAGAGAATAGTGGAAGAGAATAGCAATATGGTCTGAGAATAATGCAGGTACTGAGGAGCACTGGATGCGGGATGATACCAAGCCAGAGGTGAGGACGTGGTCCAGGGTGCCTCCCCGGGAGTGTGTGGCGCCACCTGTGTCCCAGCGGGTCAGATGATGTTGTCGGATGAAGGATAGTAGGTGAACACCAGGGCGGTTAGTGGTGCCAGGACGATCTCCCAATGCAGGATGTCGAGCATTGAAATCCCCTGCGTATATTATACCTTTGATCGTAGGTGGTGGAAGAGTGGTTGGACGAAGACGTGCGGGAGCAGAGTAGATATTGCAGAGCTGTAGGATTCCGCCCCCAATTTCTATTTCGAAGAGTTGGAATGTTACGTCAGGGTCTGTAGAGGAGCGCAGAAGACGGTGTATCAGTGTATTGTGTATGTATGTTAGAAGACCGTTTCGTATCGTATGAATATAGGGGATATATCCGGGAAGGGAGGGTGCCTGTGGTGCAGTGTTGGGCCGGTTTGGAAACGCCTCCTGTAGAAAAATGACACAAGGGTGATGTGTCTGTACATATGCCTTCAATTGTGTGTACTTTTTGTGGTTGGTGATACCATTGATGTTCCATGAAAGGAGGTCTAGGTGAATGTTAGTTACGAACATTGCGTTTGCTAGTAGGAGACCGGAGTGTGGAGGTGGATGGACGATTCGAGGAAGACTGGCTAGTACTGGGTTGTAACTTACAGAGTTTGTCGAGACGAGTTGCAATGGATTCCATTCTCTCGGCAAGCATGGAGATGGAGGAGACGAGGGTTTGTTGGGATTCCGCCAGTGTGGAGAGTCTGGTGGCAGTAGTAGTTTGGCCTGAGACAAGGCTGTCAATCCTGGTGTCAATGGAGGCGAAGCGGTCCTCGAGTGCTGCACATCGCGCCTGAAGGGCTGCAACGGCCTTACGGAGGGCAGCGTCTTGCTGAGGGGGGGTGGGAGCAGAGAGGACAGTCCGGGCGGGAGGAGGTGGTGGGGCTGAGGTGGGGCCATTGGTCTGGGTCTGGCGCCGAGTACAGCCGTGCCAGACGTTGACACCTGGCTGTAGACATCGGGGGCACTTCCATTGTGATGGGTTCGGTTGTGGTGGAGGTTCAGAGGTGGAAGTAGTCGCAGATGGGGGCGGGGGCGCACTTCGGACGGGACATTCTCTGGATTCATGGGCGGCGGCACACCAGGCACACTTAGGGGAGGCGGAGCAGTACCTGGATATATGACCGATACCCCAACACCTGTAGCACCAGGGTCGGTCGTCACGGAGTCTTTGGACTTGACACGGGGGGAGGAGAGGGAGGAAGTCAAAGGTAATGGTGTCGGGGGGTGTTTCGGGGAGGCTCCACACAATA
>NC_134816.1:11922593-11950093 GCF_046742065.1 Oratosquilla oratoria
ATTAGAAATTATTTTCAAGAAATCCATCATATCCGGAGATGTCCCAAGAGAATAGAAGCTAGCTAACGTTACTCCCATTTTCAAAAAAGGTGACAAAAAGAAACCTAATAACTATAGGCCTATAAGTTTGACTTCAATCGTAGAAAAAATTATGGAAACTATCATCAGAGATGCTATCGAACATCATTTAGAAAGTAACCGTTTGATAAATGATAGCCAGCATGGTTTCAGAATTCTACAACACAGTTATCTCGAATTATGACAAAAGAAACAATATAGATCTAATATATCTAGACTTTACAAAAGCTTTTGATACCGTCCCCACGAAAGACTATTTACTAAATTAGCTTTACACGGAATAAGTGGTAGCCTATTAAGTTGGACTAGTAATTGGTTGAATGGTCGAAAACAGAGAGTTGTTTTAAATGGAAAAACTTTTAGATGGAAAAATATTACAAGTGGAGTTCCTCAGAGTTTCGTTTTTGGGCCACTTCTATTCATAGTATATATAAATGATATAGACCATGGACTAAAATCTACTGTTTCTAAATTTGCTGGTGATATAAAACTGTGCGGAATGGCAAATGATCACTTAAACCAATTAGATATTCAAGAAGATTTAGATAAATTACAGCAATGGTCTGAAAAGTGGCTAATGAAATTTAACACAAGTAAATGCAAGGTAATGCACATAGGTAAGAATAACAGTAAGTACGATTACAAGTTATTTGGAAATTCGTAAACAAAAGTGGATAGTGAAAAAGATCTCGGCGTAATTATCAGTAACGACCTCAAATCATCCAAGCAGTGCATTTCAGCCTCTGAGAAAGCAAATAAGATTCTAGGACTGATTGCGCGATCTTTTGATTTCAAAAGTCCATCACTCATTAACAAGCTATATAAATCGTTAGTTCGTCCACATTTGGAATATGCAGTTTCCGTATGGTCACCGAATCTTATTAAAAACATTGATAGACTAGAAAAAAAGTACAACGGCGCGCCACAAAACTGATTCCAAATATAAAAAATAAATCATATGAAAATCGACTAAAACATATGAATCTGTTTTCCCTAAAAAAGCGTAGACTCAGAGGTGACTTGATACAGGTCTTTAAAATTCTAAAGGGAATTGTCAACATCAAAAGTGACCAAATTTTCACATTGAATGAGAATCAGACAAGAAACAATGGTCTCAAACTGTCCGGAAATAGATTCAATTTGGAAGTGGGTAGAAACAACTTTGCCAACTGTGTAGTTAATGAATGGAATAAACTTCCTGCACAGGTAGTGCAATGTAGTTCAGTTCGAAGCTTTAAGACTCATTTAGATAAACACCTAAGCAAGATGCTGTAATGATTATGATTTATTTTATATTATTTGTTTTTGTTTTGTTATGATTTGTCTGTTTGGTTTTCATTTGTTATTAGTTATATGTCAATTTGTTATTATATACTATTTACCTGTTTGTTTATTATCTAACTATACCTATGCATCTATTTATGCATTTTATTTGTTATTTACATTATTATAATTTTTATTTATTATTTTATTATTATTATGATTTTTTTCGCATCCGACCTAGATATGGACCAAAAGGTCTCCTGTCGGCATGCTCCGTCTTTGTGATCCTTTGTAAAGTCACCTACACTTGTTTAGAGGCAATATCGACGGGAATATCATGGGAAGAAAATTCCCCATCGCCATACGATCACACGTTTGGTAGAAAAGTTTAGAAACAGTGGAAGTGTGGTTAACAATAACAAAGGCCATTGCGACCCAAAGCTCACAGCGAGGACGCCGGCTCATATTCAAGACGTCAGAGACAAACTGGAACAGCTACCCCGTATGTACACCAGTCAGCTTTCACAGCAAGTGGGTATTTCCAGGAGATCTGTGCGCCGAATTATCCACAGTGATTTGAAACTGTTCCTCTACAAGGTACGGATTCTTCAAGTGTAAACTCAAGAAGACAAGACTGAACGCTACAAGTGTGGCAAGACGATAAGCGAGTGTACTGAGAACGACCACTTTCGACTGTCTTCTCTTCAGTGATGAGATGCACTTTCCTGTGAGTGGGCATGTGAATAAGCAAAAAATCTAGGTTTTGGGACAGTGAACAACCTCATGAACATGTTGAAAAAACTCTGGGTGTAGAAAAAAATGGTATAGTGTGCACTTGGAAGGAATGGTATTTTTACTCCATACTTTTTTGAAGATGATGGTCATCGGGTGACAGTGAATGCGGACCGATACATCGAATTTCTCTGGATACGTTTCATTCCGGGATTAAAGAGGAGAAATGGTTTTGACATTAACAGTTATGATTCAACAGAATGGTACATTACCTCACTGTTCTGACGCACTCTTCAATACCTCAGGCAATACTTTCCAGGCGACCGATTAATCTCGAGGCCGTTCTGCTCCCCTAATCTGAGCCCGCCAGACTACTTCTTCCGGGGTTACCTGAAAGGAGAAAGTGTATGAAGACAACCGAGACACAATTGGCAAGTTGAAAGAAAACATCAAAAAGGAAATCAGGAGAATTCCGAATGAAATGATGGAGAGAGTCGTTAACAACTTCATTATCAGAAAGGTGAACATTATCCAGTAGCAATGCGCCTGGATTGAACATGTCATCAATTACCGATCATAGTGACCAAACATTCATTAATTCAAAAATGCTTTTGAACAATAAAAATTTAAAAAACTTTCCACTTCTTTGGAAAAATATTCAATAAATTCCTAAATTTGTAGAAAATGTAATAATTTCATTTTGTCCCTCTTTTCGTTCCCCCACCCTGTACAGCCAAACTCTTCCCACCTAATCATCCCACCATCCTCATTCATAAGAGTCAAAAATCCTACATCATCTTGGGTAAGTAGATATTTTTCCGTTCTCAACATCACCTAGGAGGCATTACGTTTTTTTGTCCAAAAACCTTTCTGACTCGACATACCGACCCTGTACATGAAGTCATTCTATTCTCACTACCAATAAACCAAACACGTTCCCTACTTCTGCTAACAACTCTTCGAGAAATTCACCTGTTACTGAAAACAACATGACAACACAAAATCTTATCACCGTAGTCAAGGATGAGACCACATTACCTCTATTTAACGGCAAGAACATTCCTGTACATAATTTCCTCTCTGATGTTGAATCAGAGATAACACGAAAAAACATCACAGACGACAAAGACAAACTTTCTATACTAATATCCAGAATAGATAAGAATAACATATTAGGAAGCGACATCATTCACTCTGATTTATTTGAGGAAACCACATCCTATCATGAATTCATAGAGCACCTTAAAAAGTCCTTTGCATCACTTGAGCCACTTGGATCACCCCTCCATATTCTTTGGCTAGAATTTAAAATCATGGTTGGCAGTACACCAAAGAGAAAGCTGTTAAAATTGTTTCAACATTTAAGAGTGAAATCCGAGAAAAAAAAAAAAAACTCAAACTGGGTCTCAGAAGACAAAATCTTATTAAAACACGGTCTCACTCATGACATACTTTCAACTACTCTCTCATTTACACACAGACACACTCCAGAAAGCTAGCTTTATTCCATTCACATCAAGTATCACACTAGGCGAATTCTCAAGGAAATTCTCTGGCACAGACAAAGCCATCACCCAAATCCAAAGCTAGTCAGTACTCATTGCACCCACCCACACAATAGCATAGATCACACAATCCCTCTCACATCACATGATATCAGATCAAGACTCGATCAGATCTCACGCTCGACATCGCACTCGACATCGCTCATGCCAACGTTCTCCATCGGGAACAAAACTGGTTTGTACATACTGCTACAAACCAGGACACCTCGCAAACACGTGTTACCACAGAAACCCTTTACACCCAAACCGACACTGTTATTATCACTATACATGTTTTCACACGAGTGATCATTGCCGTGTGTTGTTAGCACGGAGGCAACACAGACAGGAATCCCCAGATCATTCTCCTGCAAGGCATTCACGAAACACATCTCCTGGAAGTCATTTACATAACACGTCCCTAAAACATTCACGTAACACATCTCATTTATGACTACAGAATATCAAAACTTAATGCACACCAAGTACAGCTACTCCATACCCGGAAATTTATTCATCAACTCTACCTTTACATACCCTGGATATCCCAGACGTGTCTTCATACTCATTAACATTCAATACTACGTCTAGCAACACCAAACTAATAATCTTCCTCGACACGGGTTCCCCAGTTAACATAATGTCAACACAGTTTCCATAAAGTCCGTACTACAACTAAACGTGTCACCATTTTGGAACCCCCTGACATCAACATCTGCAATGTAGATAGTGTATCATTCCCGATAATTGGTAAGTTCTCCCTAGACATTAGCTTCAAAGGTGAGTGTCCACCCATTCCAGTTACCACCTACGTAGCTGACGTTCACTTTCCTGCTGATATCCTGAGAGGTTTAACATTGATGAAGCAACATAATATAGTCATTTACCTTGCTCAAAATCGTATAATTTATGAAGGGCATTTCTTTATGCATTTCCATCAGGAACTTCTCACAAAGTAAACCACATCCACGTGACCCAGGAGGCAGAACATGACTTCGCGTCAGTTTATTCTACTCCCTCCATTCAAATACACCCCGCTTCATCACACGAGGATGCAACAGCTGCTAACACATTTTGCTCTACCACCTTCATATAAAAGAGTTCCCAGTGTTCAACCACACAAACCCCTTCTCAGGACTCTATCTCTTTTACTTTACTGAAAGCTGTAGACATACAATATGCGCACTAACTCCTCCGCATGTCCAAATCAGCAATCCCAGAAAAAAACCCTATCAAATACCATTGATGTTTCACCGCCTGAGGACACCTTCTTGCCCCTCTTACAAGATTTCAATATCAAATACACCCCAGTCTCAGAAGTGTTATCTACATTCAAACATACTCACGCAGTGCTTATCAGCCCGAAGACGCTGTTCCCTGGTGAATATATAAAGATACACATACAAGTTTTTCAAGTACAAGACACCGATGTACTCTGTATGCCTGAAACTTGCTTGTCAATGGGATTTCCATCTTTTCAGCCATCAGCTCTACGTCAAAGCAAGATCATACTTGCATTTGAACTGCCAATGACACTAACTCACCCCTCCATCTCATAGTTGGTACAAACACTTGCAATTTCGAAGTATATTCCTCACGCATCAAAGTCATGGATGACCAATTCCCTACTTTTCAAGTTTGTGCCACAATTTCCGACGTGCCAACGGCACAGGAACCCATTCATGCATCACATTTCAACCCCATAGACTTCCCTGATGCACAAACATATTTGCATGCCCTTTGCAACAAGCTCAGACATACTATTACCACTCTAGGTGAACCCCTGGTAGATACTAATTTCATTCAGCATCATAAACCCTTTCGTGAGACCTCTAAACCACGTTACATTCCCGTATACAGAATGGGACGCCATAAACGCATGGTTGTAGGTTACCATATCTAAGACATGATTGTTCAAGACATTGAACCATCAATCAGTGAATGGAATTTCCGTTCCTTTGTTGTACCTAAACACGATGGTTCCTTCCGACCAGTAGTAGACTTCAGAGAGTTAGATAAGTTTATAATATCAGATAGAAATTCCATCCCTCTATCATACGAACTCTTGTACTCCGTCGGTGAAAACAACGAAGTGTTCACGACCTTGAACCTTAAGTCGGGATATTTCCAGACCCCCTTTGCTCCAGAGTCTAGGCCTCTGACAGCCTTTAACACGCCCACAGGTCGTAATCACTTCAAACGACTAGTCATGGATCTCGTTTAAGCTCCTTCAGTGTTAACACGACTTATACGATAGCCTATCAATAGCCATAGTAAACAAAAGTTCATCGAAAAATCATAACCCCTCAACTACTGACGCTGTGTCACGGAGATGAAGAGAATAGTCTGACGGTAAAGGGTTATTGAAATAGGTGCCAAGGTGTGATTAACATTGTAGCGACAGTAGGAAGGAAAGAAAAAAGTGACACCAAGTATGAAAAAGAATATAATTTAGCTCCTTTGCTATCAAAGGAATTTTGAGGCAAGAATGGTGCCACGTACTACGAAAGAACTCATGGAAGAAACTATGGCGCCCTCACCACCAAAGAAGTGTCATGGAGATAAGTGAAGTATACAACTTGTCATAGAGACAAGTGAAGTATACAACCCGTTTTGGAAGCAGACACCAAGTTGTGTAGTGAGCGTTACATGATGAATCGTCTGAGGAACCGTGGTTGGAACCGATCTTGGAGGATTTGCTCAACACTTTATCTTCCAGTCTTTAAGATCAAAGGTTTTCTCTCAAGCGGAATAACATCGGCTAGTGTTAGTTAGAACCAAATTGCTAGTAACTAATTATCTCGGAAGAGTTAATTAAGACTTCAACCCTTTGCGACAGACTTCTCTAAAGCTGAACAAACTCCTCTGTCGTGAGACAGACCAAAATCACTAAACTACTTTGTAAAGGTTGAGATACATAATTATCTTTTTTATAGTATACCTTTCCCCTCCTTTATGAAAGTGTTTTTATGTATGAAAGAATGTTGCTTGAATACAATCATCTTACTTCATTATGGGTCTCATTTGCATATATGACGACACGGCCGGATGGTCGCGCCGGCGCGTGTTCTTGAATACATGTATTAGGAATACATTACCGAAAAACCGTAGTAGGCGCTTACACGAATTTATTGTGGTTTTTGGTAGCGTATTTATGACACTTCGTCTCTATAATTTTTTCTTTCTGGAATCTGTATTGTTCCATTGTTTGGTTGGCGTGAATGCGTTGTATGTTGATGCACATTACACGGAAGATTTGGTTGCAAATCTTTACTCATGACTGCTAGCGTAAATTGATGCATACCAATAACCCGTACAAAGGACTATTAGTGCCCGTAGTCATATCCTGAGGTGCCCGTAGTTATATTCTAATAATCATTTAATGCAATAGCACGATCGTGAGTGTTATCTTTTAGTACGTTTGTTTTAGTTGATATCAGATATCTTCATTCAATTAAGGGAAAATTCCTGACTACTGAACATGTTAATCATATTTGTAATTAACCCTCTGTCGAAGAGGTCTTTTATCAAGTGAATAAAAACGTCTGAAAGACGGGTTAAACATTTACCCATAGAAATAAATTAGTTTTCATTACATAGTAAAAAATAATGATAATAATAATTAAAGCATCTTCGTAATATAGAAGCCGAAAAGTTTCTTTATTGTTATGGCCTGGTGGTTACAAAAATATGCAGAAAAAGTACTTTCATATATCATATGGCAGCTAAATAATCGGCTTTTTTAAGTTAAGCATGGTAGTTATGGTGGTGGTGGAGAGGTGGAGTAGGGATGCTTTAGTATGGGTGAATGAAAGGGGAAAAGGGGGAAAGGTTAAAGTATAGTATTTTTGTGGCAGTATACAAGTTTCTCGTCTCCCAAGCCAGTTTTACAATGATATTTTGTCAATACTATAGTGTATCTCTATACTCGTACAAGCTACAAAAGCATGTCTAATAGAACTGGAAACCTTATATATTCAAGATAATATGAAATAACTTTATTGATATTTACACAAGTTTCAATATAATATACGCGTAGCTCTTTCTTGACATGATGTTGCATACCCTTGTGAAGCTGTATATCTTTTAGGCAGTCATATCCAGTTTCATCCTAGAGAAAGTATTTATTCTAATAAAGGTTCACTAGAAATTTAAACTGTTCTTCAATCCTTCAAACTATGTGATCGAGATGCTTCAACTTGACACTATAAAACTAACTTCATGCAATTCATAAAACAACATAGGAGTTTACAACCTCTTTCAAGTTCAACTCAAATCAGGTGAAGTTTACATAGGCTTAATGCAAAACTACAAGACGTAAGGCCCTGCCCGGGATGTTTTGTAACAGGCCTTATATAGCGATAAATTAAGAAAGATTTGCAGTCCAGCAATTGTATTAACCATTGCTGATTTCCCAGGAGACTAAATTATTGCCTTCAGGGTGTTGAAAAGATTCGAATCGGGGCAAGAACTGCGAGAGGAAATCTAGAGAATTGAATTATAAGTCTTTTTTCTTGAACGAAGGCATCTGGTGAAGGTAAGAAAAGCCGTAATTAATATACCAACTGTTATACTCCTTTTTTTTAAGATTGAGTCAAATATGTGTGCCTAATGGTCTGTCATGACCAGTAATGTTTTATATACATTGTATAGATACAGACATACACACTGCATGATTACATACGCACATACATACATACATACATACATACATACATACATACATACATACATACATACATACATACATACATACATACATACATACATACATACATACATACATATATACATACATACATACATACATACATACATGCATACATACATACATACATACATACATACATACATACATACATACATATATACATACATACATACGTACGTACATACATACATACATACATACATACATACATACATACATACATACATACATACATACATACATACATACATACATACATGTGGAAAGGTTTCTTCCACACTTTGGTTGGAGGCGATATGAGTAGCAAAGTAAGTATTGGAGGCGATGTAAGAAGCGGAGCAAATAAAAGGCTGCTTTGTTCTACGGATTTACTCTAATAAATCGTAGCCAGTTGTCTTGCCCAGAGCAAGTGGAGATGTGTGCCAACAAGCAAGGCAATTGACCACGAAGGTGGTGACTGCTGCCACTACATCATTTTTTTTCATACAGAAATATTTACAATGTGATAGAAATAGGTAGTTACATGGATGAGTGATGCACTCAGTAATAAATAAAACATATTTACAATTATGATACATAGAAAGGACATGACATATTTTAATAACACATGATGAATATACAGTATATACATATACTGTATATATGTATATATATATATATGTATGTATATATATGTATATATATATATATATATATATATGTATGTATATATATATGTATATATATATTTATATATACATATACATATATTTATAAATATAGATATATATACATATACATAGATAGATAGATAGATAGATAGATAGATAGATAGATAATGCCTTCCGTGGAAAACACTTCTCAACGGCTGTATCTGTAGCGCACTAGGTGTCCTAAGGGTCAAGGTCAGGTCGGCCTAATTGCAGTTAAGTGGCCTCTATGGTCGGGTTTTGGTTGGACCTGACGCTCGATAGCAGCTTGGTGCTGCTGCTGCGAAGTACGCGACGTCGTATGCTTTATATCTATCCTTTCGTACTGTGACGTCTAGTGATGTGTAATTGTGACGTTCTGTGACGTGTAATATATCTTCTTCCAACAGCGCTCGGTCCGGCTATCAGTCGCTGTCCTTAGTGATTTGCTCGTAGAATATAGTTCAATAATATTTACTTAAATCTAATGACATATGGAAAGAAGACACAATTCCATTCACCTAGAAGATATAATCTTATATGGTGTGTTTTTTTTATCATAAGCGATATCTAGGAAGAAGAGTAGGAGGAGTTGTGGGGAGGAGGAGGGAGAATGGTGTGATGGAGTGATTGTTGAAGATGGAGATGGGATTTGCTGGAGGTCTAGGCCTCGAGGTACTACTTTGATATTATCTTTGTGTAGGACTTTATTAAAGTTTGCAAACTAAGTGCTTTGACTTTATTGTTTGGTATTAGGCCAATAACGCGAAAGGGTCCCGTGAACTTAGGAGAAAGTTTCGATGTGAGTGAGTGATTAAGGGTGTACACAAGTCTCCAATTTCAATTATGCAATCTCTCGCTCTTGTATTATGAAGCTGTATCATATTATATTTGGAGAGAGTAAGGGTTTTGTGAATTCTCTTGAAGAGAGTGTTGAAATTTTGTACTTTTACTTTTATATAATCATAGGAATTGTAAATGGAAGGTAAGCCTAACGTAAGGAGATCATATGGGAGTTTTTTGTTCGAGCCAAATAGGACAAAATATAGTGACTCCGATACTGTACTGTTAATGACACTGTTAATGCAACCTTGGATCATTGGTACATGTTCATCCCAAGAAAAATGTATGTCGGAGGCAAGATGTCGGAAAACATTTAGGATTTTGCAGTTCTGTCTCTCGACTAAACTGTTAGAGCTAGGGTGAGAGGGAGTAGTGCTGCATTTCGTGATGTTAAAGTGTTTACAAATGTTTGTGAGATTTTCATTGTTGAACTCTGCTCCGTTGTCTGGAATGAATGTTTTGGGTGTAGTGTAGGGGCATATGAGTTTGTCAACAATTGTTTGTGTAACGTGTTATGCTGTCTTGTCTGATAATGTGAGAGAATGCAGAATCAGATAAATTGTCTACACAAACAAAGAGGTATTGGCTACCTCTGGGGTTGAGTGTATCGAAAGGTTTACAAGGGGCGGGATAAGTTAAGATGGGAACATGACAGCTAATGCGACATTTATATGAAGCACATGAATGGCAAGCATCAGTATAGGCGTTTTTATCCTTCCCCGTGTTTAACGGGAAGCACTGTAATCTGGCTTGTGTTAAGCATTTGTCCTTTCCTGGGTGGGCAGCAATGGTTAAATAGTGTACGAGTTTAAGATAGGAATGAGTTTCGTAGGAACAACAAGCTGAAACACTGAACGGTTGGGTTCATGTTTGTTCTTCAGTGTTGTGGTGTGATGTAGTACCTCGTCTATTAAGGTGTAGTTGTCGATATTTTGAGAAAATTCATCTGTGTCCGTTGTATCACCAGAGGTGAGGAAGTATATAACACGTTTCCAAAGGGTATATGACTTTTGTGCTGTGGTAATGTGCGCTTGAGTAAGGTTGACAGGAGGGGGATTTTGACCGATGAAAGCGACATGGAAACTGAGGGCGTCTGCTACCACGTTTGCTTCTACGTGAACAAAATGTATGTTGGCATGAATTCTTGTATGATGAGAAACCAACGTGCTAATTTGCCTGCGAGGTTTTTCCCTTTAAATAGGTGTAAGATTGATTGGTGGTCTATGTGGATATGCATCTCGTAACCAAGGGTGATCTCTTTAGAGTGCTTAAGGGCGTATATTACAGCTACTGCTTTTATTTCCGTTACTGACTAATTTTGTTCTTGTTTGTTGAGTGTGTGGGTAGCAAAGGCTATTGGTCCGAGTTTTGTGTCGTGTTGTTACATAAGGACTGCACCGATACCGGTGTAGTAAGCGACCGTGTATATTTGAAAAAGAATCTTGTTGTTTAGAAAAACAAGGACAGGTGCCGTTGATAAGGCTTGTTTTAAGTCATTAAAGGCTTTCTCTTGGTCAGGTGTCCAGTTAAAGGGAGTGGCTTTCTTGTGTAAGGCGGTTAAGGATACTACTGTACCAGCGTAATTAAAGACCATAAGAATGAAGGAGACTGCAAGAGACCATAAGGCCTACACTAGGCAGTGCCATATCCACCACCACCTGTCATCTCTATCCATAAAGTTGTCCAAGCGTTTCTTAAAACAACTGATAGTTTCAGCGCTCACTACATGGTTACTATGTCTATTCCATTCGTTGACCAACCTATTAGTAAACCAATTCTTGCCTATTTCCTTCTTAAATCTAAATTTGTCCAGTTTAAATCCATTACTGCGAGTCCTGCCCTGTTGTTTTAATATGATGACCTTGTTTGCATCACCCTTGTTAAAGCCTTTGATCCACTTGAACACCTCTATTAGATCTCCCTGCACTCTGCGTCTTTCCAGAGAGTGTAAGTTAAGGTGCCTAAGCCTCTCTTCGTAAGGCAAATTTCTGAGTCCATGTATCATTTTGGTCATTCTTCTCTGTACTGATTCTAGTAAATTCATGTCCATTCTATAGGAGGGAGACCAAAACTGTACCGCATATTCAAGGATGGGTCTAAGTATCGCTAGATAGTGTTTGATAATTACCTCTGCATTTCTATTCGTTACCATCCCAGCAATGAAACCTAATGCTATGTTAGCTTTATTCCTGGCGTTAATGCACTGTTTCCTGGTTTTAAGGTACGGACTTACTAGAATTCCCAAGTCTCTCTCGCACTCAGTTTTCTCTAAAAGCATGTTATCTAAGCTGTATCTATTTTTGGGGTTGTGTAGCCTTACGTTTAACACGCCACACTTAGAAATATTGAAGTTCATTTGACATTTCACCGACCATGCGAACAATTTGTTAAGATCATCCTACAGAATCTCTGTGCCGTCTCCTGACCTAATTAGGCGCCCTATTTTAGTGTTGTCCGCAAACTTACTAACATCACTATTTATCCCATCGTCTAAGTCGTTTATGTACATAATGAACAACATGGGACCCAAAACCGAGCCCTGGGGAACTCCACTAGTAACATTGCCCCACCCTGATTTTACTCCATTTATGGTGACCCGCTGTTTTCTGTTACTAATCCAAGCTCTAATCCATTCTAACACTTTTCCTTCTATGCCCATGGGCTTTGATATTGTTCAGTAGTATCTGGCGTGGCACCTTGTCGGACGCTTTGCTAAAAACAAGGCAAATAACATCGTAATTATAATTTTTATCCCTTCTTAAAAACAGGAACAACGTTAGCCTGTCCCTAAGCAGTAGGCACAAAACCAGTCTCTACTGATTTATTAAATATTTCAGTTAACTGGTCCCAAAATTCAAATTTACACTACTTAAGCACTCTCGGAAAATTTCCGTCTGGACCCGGGGATTTTGTAGCTTTAAGTTTCAATCTGCTTGACTACTACTTTACTAATGCTGATATTAGATAGTCTACTTTCTTCATCCCCTCTGAAAATCGGATCGCATTCAGGTACCTTATCTTACCTCTCATTAGTAAACACCGAGAGAAAATATTTGCTAAACTCCTCATTCATTTTTTCTTCCGATTCTATTATGACATTTTCATTGTTTTTAATTGAGCCTATTCTTTCTTTATTTTTTGTTCTGTAGAGATGAAAGAAACCCTTTGAGTTGGATATCGCTTGACATGCAACCTTAATTTCATAGTTACGTTTCGCTGTACATGTATTCTTTTTAACCAGTTTTGCCATTTTGCTATATCTTGATGTAAGATGTGCTTCCCCGTGTTTTTCTTTTACGTAAAATCCTCTTTTCATCCCGATCTAATGTTTCAATCTGTCCGTCATTCACTTGGGAGTATTACTATTCTTCCGTATTGACTTCAGACGGATAAATGTATTTTGTGCATTAATAATTAAATCAGTTAGATTACTATACATTTCATCCAAGTAGTTGACCTGGCTGTTGACACCCCGCCCCCAAGTAACCTTTGTTATTTTGTTATACCGTCTGTAAAAACCTGATAGACCAAGAAATGAACGTCTGTGATCAACAGAATAAGGACGTAGAAAATTAGTGACTGCCTTGACCTTGTCCTAAGAGGTCAAAATTGCTTGAGAGTTAAGGACGTGCCCTAGGAAGCGTATTCCTTTCTGAAGAAATACTTCTTAAGCTTCAGTTTGAGTCCTGCCTTTGCAGTGTTGAGCGTTTGTAGTTGTTCGCTAACAGATTTAGAGACGATGATAATGTCATCGAGATACATGAAAACTAAGTGTCCTAGGATGCCTGCAAGTACTGTATGAAAACAGAGAAGGCTGAAACAAGACACATAGCAAGGCGTTTAAATTGAAAGTATCCATTGTTCGTGCCGAATGCTGTGAGAGGTCTAGACTCTGTATGAAGGGAAATCTGGAAATATACTGACATGTGGTCCAAGGTTGTGAAATATACAATGTTTTCATCAATGGAGTGTAAGATGTCGCGTAATACCGGGATGGGATGTCTTTCTGGGACCGTTCGTTTAATTCTTTGAAATTCACAACGGAAGGAACTATCGTGTTTGGGAACAACAAAGAGAGAGAAATTCTATTCAGAGATTGAAGGCTCGATTATGTCTTGCTAAAAATATGTCTGTTATGAGTTTATCTACAATCGTGCGTTTACTGTGTCAATCTGTATGCGGGAATGTAAAGTGGTTTTGCTTTTCCCGACGTTATGGTACTGAATAAGGTTTGCGACTAAAGGGTTCATTTGGCAATGTGGTGGTATGTCTAAATTTGTTTAAATAAACGTTGTTGAAATGTGATGCATGAATGGGTTCCTGTGCTTTTAGCACATCGGAATTTGTTGTACACACTTATGAAGTGGGAAGTTTGTCTTCCATGAGTTTTACACGTGAGGGATATTCCAAGAAACCACAAATATTAGTGCCAACTGTGAGATGGATTGGACCAATAATATAATTTGCAATCAATATGTAGTTGAGCTGATGGCGGAAAATAGGGAGATACCATTCACTCTGCTCGTCTTTGGCATACAGATTGCATCGGTGTTTGAGGTTTGGAAGACTCGTTTGTGTAATTCTATATACTCATGATGGAACAACGCTTTTTGAGCTGGTGATTACTGCATAAATGTGTTTGAAAGTAGATAATACTTCAAAGATTGGGACGGATTGAAGATTGAAATCTTCGGTGAGGGATAAGACATAGTTTTCAGTCGATGAATTGTCAATGGCATTGAATTATATTTTCGTTTGACGGTTTGCTGATTTTGAAATGTGGGAGGAATTTGTACGTTTGGTACATTTAGAATGCATGTGAACAGCTGTGAGCAAGGAAGGAGAGGTGGAATCCTGAGGGGATTTTGAAGAGTTTGAGCAGTTGTTGGAGCTCGATCGTGTGTTTTTGCTAATGATCTGGGGGCGTCTGAATGCAACGCAGGGAGGAAATGGTTTGCATGAATTATACCATTCTGAGTGGGATATAAAACTATATTATGTTGCTTCATCAAATTCAAGCCTATGATGATGTCAATGGGAAAATGCAGGTCAGCTACGTATACATTAAATGGAATGGGTGGGCATTGATCTTTAAAGTTAATATTCAAGAAAAAAAATCCAAGGATAGGGAATGGTACACCATCAACGTTGACGAGTTGGATATCAGGGGACTTTTGGATGGTGACTTTCTTGCGTTCCTAACTGGGTTCGTTAAAACTGAACGTGGACAAAATATTAAAAGGAGATCCAGTGTCTAAAAATAAGGTGTTTGTTGTTGTTTGAGGTTTCCTTGAATACCATGGAAAGTGATGAAATGTCCGGGGTATTCAGGGTAAGCACAGGTAGGGTTGGTGAGGGAGGTTCCGGGTATAGAGTTCCTTGTATGGACTTGCGTGTTGTGCTTCTGTTTGGTAATCATATGGAAGGTGTGTTAGGTGTGTCTCTGGCGGAAGAACATTGAAGTAGATCTTTGTTGTCTTTGTGCCAAGAGCATGCGACAGTAGTCACTCGTGTGGTAACATGTTCCGTGGTAATCGGAGTAGCAATTTGGCTGGGACGGATGTCTATAGTAGCATCTGTTTGTGCTTTGTCATGGTATTTGGCAATAGGTACAAAGGAATGGTGTTCGTTATGGAGAGCGCTGACGCGAGCGGTAGCGAGTGCGAGTCATCTGTTTTGACGTCGTGGTATGTGACGTTGATCATGTTACTTGGGGTACTGTATGGGTAGGGGTGGTAGATACAGACTGACTGTGGATGTGAGCAATTGTTCTTTCGGTATCAGAGAACTTCCTGAAAAATTATCCTGTTATCATCTCCCTGTTATAATCTCACTTCGATGAATAACGTGCACACGCGCGCACGCACACATATACTACGAAAGTGTACTCCGACGCCTTCGTGGGTCTCCGGAGGAAAAAGTCAATTATCCGAGTGACTCGGCTCACCAAGTTTTCCTGGCGACTCCCCTAGCAAAGAATAAACACAGTGCATCTCGGCTCAAGGCTCCTGAAGCCCTCTACTTGAACATAGCAACACATGCGTGGACAAAAGCCTAATTCGGCGCATCTCACCTTTGCTCAAGTCGAAGTGACGAAACCTTCTATATATCCATGTTTTGGCAACCCTGTAAATAATGTCTATAAAAATGTTTCTGGCAACCCTCCGATGTTTGAACAGAGCTTACCTTGTATTTGTAGACGAAAAATTTGTCTTGTACAGTAAAGTAAAGAAGACTACCAGAATTTAATTCACCAATGTGTTCAATATGATTTATGAATTCTGGCAGCCAGCGGAGGGATTCGAATCTACACTATACATTTTACAGCGGTGGATATCGATGCAGAAGTTCAACGCCTTCTAGCATTCTACTTACGAGTCAAAGCACCGACGCTCTTTGCTGCATCACCCACTCTCAACGCCACCCCGAAGCCAACAACTGAACGACAACGGCTTACATTCGAGGCAATTCTTCTTAACTGCATCGTCCACCATCTACAACAAGAGAAGCACCTCCGAGACATTCATCCAGTACCTACGACGAGGAAATCCCCCGAAGTATTCACCAGCACCTACGAGGAAATTCCCCTCCGAGGCATTCTCAGGCATCTAAGATGAAATCCCTCTCCGAGGCATTTTTAGCATCCACGACGCTCGCCGTATCCACAACGTCAACCCAGAGACGTTGAACCACCTTTCTCCACCATCGCACGAGTTGGACCCATCTCCTTTCTCCAACATCGCATTACGTTCCTCACGTGACTGCACCAACAGCCAACGATCATCTATGTGCCAACAATCGTCGCGGTATCTACGAGCCAACGCTTCCCCGCTCCCCATATCTAGCTGCGTAAGATCTTCAGCTTCATTTCTCTTATTTTCTTATATATCTGCACAGTTGTTTCATATTTCTTAATTCACAAACAACAATATACTAATTACTCCCCTTGTTTCCACTAGTGCATCCTTCCATCTTCTCGCCCCACTGCCGCACCGTCATTGACTAATACTCAGACAATAGGAGCAAAACAGTCTCTACACACTTTTATTCCATACATGAACGTGTCCAAAGCCCACTCTGACTCGACATAGTGACCCTATACACGAAGCTAAAGCTACATTTTCACCAACCGTGTCCCCTCCTTCTATTACCAACTCTTCAGAAAATTCACCTCCTACTCAAAACATTATGACTACACAAAATCTTATCACAGTACTCAAAGATGAGCATTACCACTCTTCAACGGCAGAAACCTTCCTGTACACAATTTCCTCACTGAGTTTCACTCAGAAATACTACGTAGAAATGCTACAGGTGACAAAGCAAAGATATCTGTCTTAACATCCAAATTAGAGAATCATGAGACATTAGCTGGTGATGTAATTCAGTCTGACTTATTTGAGGAAACAACATCCTTTGATCAACTTGTAGAACAATTTAAAAAGTCATTTGCTGCTTTTGAGCCACTTGGAGCATTCCCCCCCCCTTATACTCTTTGGCAAAATTTTACAATCATGACCCACACACCACTAAAGAAAAGATGGTAAAAATAGCTTCAGCATTTAGGAACAAATCAGAGAAACAATAAAAAACTCAGACTGGGTCTCAGACAGCAAACTTTCATTGGAACGCGTAGTCTCTCTCATGTTATACTTTCCCCTACTCTCGCAATTACACCCAGACACACTCCAGAAAGCTAGCATCATTACATTCACACCAGGTATCATATTAGGCGAATTCTCGAGGAAATTCTCTGACACGGACCAAGTCATCACTCAGATACAAAATCAGCCAGTACCCATGACACAAAGACACACGATATCATAGGTCACAAAGACACACGATATCATAGGTCACACGGTCTCACATAACACAAGATCAAGACATACATCACACACACGAGATCGCTCACGATAATGCTCTCCTTCAAGAACACTAATGTTTTATACATACTGTCACAAGCCTGGTTACCTCGTTAATACGTGTTACCACATATGCCTATCACAACCGAACCGGTACTGCGAGCATTATGGTACATGTTTCCACACGAGTGATCATTGCCGTGTGCTACTGGCATGGATGTACCACAAACCAGAATCCCCAGATCGCTCTACTGCTAGATATTCACGTAACACGTCTCCTGCTAGACATTCACATAACCCATCTCCTGCTAGACTGTCATGTAATACATCTGCTGCAAGGCATTTATGTAACACATCCCCATTTTGTTTACAGACTATAAAGACTCAATACACACCAAGGACAGTTACTCCATACCAAGATATTCAATCTTCAACTCTACCGGTACTTACCCTGGATATCCCAGACATATCTTAAGATTCCTTAACCTTCAATGCTAAGTCTAGTAACACCAAAGTGAGAATATTTCTGGACACGGGTTCCCCAGTTAACATCATGACAGTACACATTTTCACAGATTCCGCACTGAAAGAAAAAGGTGTCACCATTTTAGAATCCCACAACGTCAGCCTTTGCAATGTAGATGATGTACCATTCCCAATAATTGGTAAATTCTCCTTAGACATTAGCTTCAAAGATGAGTGCCCAGCCATTCCAGTTTACTTTCCTGCTGATATCCTCATTGGCTTAACGTTGACGAAGCAACATAATATCCCTGCTCAACATGGCATCATTTATCCTAATCATTTCCTCCCTACGTTGCCATCAGCAACTTCCCACAAAGTCAACTACATGAACGTGGCCGAGCAGGCAAAACTTGATTTAACGTCAATTAATTCTCCACCTACCGTTCAAATTCATTCTGCCTCATCACACGAGGATGCACCAGCTGTTAACTCAAACGGCACCGCCACACAGACACATTTCCACGATTCTAACTCTACTACTTCACTGACAGCTGTAGACATACATTCAAAGCGTAACAGGCGCACTAGCTCCTCACGCAGGTCCAAATAAACAAAACTAAGGATAAAACGACCAATAAATACCATTGATGTTTCTATTGTTCACATCCTCAACCACACCCCCACCTCGACGCTCTCCCCCAAACTCTCTAGACCCTATCGTATAATTGAACATGAGTCAATAAATAAAGTCAAAACACTCAGTTTGTACGACCTTACGGAGACTGTCTTGCACAAAGATCATACCAAAAGAGTTCCCCGCCGCCTCAACATAGAGAACGTTCCTTCACAGACTCACACTATCTCTGTAATAGAGGACCATCACCATTCCTCTCAACCAGAACCTCCATCTCCCCTTCCCCGTTATAATCTTCGAAATCGAGCAACAGCTTCATAAAATGAATGTTCTTGCCTAGGTAAATGGAAACAATATCTACTTTCCCCATGTCCATACAGTTAAGCCTATTTCCTTTTATTCATGAATGTTCACCGATACCACTATTACTACATGATTTTGTTTATGTATCTTCATGTCAAGGTCCTCCAACAGGCCTTGCTTTGTTTTGTTTTGTTTTGTTTTCTCTTTCATAGTCTCAATCTCAGTGGGGCCAGTGAGAGATAGCGGACTGACCAATGTTATCATCTCCATCTTATAATCTCCCTTCGATGCACGTGCACATATACTACGAAAGGATACCCCGACGCCTTCGCGGATCTCCCGAGGAAAAAGTCAATTATCCGAGTGACTCGGTTCAGCAAATTTTCCTGGCGACGCCCCTAGCGAAGAATAAACACAGTGCATCTCGGGTCAAGGCATCTGAAGCCCTCTACTTAAACAAAGCAACAACTGCGTGGACAAAAGCCTAATCCTGCGCTTCTCGCCTTCACTCAAGTAGAAGCGACGAAACCTTTTATATATCCATGTTTTGGCAACCCTGTAAATAATGTATACAGAAAATGTTTCTGACAACCCTCCGATGTTTGAACGGAGCTTACCTTGTGTTTATAGACAAGAAATCTGTCTGGCATAGTAAGGTAAAGAAGACTACCAGACTTTAATTCACCAATGTACGGTAGAGTTAAACATACTCTATACACTCCTTGTGTGGTGCCTGGTGTAAATAGAATTGTGCCAGCTTTTTTTGGAGAGTGTCTGGGTGTAATTGAGAAAGTAGTCGAAACGAGGCTAGTAGTGATACTACGTGTTTGAGTGAGATTTTCTCGTCTGTAACCCAGTCTGAGTTTTTGGCGCTTTTCTAATCTCGCTTTTGAAGGTGAATGGAATTTTTACTGCTCCTTCCTTTGTTTTATGTGGGCCGGTATTGTACCATGTGGTCAATGAGTAGAAGGGGGAAAGTGAACCAAGTTGATCAAATGCTTCAAAGGAGTTTTTGAAATGTTGAACAAGCTCTGGATATGTATCTTTCCTATAAAAAAAAAAAAAAAAAAAAAATAAAAAAAAAAAAAAAAAAAAAAGTCGGACTGTATTATATCACCTGCGAGTGTGTCAATGAGATTTATCATTGATTTGAGAATGAAAATTTTTGTATTATCGTCTGGCACTTCTACATGTGATTTCAGATTCAACATCAGAGAGTAGGTTGTTTACGGGAATGTTCCGTCCATTAAATTTTGATAAAATATTGTCTTCCTTGATTATTGTTATGAGATTTTGTGTCTTTGGTGGAGGGTGTGGAGAGTTGCTATCGGAAGTCGTAGACGTGTTTGGAGTTGGTGAGATTTTGGCAGAGCGTGAACGAATACAATGATTGTGTATGGGTTGAGATGTTTGGAGCCACTTAAAAAGGTATAAACACAAAGGTAACAGAAAGTAGCCATTAGGTGAATCCTATTACGTAAACTGTATCTGCTTACCAAAGATGATATGGTGATGGTCTGGCTCCTGGATGATGATGTATTTTGGCTCGTGGTGAGGTGAGATGAACACAGATGGTATAGTGCTGTAGAGCAAAATAAGTATGAATATGTGTATATAATTTTACTGGTGAAAAATGTAATACCACATTTGTCGATTACATGAAAACCACAATCGGAGCAACAAAAGACTGGAGACAAGGAATCTATATATTTCAATTGCAAACTGGAATCCTCTGAAGAGGATTGCAGTTTGCAACCAAAATATATGGACTCCCTGTCTCCAGTCTTTTTTGTTCCAACTGTGGTTTTCACGTTGTAACGTAATATTAGATATTACGTCATATGTGTAATTATGTTATAGAATTGTGTTCCTTTGTATTACATAACTATGTTCATATTTCTTGTCTATGTATGTATTGTAACAATGTTAAGCAGTAACGCCCGTCCACTATATGTAATCTTGTCTACGTGCGGAG
This sequence comes from Oratosquilla oratoria, assembly GCF_046742065.1. Lineage (NCBI taxonomy): Eukaryota > Metazoa > Arthropoda > Malacostraca > Stomatopoda > Squillidae > Oratosquilla > Oratosquilla oratoria. The sequence goes on from NC_134816.1 coordinate 11,943,672, forward strand.
AGAGGTGCGCACTCTTGTAGAACAAACAGACAAGCGAAATCCTGAATAGTTCGGAGCGCACAGATTTGACAGTTACTAAATAAGTAGATTGTTCAAGCGAGTCGAGGGTCCTAAAACTACCCATGTTGACGTGTTAACTTACCCTCCTCCTCACCCGCACCCTTAACCGGAAGTATCCCGCTTCCGGTCCAATGGTATATAAGCGGTGGAAATCGCTGACTCCTTGTCATTTCTCGCTCTATTGATCTCTTGATAAAAATACAAGTTTGGACTCATGAGACGATTGGTGTGAAGTGATCACCCTTTTTGCCTACATTACGTGTCTGATATACATTGCATTACTTTATACTTATTTTTGTACTTATTACTTATTCTGATGCATGTTCCTGATCTCTTTGTACTTAGATAGTACCATATTGTATACTTATCTTGTGTTTCTTATTTGAACGATAATTTCCATATTCTTATAATCATGTAACGGTCCCATTGACCCTACTGCCCATTCTCTTTTGTGTTGATTGCCTGTAAATATTTTCCATTAATAATTTCGTTTACTAGTTTTATCGCTAGTTTAATATTCCTTTCCTGGAATCTTCTTTGTTACCTTTACTTCTAGTCTTACGAATTATCTAGGCCCTGACCAGATAGTTCAGTCCTACAGTGGCTTCTAGAAGTGAGCTGGTTCTTAAGCACTTAGACGTTATACGTAACGTCTCTTCACTAACCAGCCCGCCCGTAACAAAGTGGCGACCCTTGCCAAGGATATTGGATCAGGTATTTAACACATTCTTTTAGAGATGGATGATATAATTCAAGAATTCGTTCAAAATCCCAAGGTAAGTTTCTTAAAGAAACAAACTAAAGACACTTTGATAGAAATAGGCAAACACTTTGGAGTAGACATTGATACAAGTTTGCGAAAGAAAAAAATACTTCAGGAACTCGTTGAAAATCTGATCGAAGATGAGATCTTATCTCCAGAAGAGATTACAGCTATACAAATTCCTTCAAATAGGTTAGAAATAGAGGCACGACTAACCGAACTTAAGATTAAGGAGATTGAATTAAAGGTCAGGAGAGTAGAAATTGAGGAGGAAGCTAAACTGAAACAAATGCAAATTGAGGCAGAATTTAAAGCTAAAGAGGAGGAAACTAAACTGAAACAAATGCAAATTGAGGCAGAATTTAAAGCTAGAGAAGAGGAAGCTAAAGTGAAACAAGTAGCTAAAGAGGAGGAAACTAAACTGAAACAAATGCAAATTGAGGCAGAATTTAGAGCTAGAGAAGAGGAAGCTAAAGTGAAACAAATAGAAAGAGAGGACGAAACTAAAATCAAATTGGCAGAATTTAAAGCTAGAGAAGAGGAAGCTAAAGTGAAACAAGTAGAGTTAGAATTAAAGAAGGCTGAAGTAAAAGCTAGGATTGTTGATAGACAACCCGTAGTTCAGGAAGGTCATATAGATATTTCCAAGTATGTAAAACTTCTACCCCAATTTTCAGAAGGAGAGCCAGAAATTTTCTTTCTTCAGTGGGAAAAATTGGCGCAACAGTTACAAATCCCTAAAGAAAATTGGCCATTAATCATTCAAACACAATTTAAGGGTAAGGCTCAGCAAATTTATACTTCTCTTTCAGAAGCAGAAAGCGAGTATGATAATATGAAAGCTTGTATTTTAAAAGCTTTTGAACTAATACCAGAGGCCTATAGACAGAAATTCCGTAATTATAGGAAGACACCTCAGTTAACATACGTAGAATATGCGGCTCAACAAGAGAGGTTATTCAATAGGTGGTGTTTGGCTAGTGAAACGGACACCTTAGATAGACTTAAACAGTTGATTTTGTTGGAGCAGTTTAAGAATACCTTAGAGACAGATCTTAGGATTTTTATAGATGATCATGTTCCCGAAACTTTAACTAAAGCTGCTGTATTGGCTGATGAGTTCACACTAAATCATAAACCTAAGTCAAGACAAATGGAATCCCAAAAGTCAAAGTCATATATTCCAGATTCAACAAAATACTCTGATCCTTGGTCCCCAAAGAAACACTTTGAAAATCAGTCTAGCCCATCACATTTCAGTTACAGGTCTGATTTCAATCAATATCCTCCAAACCAACCTTGGCAAAGAATGGAAAGGTTTAAGACTAATCCCCCTGTAACTTGTTCATATTGTAAACAGGTTGGCCATCACATTTCTAATTGCAGAAAGAGACTGACACCCTCATTCTCCAATAAGACACCAACTCTTGTAAGTAATATAAAATCAGACGATTCAAAATCCTCTATTCAGGATAAACTACCAAAGAAGCCGGTATTGTCAAGTAATGTAGAACCCCCCTCATCAGATCATAATCCTTGTTTCAAACCATTTGTATCTTCAGGAACTATATCTCATAGTAGTAGTTCACAACAATATCCTATTTCCATACTCCGAGACACAGGAGCAAAGCAAAGTCTGATTTTAAATTCTGTCTTGCAGAATCTGGGTGAGTCATATACAGGTTATGATATATTGATAGAAGGAGTTGGAGGAATTGTAAAATGTCCATTACATAATGTTTTCTTGCGGTCTGATTTAACAACCGGAATGGTTAAAGTAGCAGTAGTAGACTCTCTTCCCATAGTAGGAATATCCTTATTGTTGGCCAATGACATCGCTGGAAGCAAAGTCATTTCTCCCTTAATAATAAATAACCCTAAGACCTCAGTAGAACCTTCAGATAACTTACAGTTGTTTCCCGCTTGTGCTGTAACCAGATCTCAGTACAAGAAATCTGAAGAGGAGACCTATAATTTAGAATCCCTATTCTCCCAAACTGACCCATCTTCTTCTTCACCAGTTTCTCTATCTAGAGCAGAATTAATCAAAGAACAGAAGTCAGATCATTCTCTTAAAAATTTGTACGAGATTGTTTCATCTCCAGAAGAAGTTGAAAATATGTCACGAGGTTTCTATATAGAAAACGGAGTCCTAATGCGAAAATGGAGAGCATCCACCGCAACCGCTGACCAGCCATGGCAAGTAAGGAATCAAATAGTCCTCCCTCTTGGTTTCAGGAATAATGTTCTAAGATTGGCTCATGATACTCCCTTAGCAGGTCACTTAGGGGTAAGAAAGACCTTGTTCAGCATAACCCAACATTTCCATTGGCCCACGGTTGTCAAAGATGTTGCCCAATATTGTAAAACATGTCATACATGTCAACTTGTAGGTAAGCCCAACCAGAAAATTGTAGAAGCTCCACTCCATCCCATTCCTGTAATGGAAGAGCCATTTAAAAAAGTTCTTATTGACTGTGTAGGACCTTTACCTCCTTCAAGTAAAGGAAATCAGTACATTCTCACAATCATGTGTATGAGCACTCGTTTTCCAGAAGCCATTCCTTTGAAAAATATTAAAGCTCAAAACATAATCAGAGAAATGTTGAAATATTTCACTATGGTAGGATTTCCTAAGAACATTCAAAGTGATCAAGGAAGTAATTTTCTTTCCAACAAGTTTAGAGAAACTCTTGTAACACTAAGTATAAATAATGTAACTTCCTCCGCCTATCATCCTCAATCACAAGGTGCTCTAGAGCGCTTTCACCAAACGCTCAAGACAATGTTAAGAATCTTCTGTGCTGAGAACACTCGAAATTGGGAAGACGGACTCCCCTTTTTGTTGTTCGCCACCCGAACAACAATTCAAGAAAGCCTTGGATTCAGCCCGTCAGAATTAGTCTTCGGTCATGAAGTCCGTGGTCCCCTAAAGATACTTCATGAACAATGGATGAAAGAAGAACCACCTGTTCCTTCTTTGAAATACGTGTCCCAGGTCACCGAGAAGTTGTTAGAAGCTTGGAAGTTGGCAAGAGAGAACTTGGCGAATGCTCAACGAGAAATGAAAGGTCGGTATGATAAAAATTCTAAACTTAGAACTTTCTCTCCAGGAGATCAAGTGTTACTTTATCTTCCCATACCAGGAGATCCATTGCAGGCTAAATACAAAGGACCCTATGAAGTCTTGTCCAGAGCCAGTGATCTCAACTACATAATCAAAACTCCAGAAAGAAGAAAGAGTTCCCGTCTCTGTCACATAAATACCTTAAAACCTTATCATTCCAGAGATCCAATTCCAATTTACAGCTCTACCACAATAGAATCGGAAGAGCCTCCTGATAACCTGCCTAATCCTCCTGAGATTCCCTTGGAAAACTCTCAGATACTACAAAATCTTCAGATAAAAGTAGGACACTTATCTGAGAAACAAGATGTAGCAGAACCATTGACTGACCTGTTGAGAAAAGACCACGACTTCGTGTGGACACCTACCTGTGAGACGGCCTTCAAAAACCTGAAGTCCCTTCTCACTAACGCACCAGTTCTAAGGGCACCCGATTTCCAACGACCCTTTCTTCTGCAAGTCGACGCCAGCGACACCGGTATCGGTGCCGCCCTCTTGCAAGAACACAATGAAGTTCTTCACGCTATCGCCTACTACAGCAAGAAGCTGTCCCCTGCGCAGAAGAACTACTCAACAATTGAGAGGGAGACGCTTGCTTTGGTCCAGGCCCTTATCCACTTCGAAGTCTACCTGGGTTCCTCAACTACCATTCAAGTATATTCGGATCACAACCCCTTAAAGTTCCTACAGACTATGAAAAACAAGAATCCGAGACTTACACGTTGGAGTTTATTTCTCCAACCCTTTAATCTAACAATTCATCATATAAAAGGCGTCTTTAATGTTTTAGCCGACGTCCTTTCTAGAACATAGCTTTTCAACAGAAAGTGAAAAGCTTTCCCAAACGGTGGAGGTGTAACGTAATATTAGATATTACGTCATATGTGTAATTATGTTATAGAATTGTGTTCCTTTGTATTACATAACTATGTTCATATTTCTTGTCTATGTATGTATTGTAACAATGTTAAGCAGTAACGCCCGTCCACTATATGTAATCTTGTCTACGTGCGGAGAGAGGTGCGCACTCTTGTAGAACAAACAGACAAGCGATATCCTGAATAGTTCGGAGCGCACAGATTTGACAGTTACTAAACAAGTAGATTGTTCAAGCGAGTCGAGGGTCCTAAAACTACCCATGTTGACGTGTGTTAACTTACCCTCCTCCTCACCCGCACCCTTAACCGGAAGTATCCCGCTTCCGGTCCAATGGTATATAAGCGGTGGAAATCGCTGACTCCTTGTCATTTCTCGCTCTATTGATCTCTTGATAAAAATACAAGTTTGGACTCATGAGACGATTGGTGTGAAGTGATTACCCTTTTTGCCTACATTACGTGTCTGATATACATTGCATTACTTTATACTTATTTTTGTACTTATTACTTATTCTGATGCATGTTCCTGATCTCTTTGTACTTAGATAGTACCATATTGTATACTTATCTTGTGTTTCTTATTTGAACGATAATTTCCATATTCTCATAATCATGTAACGGTCCCATTGACCCTACTGCCCATTCTCTTTTGTGTTGATTGCCTGTAAATATTTTCCATTAATAATTTCGTTCACTAGTTTTATCGCTAGTTTAATATTCCTTTCCTGGAATCTTCTTTGTTACCTTTACTTCTAGTCTTACGAATTATCTAGGCCCTGACCAGATAGTTCAGTCCTACAGTGGCTTCTAGAAGTGAGCTGGTTCTTAAGCACTTAGACGTTATACGTAACGTCTCTTCACTAACCAGCCCGCCCGTAACAACGTGATAAGAGGAAATGTGAAATTTTACAATGTAATACAGTTATATATATATATATATATATATATATATATATATATATATATATATATACATATATATGAACATTTCTAGAAGCTCCGCCATGGGATACGAACCTTGACCCGTCCGTCGATAATCACGACGCACGGGTCAGGGTTCGTATCCTATGGCGGAGCTTCTAGAAATGTTCAATCTGTCTTAAGAAACATACACATACATATATATATATATATATATATATATATTTATATATATATATATGTGTGTGTGTGTGTGTGTGTGTGTGTGTGTGTGTGTGTGTGTGTGTGTGTGAGTGCCGATTGCACTATGTATAAGAATATCTTGATGTATGATATTATACAGGTAAATTATGATATGTACTAAGGTTAATGACGAATCACGGCTTGTGACATTTGATCTGTGTCAAGTACCAATTGTATAATGTTCGAGTGTATTGACAAATTATGATATGTACTAAGGTTAATGACGAATCACGGCTTGTGACATTTGATCTGTGTCAAGTACCAATTGTATAATGTTCGAGTGTATTGACAAATTATGATATGTACTAAGGTTAATTACGAATCACGGCTTGTGACATATGATGTATATTAAGTATAGATTGTACAATGTCTAGGTGTAATATGAAAATATATGTGAGAAGATATCGATGACATGTGCGAGAAATAATTG
>NC_134816.1:11960093-11962593 GCF_046742065.1 Oratosquilla oratoria
GTGATATGTTGTAATTCAAGATCTAGAAATTCTTTGCTACATATACGAAATGCTCTGAGGAAGAAACCTATTACAATACCTGTTTTAGTTTTGTCATTATGTCCTGAATAGAAGTGTATATAGTCTTCTTTATTGGTGGGTTTCTGGTATACTGAAAATTTCACATTTTTATCTATTCTATGGATAATTGTGTCTAAGAAAGGTAATTTTCCGTTATTTTTATTTTCTGTAGTAAATTGTATATTTCCATTTATACTATTTAATCTCCTGAGTTTGTTGTTAATATCTGTATCATTAGGTACAATTACAAGTATGTCATCAACATACCCAAACCATTTATTATTCCTACCCATTATTGTCATGTGTTCTTCTGTTTCAATTATTTCCATGTATAAATTTGCTAACACTGCAGAAAGGGGACTACCCATGGCGAGGCCAGAATGCTGTCTGTATTCAATATTATTAAAAGTGAAAGCGCCAAATCCTACACAAAGAGAAATTAATTCGAGGTAATCTTTTTTGGGGACGGGTAGATCTTCATTTTTCAAATTATATACTACTCGTTCAACAACATTACACTCGAGTATATAAAGAGGTGACATCGTAGCTGGCTAGTTTCTTGTTATTGAAATCTAAATCTTTTAATCTGTTAATTAGATCCGAAGAATTTCGTAGACAAGCATCACTTATAGTTTCTAAAGGTTTAGCTAAACATTTGGCTAACTTATGAGGTTCACTATTGATTCCTGAAATAATGGGGCGCTTTTTCCACCTTCAGTCTTATATGTCATAATATAGTCTATATATATATATATATATATATATATATATATATATATATATGTATATATATATATATATATATATATATATATATATATATATATATATATATATATATACATATACCCGTCTGGTGCATTGGCTGCATATCATTCAGGCAAAGTAGCATGCAACTGACACTTTAAGGTCTATATGGAGCAGAGGCACACATCATTTTAGCTGTGATAGAGGAAATCTGTTCATAGAGAAGTGATGACACTTTTATTATACTTCGACTGTCCCTCCGTTATACTGCCCCCATCCCCACCCATTGTTACTGCCGTGTACCATTCCTTTGAATATTCATTTCCCTTTTTCGTCTAACACTGTGGTGTGGGAAAAGAATGCTGCCACCAAGTATTCCAACTTCAGTCGTACGAGGCAACAAAAGACGGGGGGACGGGGATAGGACTAGGAATTCTGTTACCTGTAGCCGCAACCAGTATCCTAAGGTTTTCGGTATTTTAATATGCGTGGATGTGGTACAGATGAAAGTAAAAGGGAAGAGATAGGTAGTATGTTTGTGAAAAGAAAGATGGATGTATTGGCATTGAGTGAAACTAAGTTGAAAGAGAGGGGCGAGTGTGAGTTTGGGAGTGTAGTTCGGAGGTTCTCAGGAATGAAAAGAGGACGAGGGGTAGAAAGGGTGACTATACTAATAAGAGAAGAGATAGGTAAGCGTGTAGTAGAATGGAGGGAAGTTTCTTAAAGGTTAATGTGAATGAAGGTGAATCTGGAAAGGGAGATGTGGGTCTTTGTAGGTGTATATGGGCCTGGTAGTGAGAAGAGTGTAGAGGAATAGGAGGCTTTTTGGATAGATTTAAATGAGTGTATAGAGGGACAAGGGAGAAATGTCAATGTATTTGTATTGAGTGACTTTAATGCTGGGTTAGGAAATGAACCAATAGAAGTAGTGATTGGGAAGTGTGGAGTTCCAGGAAAAAATCGTAGTGGAGAGTTGATGGTGGATACATGTTTCGAAAGAGAGTTGATGATTGTAAATGAAGTGTTTAGGAAGAAAGTCAAGTATAAGTTCACATGGGAGAAAGTGATGAATGGAAGGGTGGCAGATAGCGTTAATGGATTATATAGTGGTAACCAGGAGTATAGCAGGAACAGTTAAGGATATACATGTTCTAAGGAGAGAGAGTGGGGGAATATCAGATCATTTTTTGATGGAAGGTAAGTTGAGAATGAAGGATAGATGGAGAAAGAGGAAAAGGGCAGAAGGTAGGGAGGTAGTTACAGTGAACTACTTAAATGAGAAAGAAAAGGAGAAGAAGTATAAGAAGAAGCTGAGAGAGGAGTAGGAGGGAATGAAAGATGGAGTAGAACTAGGAGTGGAGGAGGAATGGAGATAGTTCAAGGAGGAAATCATAAGTTGTGCAAAGGTAGTGTGTGGAACAACGAGAACGGGAGGTAATAGAAGGAAGAGTAGTGAGTGGTGGGATGAGGAAGCAAAGAAAAGTGTAGAAGAGAAGAAGCAGGTATTCGTAGATTGGTCACAAATTAGGACGAGGGAGTCATAAGAGAGGTAGAAGCCTCCTTCGGTATCTTTGGTGAGGTGCTATTTATCATGATCAGGGATCTGGTCAGATTAGCCTTACAGAAAATTCTAAAATTAATAGAAGAGTCTTTGTTTGTTGGAGTGACTCCTCTTTTTAAGATACCTTTTATG
>NC_134816.1:11965093-11967593 GCF_046742065.1 Oratosquilla oratoria
ACCGAAATAATTTCGGCCCTGGGCAGGATTCGAACCAAGAGCTGCGGGCCACTTCCGTGGCAGCTCGGCGTTCTACCAACTGCGCTACCGGGTCGTGTGTGTGTGTGTGTGTGTGTGTGTGTGTGTGTGTGTGTGTGTGTGTGTGTATGTGTGTGTGTGTTTGTGCGTGTATAAAACTGGATGAACAAGTGTAGCAGGCCTCACGACGATTGCGCTTGTGCACCCAACTCGCACAGAGTTTATGGAAGCCGAGCTCATTGTGGATTATTTGATAGGAATAAACATGTCTAACCTGCAGAGGACAAGCTACCTCGTCGATGATAGCTCGCCGGTTCACCATTATCATCCCTCGAACTTGCTGAATCGTTTTGTCAGTGGTGTAGGTTGACGGGCGTCCTCCCTTTTTTTTTTTTTTTTTTCTTCTTGCGTCACGTTTGTACGGGCACTTTAAACTCTTCGATCCACTCATACACAATTCTACGTGGTAGTACACTGCCCCGTATTGTGCCAAAAGCCTCCAATAAATTTCACCCTAACACACCGTCCGACCAGAGAAATCATGTCACTGCTCTTTGTTCTTCCTTGCATAGTGCTTGTGAAGCAACCATGTTTACACTGTAAAGGCAGAAAGGAAAGTGAAGGGATCATGCTCAAACCTCGATTGCGTGACCACAATAGTATCAAATATAAACATCCATGCGCAGAAATTAGTATGGAAACAATGTTGGTTCAATGATAATTATTCATGATCAAGTGATGGATACAGAATTTAGAATTGCAGATGTGAATTATTGAATTTCTTGTTTATTCCAAAGAAACTATGGAAGTGGAGAGGAAATCCTTCTCTACTCTTTCAATTTTTTTCTTTTATATATTATCTTTACATTCTTAGGAATAACAAATAGAGTTCCTGCAAAAATAGGAAGGCAAAACTGTGAGAGAAGGAACTGATAAATGACCTTCTTTGCATCACAAAGGTACAGTCAGTTTGGCTGAACCGATATCGAAATAAGGGAAGATAGAAGGCAAGGAGATTAATAATGATAAAGAGAAGTAGAACGTATGAACGTCGCTGTATCGGTGCATTAGACCATAATGATGACATAGTGTTGTGACTCAGGGAACTGTATTCTACTCCTTTGATCCGTTCGTCACCTCCGTAACTATTGGTTTAGTTCTGTTTACTGTTCTCTTCGTTTCCTTCTATATCTTTGTATTTCTTCTTTCACTTTAATTTTTTTTTCATCGTTGTCTTGAGTATTTCTTTCACTATATCTTTATGTAGGAAGTAAGTAATGTTTCTTTATGGGGTGAATTAAACTGAGGTACAATTTTCTTCTTTTCTTCCCGAATAATATTACACTTGGCTTGTCAATTTACACCAAGGGACTCCCCACTGGGATCCTCAATTTACTTCCTACGCCACCTCTGCATCGACGTCACGACTTTCCTAGTCCAATGATCTTTACTGTTACATCTAAGTGCCTCCCCTAAGGGCGTGACTTTACTCCCGTGAAACAATAAATTTTTCTCATCCTCCATCCTTTCTCCAATCAGAAAGGTTATTGCAGCTTCATAAGCAATACTGTTTACTCAAGCAATCACGATATCGACGCATGAATGGCTTAGTTTACGTATTGTTACATCAGCATTAAAATCTTGTCCCTAGCTGTTGTTTATAAACTTTAGACGAGGAGCGAGATTATGCAACTCCTTCGCGGCTATTGTTTACCATACATCAAACTCATAAAATGAAATTCTCGCCACCTACTCCTCTATCTACCTTACTTGTCTATCTATATCTACCAGCCTCTTACACTCCTGGAAGCTAGGAAGTTGGAGGATGGGTATATAAAAGAGAGAGAGAGAGAGAGAGAGCAGGAGAGGGAGGGAGAGGAAAGGAGAGGTAGGGAAAGGGTGGTGGAGAAAGGGAAAGGGAGGGAGGGGGAGGAAGAGGAAAAGAGGGAGGGGATGGGGAGGGAGAGAGAGAGAGAGAGAGAGAGAGAGAGAGAGAGAGAGAGAAGGCGAAGGAAAGAGAAATGGAGAAAGTAAAAGAGAAGGGATGCGGGAACGAGGGAGGTTGATGGTTGAGAAAAGAAGGGAGGCTGGAACTAAATCGGATGAGAGAGGGAGGAAGGAAGAGTGAGAAGATGATAAGGTAAGAAGGAAGAGGAGGCAAACGAGAGGAGGTAGGAGGCGCTAGAATCAGAGGGTGAAGCGGATAAGAAAACATTGGCGGATGAAAGAGACGTAATCGAGGGAATGATCGAAGAATGAGATTAAGAGTGAGGGTTGGAAAAAGAAGACAAGATAGGAATGTATACGAGCGAGCAAAGGATAAAGCCTAGGGCAACGTTATTATTCTTAATATATATATAATCTGTCTACCCAGATGATTTATGTTCTTAATTAATTAAATAATGGCTTCCGGAAGCTGAATATTATTGTCTGTCACTTGATCGAAAAATTAATAAAGTATATATGGAATTCAGAGTTATTA
>NC_134816.1:11970093-11995093 GCF_046742065.1 Oratosquilla oratoria
TAACTCAGTTTAACCAAACCTAACATAACTTGCCCAAACCCCCAAAAAAAGACATAAGAGCCTTCGTGAAAGAGACACCTCAAAGACGGTAATGACACCATGTGGCAGCCCATCCAATGTCGACCAATCTGAGCGAGGAGAAAGTAGAGGGATTTGGAGCAAAAGGTAGGTGGATAAAATCTTGTCAAAGGGGAGAAATGGGTAGAGATGATCATGATAGAGATAATTGTCATATTATATAGATAAGCTATATTTAGTAAAAGAAAATAAAACTCATGATGAGCATAAAAAGTAGACGAAATAAAGCACGCTAAAGAAAAATGTCATAATGGGTAGAAGGGATCATGCATCGAATTAATTCTAGCGTCACGAACTTTCCCTCTTCAGAAGGCTGGGATTATGCTTCTTTATAAAGGATTCTTTAAAGTAAAGAATTTAATGCACTTTGTCCTTACTACGAACTAGCTTGCCACCACACAGACTCGAAAAATCTTCAGTCTTGACTTTTCGCCCAAGTACTAGGATAGCATTAGGTTTCATTACTTGGACGGCTACGAATAGAAGTGCAGAGGTAATAATAAAACTCTATCTAGCGTTAGTTAGGCTCATCCTTGACTATGCGGTACATTTTTAATCTCCGTCCTATAGAATGGGCATCAGTTCACTAGAATCAGTACAGAGGGGAATGATCAAAATGAGACATGGGCTCAGAAATTTACCTTATGAGGAGAGGGTTAAGCGCCTTAACTTATACTCTCTTGTAAGACGCAGAGTGCGGGATGATCTAATAAAGGTGTTCAAGTGGATCAAAGGCTTTAGAAAGGGAGACGCAAACAAGGCCATTATATTCATAGGACAAGGTAGGACTCGCGGTAATGGATTTAAATTGGACAAATTTATATTTGAGAAGGAAATTGGCAAGAATTGGTTTACTAATAGGGTGGTCAATATATGGAATAGACTTAGTAACCATGTAGTGAGCGCTGAAACTATCGGTTGTTTTAAGAAACGGTTAGACAACTTTATGGATGGGGTGACAGGTGTTAATGGACATGGAACTGCCTAGTGTAGGCTTTATAGTCTCTTGCAGTATCCTTCGTTTTTATGTTCTTTAAGCCGCTAAACCATCGAGCATCCCAGAAATTATCTTAACAGGCCTAAACATTTTGATAAGTGAAATAGACAAGATTAATAAAAATAGATAAGTAAAATGAATAAATAATCATAAAAAATAATGGTAGGTACAACGGCCTGAAAAGTGTACAAAGGAACTGAAGGTTGGCCTACATGTCGGATTTCACTCACAAAGACATCAGCCGGAGAAGCCCCGTATCCTCCGCCAGAGTCTTCAAAACATGGACAGAAACCACTAAAGGCCATAGTGTATTTGTCCATCTTGTTCGGAAATAGGTTTGAGCAACTATCCCTCTTCCCCTCTAATACACACACACACACACACACACATATATATATATATATATATATATGCAGAGGCAAAGATGTTCTTACAAACCTCATTGTGGGAGTTTGTAATAAACTAGTTCCTTTTTTGGGATAGAAGCCCAAAGGGAAGGGGAAATAGAGTGTACTTGGGAAAACAGTGTAAAGTATAGCATTGTAGAACAATATGCCAGTATAGGACAAAATATAATTCTAGGATATAAAGTCGATAGAGGACGAAATGTTACATTAGGATGTAATGTCAAAGGACAAAATATCACAATAGGATGTAATGTCAGTGGGGGACAAAATATCACGATGGGATCAAATGATAGTGGAGAACAAAATATCATGATGGGATGTAATGATAATGGAGGAGAAAATATCACGGTAGGATATAATGTCAGTGGAGGACAAAATATAGTTTTAGGAAGGGATGCCGGACAGAATGTCAATGAAGGCCAAAATATCACGATGGAATGTAATGACAGTGGAAGAAAAAAGATCACGATGGGATGTAATTGCAGTGGGGGGGAAATATCACGGTAGGATATAATGTCACTGGAGGACATAATATAATTTTAGGAAGGGATGCCGGACAGAATGTCAATGAACGATGGGAGGCCGGTGTGAATTTTGTTGTGAAAAATGTTAATGAGGCATTGAATGTCAATGAAGGACCAAATAATGATATAGAGTAAGGTGTTAATAAAACCATGTACTTTAATGCTCGTAGTATTAGGAACAAATTTCAAGAAATAGAGGCGTATGTCAAAAGCGAAAATCTCGATATGATAGGAATAACCGAGACATGGTTAAAAGGTAAAGAGTTCGAAGCTGAATTTAATGTTGCGGAATTTTTTTTTTTATCAGGATAGAAACCACAAGAAAGGTGGGGGTGTTCTGTTGTACGTTAAAAACAATGTCCATGCTTGTGTTTTAGAGAAAATGAAACAGGATGCATATGATAGTTTGTGGGTTGAGTTAACCAAAACAATTTAAAAAAAACAACTGAATATAGGTGTAATATATAGGCCAAATACATTATCATTAGCAGACGACAAACTGTTACTTAAAAAAATGTCTAGTTTCTGCCACCGGGATTTATTGATAATGGGTGATTTCAATTTTACTTATATTGATTGGGTTACCCTTGAACATGGCCATATAGGTAGTCGCTTGATTGATTTTCTCGTTGACAATTACTTAGTTCAGCATGTAAAAGAGCCCACTAGATATGGAAACTTACTCGATCTATTGATCACTAGCCGCGAAAGCATGATAACTGATGTAGAAGTCGGTGAAAATGTTACAAATAGCGATAACAAATTAGATTCAAACTCCTAAAAAAAATAGAATAGATACTTGTGTTTCTAAAGTACCCGATGTCAGTAAAGCTCAGTTCATAGGACTACGTCAGGAGCTTCAGCTTACAGAATGCGAGGCAAGATTAAGCGAAAGACCTGTAGATCAGATGTGGGAAATATTTCAAAATACGCTCACTAAGATGATTCAAACTTACATTCCTTTTAAGGACAGACGTCCCCCAAATCAGGCTCGCCCAAAGTGGCTCGACAAAGAAACGGAAAAAGTATTGCTAAAAGAGATAGGCTTATAAGAAATATAAGTGTTCTGGTACATTTAATGACTATGAAAGTTATGTATCAATGCAGAGAGATGTAAAAAAGACAATAAAAAAAAATAGCGACAATACGAAATGAATATCGCTGATAAATCCAAAGAGAATCCCAAAGAATTCTATAGTTACATTAGAGATAAAAAGGTTGTTAGGAACAACATTGGCCCACTATTATCTGCTGATGGTCAACTTGAATATTCAAATGAAGGATTGTGTAATATTTCAAACAATTATCTTAGCTCTGTATTCGCAAACGAAACACCTCAAAGTGAACTCCAAGCTGAAACCTGTGAAAAGTCTAGGGTAAATTTACTCACTACGGTAAATATAACAAAAGAAAAAATTAAAAGATGTATAGAGAAACTCCAAGTTAATAAAACACCAGGGGCTGACGGTTGCATCCAAGAATCTTAAAGGAAATGAAAAATGAGATTGTTGTTCCATTAGAAATTATTTTCAGTAAATCCATCATATCCGGAGATGTCCCAAGAGAATGGAAGCTAGCAAACGTTACTCCCATATTCAAAAAAGGTGACACAAAGAAACCAAATAACTATAGGCCTATAAGTTTGACCTCAATCGTAGGAAAAATAATGGAAACTATCATCAGAGATGCTATCGAACATCATTTAGAAAGTAACCATTTGATAAATGATAGCCAGCATGGTTTCAGACGGAAACGTTCTTGCGTGACTAACTTACTCGAATTCTACAACACAGTTATCTTGAATTGTGACAAAAGAAACAATATAGATTTAATATATCTAGACTTTGCAAAAGCTTTTGATACCGTCCCCCACGAAAGACTACTTACTAAATTAGCCTCACACGGAATAAGTGGTACCCTATTAAGTTGGACTAGAAATTGTTTGAATGATCGAATACAGAGAGTTGTTTTAAATGGGAAAACATCTAGATGGAAAAATGTTACAAGTGAAGTTCCTCAGGGTTCCGTTCTTGGACCATTTCTATTTATAGTATATGTAAATGATATAGACCATGGACTAAAATCTACTGTTTTCAAATTTGCTGATGATTCAAAATTGTGTGGAATGGCAAATGATCACTTAAACCAATTAAATATTCAAGAAGATTTAGATAAATTACAGCAATGGTCTGAAACCTGGCTAATGAAATTTATCACAAGTAAATGCAAGGTAATACACATAGGTAAAAATAACAGTAAGTACGATTACAAGTTATTTGGAAATTCGTTAACAAAGTGAATAGTGAAAAAGATCTCGGCGTAATTATCAGTAACGATCTCAAATCATCCAAGCAGTGTATTTCAGCCTCTGAGAAAGCAAATAAGATTCTAGGACTGATTCCGCGATCTTTTGATTTCAAAAGTCCATCACTCATTAACAAGCTATATAAATTGTTAGTTCATCCACATTTGGAATATGCTGTTTCCGTATGGTTACCGAGATAGTACAACGGCGCGCCACAAAACTGATTCCATATATCAAAAATAAATCATACGAAAATCGGCTAAAACAAATGAATCTGTTTTCCCTAAAAAAGCGTAGACTCAGAGGTGAGCTTGATACAGATCTTTAAAATTCTAAAGGGAATTGACAACATCAAAAGTGACAAAAATTTCACATTGAATGAGAATCAGACAAGAAACAATGATCTCAAACTGTTCGGAAATAGATGCAATTTAGGAGTGGGAAGAAACAACTTCGCCAACCGTGTAGTTAATGAATGGAATAAACCTCCTGCATAGGCAGAGCAATGTAGTTCAGTTCGAAGCTTTAAGAATCATTTAGATAAACACCTAAGCAAGATGCTGTAGTTATTATAGTTTATTTTGTATTATTTGTTATTGTTTTGCTATCATTTGTCTGTTTGATTCTCATTAATTATTAGTTATATGTCAATTTATTATTATTTACTATTTATCTGTTTGTTTATTATTTATGTATTTTATTTGTCATATACATTATTATAGTTTTTATTTATTCATTTATCATTATTTAGATTTTTTTGCATCCGACCGAGATATGGACCAAGAGGTCTTCTGTCGGTATGCTCCACCTTTTTAATCCTTTGTAATATATATATATATATATATATATATATACATATATATGTATATACATATATATATATATATATACATATATATACATATATATATATACATATATATAAATATATATACATATATATATATATACACATATATATAAATATATATATATATATATATATATATATATATGAGTGGAAGGTGGCAAGGGGACGCAGGATGATGCAGGAATGAATATATTCTCTAACGTTTCGACGGATGTCTTCCTCAGAGAGACTACATACCATCAGATTTTGTGAACATTATATACCCACGTTCTGGCTCATCTTGCCGGCCGTCTGGGAAAAGAGACCGCTGGTTGGCTAACCGTTCCCCATCCCTTGCGAGCTAGCGCAGCTAAGGTTATTCTCGCTGCGAGTCGCGCCAGGCTAACATATCCTTCTCGGTGACTGGTAACTGGGCTCGTTGTGATGTGTGCGGCTTCTATGATTTTTCTTAATCTCTTTCCCAGTCCTTGATGGAGAACCTCGACGTTATTCCAGTTGGGGAGATGTCCGTGTGTATCTATGTGCACCACCAAGAAGTTAGAAGTTCTGTGGTGGCGTAGATCTCTCTTGCGCTCGTACACTCTTTTTTCGATGCCACGAGATGACTCTCCGTAGTACGCAGCCGGACATCCTCCCCATCCTCCTGCGTCCCCTTGCCAGCTTCGACTCATCTGTCTCCACTTTATACTACAACACACACACACACACACACACACACACACACACACACACACACACACACACACACACACATATATATATATATATATATATATAAATATATATATATATATATATATATATATATATATATATATATATATATATGATGAAGGTGGAAAAAGAAGTCACGAGTCTAGTTCCGAGTTCCTGAGTTTATTCCTGACCGGTTTCGCTCTATACTTCTTCAGAGGAATGTGACTCTGGAGTGAAGCTGGCGGTATACATAGTCTGAGTAGGACCGCGTTCCCTCCTTGGAGGTGCGTTCCGATTGGTTGTACAATGGTTTATAATTCTTGATACAATGAACAATAGTTATAATACAGTATACAATAAATTTTTGTGATGTTATTATAAAACAGCTCCGGTGTGTGTGGAATGTTGATCGAGGGTGTAACAGTGTAAGTGAAGTGAGTGGTGTAAATATGTGGGGATCCTAAAAAGTGCCATAAGATAACTTATAGTATTAAATAATACTTCCTGGGTTGAGGGCTTGAGGCCGGTCAGTTCGTATTTTTATTTTTATTTTTACTATATATTTCTTTGGCATTTATTTATTCATTGTTTTATTCTTGTTTCATTTTATATTACTTCATTTTAAATTAAATTACATTACTATTTATTATCTTATGTACTAATTAATCTATATCTTAGGTCATAAAATGATGTGTCAAAGAGAACGTTGCCCACTATCCCATTATTATTATTATTGTTATTATTTTTATTTTTATTCTGTCCGAATATGTCCGAATATGTTATTATCCATTTATTTATTTATTTATTATTTGCAGTATCATATGTAAAACTGTACCATATATGAATATGTATGTATTTTTTGATAACATTCTGTCACACAACGATATGCGATGAGATGTCATGTCACTTTAAATTTATCACATTATTTTTATTTATTGATTTATTTTTATTTTCATTTTATTTTATTTTATTCTATTTTGTTTTATTCTATTCTATTTATCTTTATATTATTTAATACTATAAGTTATCTTATGGCACTTTTTAGGATCCCCACATATTTACACCACTCACTTCACTCACACTGTTACACCCTCGATCAACATTCCACACACACCGGAGCTGTTTTATAATAACATCACAAAAATTTATTGTATACTGTATTAGAACTATTGTTCATTATATTAAGAATTATAAACCATTGTACAAGCAAACGGAACCCACCTCCAAGGAGGGAACGCGGTCCTACTCAGACTATGTATACCGCCAGCTTCACTCCAGAGTCACATTCCTCTGAAGAAGCATAGAGCGAAACCGGTCAGGAATAAACTCAGGAACTCGGAACTAGACTCGTGACTTCTTTTTCCACCTTCATCAACTTCTCACAATGTACCAGCATATATATATATATATATATATATATATATATATATATATATATATATATATATACACACACACATATATATATATATATATATATATATATATATATATATATGCGGAAAAAACACCAAGGAAAAAGATAAACTGATGACCAAGCGCTTTCGTCTATTCAGAAATCCTCAGGGTACATAGAAATGAAAAAAGAATACAAGAATATATACACAGAGTATAAGGTCAGGAAGGGAACCGGGAAAGGTTGTGAGGCTCTATTGTCGACCTCAAAAAATTCCATGTAAAGATTACTAAGAACTGGAGAAAGTGGGTTATCCATAGCCATACTATACTTTTACTGGAAATAATTGCCGTCAAATACAAAATATGAGTCAACAATGCATAATCTAATTAAATCAATGATAGTGGTGGTAGGTAGTGGCAACCCATGTTTCTTCAATTCTTCTTCAAGGTACACCAATAAATAAAAAACAGATACACTCAATAAAGTTTCCATTTTGTCAATGTAATCGTTCTTATTCATGCATGTTACTAAAGCAGATAAGTGTAATAGTGTTGTATTACTGAATAAGAACGATTACATTGACAAAATGGAAACTTTATTGAGTGATGTTAATGTAATCGTTCTTATTCATGCATTTTACTAAAGCAGGTAAGAGTAATAGTGTTGTAATACTGAATAAGAACGATTACATTGACAAAAGGAAACTTTATTGAGTGATGAAAACACATACACTAAGTTAAAGAAAAATCCTTTAGAGTCCGTCAACAACCAATTTAGATCAAAATTGAAACAACTTTTAAAAGGTCATGACCACTTTATCAGAGTTTTCATCCACTTCACCTTCTCTGCCATACATGTATGGATTAATCAAAACCCACAAGCCTAATAACCCAGTGAGACCTATTACTTGTTCCATAGATCTGCCAGTTATAAATTATCTAAGTGGCTTGTGTCTATTTTAAGTTCCCTTGTAGGCTCCATCTCCAGTAACCACATTAAGAACAATGTAGATTTAGTTGATAAGCTTAATAACCTAAATTTAAATTACCATTTAAATTGATAAGTTATGATGTTACTTCGTTATTTCCTCGTGTACCTGTTTTTTATTTGTTGGTGTACCTTGAAGAAGAATTGAAGAAACATGACTTGCCACTACCTACCACCACTATCATTTATTTAATTAGATTATGCATTGTTGACTCATATTTTGTATTTGACGGTAATTATTTCCAGCAAAAGTTTGGTATGGCTATGGGTAACCCATTTTCTCCAGTTCTTAGCAATCTTTACATGGAATTTTTTAAAACTAAGTTATTACCTAAGATTCTCCCCAATCATGTCATATGGTACAGACACATTGATGATATCTTATGTATTTGGCCTGCAAATGATGATCCTACTTTGTTCTTAACTAAACTCAATGCCTTGGTCCCTTCCATTAAATTTACCATGGAAATAAAAGAAAATAATCATTTACCTTTCCTTGATGTAATGATTTACAGAAAGGAAAGGTCCTTCAAATTTGACGTCTATAGAAAACCCACCAATGTCCTTTCATACGTACATTTTTACTCGTCTCATCATTGCAGGACAAAGATGTCAGTGTTGTCATCAATGTTTCTGAGAGCCCATAGAATTTGCAGTCCGGAGTTTTTGGATGATGAACTCTTAAGAATATTTGACATAGCTTCAAATCAAAATATCCTAAGCACCTCGTGGAGCTTTCTTATAAATCGGCAAAAAAATCTTTCTACGAGGAAAAAGCTAATAAAACCTTTAATGTAAATAACCTACTTGTACTGCCTTTCAACGAGAATTTCGTCAAACTACCTCATATTCTTAACTTTCAACATTCAAGTGGCATTTAAGAACTCCAATACAGTTAGAAGTCTTTTAATTAAAAAATCTCCTTATAAGGAAGAAGGATGCATATATTCAATTCCATGTAAAAATTGCGACAAATGCTATATTGGTCAGACTGGAAAAGAATTAAAAGTAAGTTTAAAACAACATCAATATAGCGTCAAGAGTGGGCAAATTTCTAATGCATTATTTATTCACCTAAGGGATTTTAATAATTGCATTTATTGGGAGGGTGCTAAAGAAATGGTTAAAAATAAGTCATATTTGACTAGAAATATAATAGAATCCAGTCTGATCAAAGATACATTTGTCAATAACTTAAATTTAAGTCATGGCATGTACAAACTGGACAATTTTATTGTGAAAAAGTAGTAGCCCAAACGTCCGCTGCCGCGAACGGGTGAGGTCGACAATTGAACCTCACAACCTTTCCCGGTTCCCTTCCTGACCTTATACTCTGTGTATATATTCCTGTATTCTTTTTTCACTTCTATGTACCCTGAGGATGTCTGAATAGACGAAAGCGCTTGGTCATCAGTTTATCTTTTTCCTTGGTGTTTTTTCCGCATATTTAGAATCATGAGTTTATGTGATTTCTCATACATACATGCATATATATATATATATATATATATATATATATATATATATATATATATATATATATATATATATATATGTATATAGTAAAAAGTATATAAGCTAAAATATAAATATATTAAGTTGAAATATATAAAATTGAATACAAATAAGAAAATAAATGAAAATAAAAATCAATATCATATATCATTATCGATAACCACCACTTCCATTCTTTGGGACAATATTGCTCCTGAGAGGTGAAGTCATTGAGATGGCAAACGAAACTTAAAGCGGAATATAAGGAAAGAGGAGTAGTAATAATTGAAAAAGATCATCCCTGTATGAGAAGAAATATGAACAGCTTTGGTTCTTAGGGATATCATCACTGTCTCTGAGATATCTAATATATGGCAAATTTGCACTCGGACAAAATAAGAGGAAGTATAAAAGCCAGATGGAGAGACCGGTAACTTAGGAGAAAAGAAATAGAAGACAGGAGATAAAGAAAGAGAAGGAAGCGAATAGATAAACGAGTGATAAGAAAGTATGAGAAGAGTAAGAGGAGGGGGTGCGCGTAGAGAATCTAAGCGAGTGAAGTATTTCTGCATGCGACAGAAAGAAAGTGTGTCAGATTTGCATAATTCGCAGCCAACAAGTGGAGACGATGAGCTGGTTGCTGTGGAAATAGATCTCGTTATTGGGGAGTGTAATGGTATTGTCGGTTCGAGTTTCGAGCTAAATTTCTCCAAGTCAAAGGCGAGAACAAGGATGAAACAGCGTGTAAGAAGGTCAAGGCTTATGTGTCACTGTTGATTAATGACGGTAAATATAGTGCGATATTAGTGTTACTATACAGACATATTTTTTAGCGTGATAACAGATAAAGAGGAGTCTTGATGTGGTTGGTGAGGGATAAAATATATTGTTGACCCGTTTATATGAATATAAATTTCCCCAAGTCTTGTGTTAAAGGAATGATGAAATAGAGAAATAGAGTCAAACAACGCCATAGCTTTTGTGTCACTGTTTATCAATGACGATATATTTGTTGTGATATAAGTAATACAAAGAAAACTAGATTATAAGGAAAGTATTTCTGTTAACAAGCAAAGAATCTCGATTCCATTGTTAGGCCATGAACATGTCGGCCCGGAAGGTGGCAGAATATTGACTGCTGTCGGATCCAATAAATGCCGGACGATTGAACGCCGTCGACACCAATCCGCGCCGGATTAGTGAGGTAGAGGACAGACGTAAGTGATTTGAAAACACTCCCATTTTCCGTCGAAGGTGTTCTCTGTTCCGTATTTACACGATAAAAGGGTATTCAACTAGTGCAGATGCAATTCATTTGGTGTATTGCCCAGGATGCCTCTTTTCTTCACAAATTTCCAGGACTTCGAGGCAAGGATAGTATTGGTTATTGGTGCTGACGTTATGGAGCCAACGTGTAACTCGATGCTGTACCTTAAGGCATTAATGTTGTCATGGTGTGTTAGACACAAAGTTAATGGTTGATGGATGATTAATGGAATACCAGGATCCTTCTGTCGTGACGAAGGGGGATGGTGGGAGTTTTCAGGTAATAGTGGATGTTGCCTTGTGTGTGTGTGTGTAAGTGTGTGTGTGTGTGTGTGTGTGTGTGTGTGTGTACGTGTGTGTGTGCGTGTATGTGTGTGCGTGTGTGCGTGTGTGTGTGCGTGTGTGTGTGCGTGTGTGTGCGTGTGTGTGTGTGTGTGTGTGTGTGCGTGCGTGCGTGTGTGTGTGTGTGTGCGTGTGTGTGTGTGTATGCGCGTGTGTGTATGATTCTAAAGAACAAAATCATTCTGAAAACAGAAGCATGGCTTATGTTGTAAAACTTTATAAACGTGTAAAGAAAACGCTGCATGTTTCTTCGTGGTTACCGGTTATTGTTTTTAACTTCGTTTCATATTTTGGAAATTGAAATGGACAGACAGACAGACAGACAGACGGACGACCGGACAAACCGACGAACGGACAGATAAACTGACAGAGGGACAGACGGATGGACAGACAAACGGATGGACAGACAGACGGATGGACGGACGAATGGACAGACGGGTGGACGGACAGACAGATGAACGAACAGATAGACAGACAGACAGACAGGCGGTTAGATAGACTGACGGAGGGACAGGATGACAAAGAGACAGACAGATAGCCTGACCAAAGGACAGACTGACAAACAGACAGAAAGATAGACAGACAGAAAGACAGACAGCTAGACAGAAAGTGAGGCAGACAAACAGGCAGACGGAAAAATAGAGACAGACTGATAGATGGGCAGAGGGACATATAGACAGACGGACAGATAGACAGACAGGCAGAAAGACAGCCAGACACACATACACATACACACACACACACACACACACACACACACACACACACACACACACACACACACACACAAACACGTACACACAGCAATACCCATAGATCGGTCATACAAGTTCTGAGCTCTCTTCCGGGCAAGAAATAGCTGTCGATCACGAGTAATGCACGTATACCAAGGTGAATACACATAAACAGACAGACAGACAGACAGACAGACAAACAAACAGACAGACAGACAGACAGACACAGTTGGTCTTGCTCTATTCCCGCTCACTTTTATTGTTTGCTTAACTATAAGGGATTCATTTACTGCTTACACGGCAAAAGTCACTTTAAAATGTTATTACTAAGTTATTTTGTACCTTCTTATTTATATGTTTTCAATCACCTGTTTAATTCCTTTCATTTTTTGTTTGTTTTCATTTAAATATATTCTAATGGAAATTCTCTTTATCGTTTGTTGTTTGCCGTTGGGTCCCTTTCATTTTCTTTACTCTTGTTACTCTATTTTATCCACACTTAAAAGTTGATGACTTAAGATAAACCAAAACAAGTTTTAGTGCAATATGGAATAAAAATGGGTTTCAAAGTAAGTTATGTATTCATGTTGATTTAATTTAATATACACGTATGCACAAAACTACAACCATAAGCTAAATGATGTCATAATACATGTAAATACTCAAACACGCACACACACACACACACGCGCGCACTCACACACACACACACGCACACACACGTATACACACACACACGTATACACACACACACGTATACACACACACTCGCACACACACAAACACACACACGAACACACACACACACACACGCGCGCACTCACACACACACACACACACACACACACACACAAACACGTATACACACACACTCGCGCGCACACACACAAACACACATAAATATATATATATATATATATATATGTATATATATATTTGTATATATGTATATATATATATATATTTGTATATATGTATATATATATATATATATTTGTATATATGTATATATATATATATATATATTTCTATATATATAAGTATATGTTACAATCAACACCGTGTGAGATCGAAACCTTTATTGGTTTCGATCTCACACGGTGTTGATTCTAGCAGTCTTGTCGGCTTTTGCCTTTGTGCTTCATATATGTATATATATATATATATATATATATATATATATATATATATATATATATGTTGAGACATTCTGACAGGTTGACATAAGCGGAATGGGAAACACAGGAGTCTTAGTCTTGAGTTTATTCCTGACTAGTTTCGCAGGTATGCTTTTTCAAAGGAATAGGTTTACAAACGGGCTGTGGGCATTATATACATGGAGTGGACCTCACCACCTCCCCGAGTTACCATAGTTGGTGACGAGTGTGAACATTACATTGTGGCTAACGTAACAGTGATGAAATTTTACAATTAAATATGATAACACTAATAACAAAGAAATTATCAATAGTAATTGTAACAATAGTAATGATAACAATGATGATAAAAATGATTTTTTTATAGTAATAATAATAATAATGGTAATAATGATAAGATAAAAGTAATAATAATAATAATAATAATAATAATAAAAATAAAAATATGATAATACCAATAACAAAGAAATTATTAATAGTGATTATAACAATAATAGTGATAACAATGATAATAAAAACGAAAAATTAAATATTTAAATAACAAGCAGCCGGACCTGGCTTCGCCAGGTGTGCTTGGCCTACGGCGTAGCTCGCTTCGCTTCGCTTGGCAATATTTCGTAAAGATTCTCTTAGCAATATTTCGTTAAGATTCTCTTGGTAATATTTTGTAAAGATTCTCTTGTTAACATTTGGTAAAGATTCTCTTGGCAATATTTCGTAAATATTTTCTCATTAATATTTCGTAAATATTTTCTCATTAATATTTCGTAAAGATTTTTTTGTCAGAATTCCGTAAAGATTCTCTTTTTCTTGTTAGCACCACTTTCTTTTTCCATGGTAATATTATTAACGTATTAGAGAAATATTTTTTTATGTTAGTGGAGTGGAGATTCTCTTGGCAATATTTCGTAAAGATTCTCTTAGCAATATTTCGTAAAGATTCTCTTGGTAATATTTCGTAAAGATTCTCTTGTTAACATTTGGGAAAGATTCTCTTGGCAATATTTCGTAAATATTTTCTTATTAATATTTCGTAAAGATTCTTTTGTCAGAATTCCGTAATTCCGTTTTTATGTATATAGATTCTCTTGGCAATATTTCGTAAAGATTCTCTTAGCGTTATTTCGTAAAGATTCTCTTGGTAATATTTCGTAAAGATTCTCTGAGTCTGAGTGAGATGTGTCCCAGGGAGTTAGTGTTTCCGGTGATGACTCATTTCCGGAGTAGGAGGTTGGAAGGTTTAGAGAGAGATATTTTTTTATGTATACACCCATGTTGTTGTGTATAGTAACCGTATAAATCGTTTTCTTCCAGACCGTCCCCGCGCCAGATCACTGTTAAAACACTCACCCCGGTCCATGACCCCCTGTTACCTTTTGTTCGGGTCACGCACTTTCGTTCAGAAATTTTAGTTTTGACCATTTCCATTTTTATTTAATTAGATAATAGTAACAATAATAATAACAACAATAATAATAAGAACAAAGATAATGAAAGTAATAATAATAGTGATGATAATAATAATAAAGATAATGATAATAAAAATAATGATAATAATAGTAATAATAATCATAATAATTATAATGACAATGATAAAAATAATAGTGTTGAAAATAAATAGTAATAAATAATATTAAGATATTAAATCATGATAAAGAAATAAAAAGTTGGGGATAATATATGGTGAAGGAACAATGTTGGGGGATATGTGAATTGGTAGCATGTGAAGTGGAGCAAGGTAGCATGGTGCAAGAAGGAACGTCAGAGTAAAAGGAAGAAAGCTGGAGAGGGTAGGCCGAAGTGGGAAAAAGGTATCTGGGAAGCCATTCATGGAGGGCAAGTGTCGCGGTAGATCTTGTCCATTTCAAGTCACCAGTTCTCTTGTTTGTGTTTTTGTGGTTGGCAATGTAAAGTGATTTAATTATTTTCCGTTGTTTCTTGTGTAGTCCTTTAGCTAGAATGGTGGAATCTTCCCAGTTAGGTAAGTGTCCCTCTGTGTCAATGTGGTTAACTAGAGCGTTGGTTTCTTGGTGGTGTCTAATGTCCGCTTTGTGTTCCCTGAGTCTGTTGTTATGTCCTCTGTATGTCTCTCCGTAGTATGCACAGTCACATCCTTTGCAGGAAATTTTGTAAAGTGACTATTGTATAGTGATCGAAATATACAGATCTCTATATCTTCGCTTATTCTTCTCCGAAGGTGGGTCATCAGTATTTTATATATATATATATATATATATATATATATATATATATATATATATATATATATATATGTATATATATATACATATATATATATACTTGTATATACAGTATATTTATATATATGTATATGTATATATATATATATATATATCCATATTTACATATACCAAGGATTATTCCCCCATACAAGGGAGGTAACCAAAGAGAAGAAGGCATAAAATCATTCCCACCCATTCCATCCCTATATACACTCCACACCCCTCCACCCTCTCTCTCATCTTAGCACCTCCTGGAT
Organism: Oratosquilla oratoria; assembly: GCF_046742065.1. Taxonomy (NCBI): domain Eukaryota; kingdom Metazoa; phylum Arthropoda; class Malacostraca; order Stomatopoda; family Squillidae; genus Oratosquilla; species Oratosquilla oratoria. The sequence continues at coordinate 11,985,830 of NC_134816.1, forward strand.
GACCCCCTGCACCTGTCCACTGCTCTCGGTCAGAAGTAGTGTCGCAAGACACAGCACATCCACAGCAAGGCCGCTTCATTAAATCAGTGACCCCCCTCTCCGTCCCCCCATGCAGAAAAGGAGAAGACGGGGAGAAATCTCTTCGGGCTGCGTCAAATTTTGCTCACACATACTACCTCACCTTCATCCCACACCCATTCCACCTCATGCATCACAACATCATCCATATACTTCCATTCTACATTCACCCCTGTTTTCTGTCCTCTCCCGTCCTTCCTCAGCAGACATTCCCCTCTTCCACAAAGCCCCCTTCACCCCATCCATCCACCCTATCCTAGGATGTCCCATCATGTTCACTCCCTCCAAATCTGCCTTCCATACCTCTTTTACTAGTCTTTCTTCATTCATTTTTTCCATGTGTCCAAACCATCCTAATACTCTCTCATCAACCCTATCTCCCAGCTCCCTTTCCACCCCTGTTCTCCTCCTCACCTCCTCATTTTTCACTCTATCCAGCCTAGTAACCCACATCATACTTCTCAGACACCTCATCTCAAACACATTCAAACTCCATCTCTCTTACTCTCTTATGTTCCATGTTTCTGCCCCATACAGTGCTGTTGGTACAATCACTCCTTCATTTAGTCTACTCTTAGCATCCATTCCCAAATGTCTATTCCTCATTACACTTTTTAATTCACCAAGGCATTTACTCGCTTCTCTCAATCTACATTCTACCTCCACCTTCACTCCACCTTTTCCTGCCCAATTTGCACCCAAGTATCTAAAACTATCCACTTCCTCCAGTCGCTCTCCCTTAATGCTCACTTCCAGTCTACTGCCACTTTCACCCCTTGTACATCTCATCACCTTACTTTTACCCACATTTATCTTCAACTTTCTTCTTTCACACACTCTCTCAAACTCTGTCACCAACTTCCTCAATCCCTTCTCCGATCCTGTATAAATGGGCAGGGGAATCTCTGTTAAACAAGTAGAGTTAAATGCGATTGCTAGTTCTGCTTTTTGTATTTTCTTTAAGGCATTCTCTTTGTATTATAAGGTGGTCTTATTGTCTTTATTAGATCTTAGATGATTTCTCCGTAGGAAGTCATATCTTCTGCCAAATAGCGATTTCGATTCTTTTGACTCTTCTTCAGTGGCTTAGTATAGTGGCTGTCTGTATGTTAGAGGTGCTATTGAACTGACAATGTCAGATGAATAGTATTTAAGGGCTGGACTAACTGTGTTGTGTACTCATTCTTGGTATTGATTAGTTCATCAGATCGGGTGATCTCTCCCTGTGCTGGTGCAACAGAGTACCCTCTCATGCTCGGTAGCTCTAGCAGGTCGGACATCTGGATGTTCAAATTTGGGACCATATCTTTGATTAATTGCGCTTCCGAGAAGGGGAGGCGACGGGTATCTTGGCATGTCGTTATGATGTTCGTATTTTTCACCATTATTTCTTTTATGAGGATTGTTTGATGTTCCTGAAAGAAAATGGTTGAATCCACTTTTATTGAATATTTGCCCACGATGAATATTTCCAAGGGTCAATGGACCCCAGATATAATATGAGGATTATTCATCATCAAACAAACTGTTAACAAGCTTCCTCCCTCTACCTCTGACCCGACCTCATGTCATCCTCAGGTCACATAAGGGTTGGGGTAGTGACATGTATTCTTTTCCCGGTTCCCTTCCCTTTGTAAGAGGCTGCTATTTATGAAAACATCCTCCTTCCACTTTGTACTACTAAAGAGGATTACAGTTAGCAATCGAAATATATAATTTCGCTTATTCAACTCTTTCTTTCGTCCGACTGTGGTGTTAGTTGTGAAATTAGATAATTTTATTATTAAGAAAATGGTAGCCCAAACGCTCGGGAATCTCAGTCCATAGGTCACTGGGAGAGATCGACCCATTAAGTGTATATTCCTTTTCTCTATTATACTTGTACCTTGTAAATGCCTGAATAGACGAAAGCGCTGGGTTTCATTTCTGTTATTTTCCTTGTGTTTTTTCGGCATAATTAGAATCACGCGTTCAAGTGATTTCTTCTGCAATATATAAATATATATATATATATATATATATATATATACACACACACACACACACACACATATATATATAAGTATGTATATATATACATAGTGTTACGAATCTCGCTCACCTATCTGACTTGCAATAGATTAAGTATGTGAAATGAGTTCCCAAGACCCCATGTCTTTGGGATAACTCAAATAGAAATTGTAAAGTTGTCAGACTCGTAACACATAGTAAGAGTGAATGGGTGACTGAGTTCCCAAGACCCCATGTCTTTGGGAAAACTCCAATAGAAATTACAAGGTCGCCACTTGATTTTATTAAAATCAAGAAAATCAAGAAAAATGAAACGCACAGAATAACGTTTAACACTATTCATTAAAACTCAACCGGATACATGAAGGATTACAATCACTAAACTTCAAGTGTGTAAATAAGTTTACATTCAAATGAGTAAATATATTTCAAAACAGAAGATTCCCGCTCGAAAACTTTTAACGGGGGTGAAAGAAGATTAATTAATTAATTAATACTTTACCAACGAAAAACACTGTCTAAGTCACTACTATAAACATTTAACACCACTACATGAAGCACTAGTGGTGTTACTAGCTGAGTTAAAAGGTCTTATGACTAATACAGGGGGAGTACAGAGGACTTACTTCAGCCGAACCCCTCCGAGGCAACACCTTTACACTTTCCCCTCTACCCTCAAACTGATTCTGACACGCCCAAGTCGCCCTGGTTCTTCTTCAAAAAACCCTCTGATTGGCCCATAGGAATTGCGTCTATGGTGGTTGAACCTCATTGGTCAATTAACTAAAAACGTTCTCCTTCGTTCTAGGCTGAGTGTTAGAACAAATACTCCATTGAGTAGGTTTCCTTCCCACGCGTCCTCCTCAGTACTCGTCCTGTAATCTGATGCCCACGTTATCACGGGGCGCCGTTATCCATGCAATAAAACTATTCCCACCTTACAGATATGGGAATATATGTGACACCTCCCTCTTTAAGGTTAAAAAAAAAAAATCTTGAAAAGATTTTTTTGTTTTTTTGTTTACTTGAGGGAGAATACACTTACAATCTTGACAGGCAATCAGCTATCACATTGTCTTTCCCTCGTACATGACGAACATCTAAATGATACTCCTTCAAAAACAAACTCCACCTGGTTAAGCGGAGGTTCTTATCTTTAAACTTGCTAAGATACTTCAAGGGATGGTGATCTGTGAAAACCGTTACCTGGGCACCAACAGGAATATACACCGCAAAATGCTTAAGTACTAAGATGATCGACAGCAACTCCTTTTCAATGGTGCTGTACTTTAACTGAGCCATGTTTAATTTCTTGCTAAAATAACTCACGGGGTGGTCTACCTTATTTTTTGTCTGTAATAAAACTGATCCAACCCCCATGTTACTCGCATCACAATACAGATGAAATGGTTCGGAGAAATCTGGGGCTTGCAACACAGGGGCAGTACACGAAACACTCTTGGCTTGTACAAACGCGGAGTTACACGTCTCAGTCCACTGGAATTTCGTTCCTTTCTTCAACAAATCAGTCAACGGGGCCACTAACGCGGAGAAATTATAAATGAACATCCTGTAGTAAGCTATAGTCCCTAGAAAGCTGCGGACCTCTCTTTTACTCTTAGGGGTGACTATGTTCAGAATGGCTTCTACTTTAGCGTGGGGTGGAGCAACCTCTCCTTGCCCTACGACATAACCAAGATAACGCACTTTAGCTTTAACAAAATCACACTTGGACAAGTTAAGCACTAAGTTGGCAGACACTAACTTGTCAAAGAATAAAACCAGGCGACTCAAATGTTCTTGCCAGGTATTACTATAGATGACAACGTCATCAAGATAGGTTACACAACCAGGAATGGTCTCTGTAAGATTATTCATCAACCTTTGGAAGGTGGCAGGGGCATTGGTCATTCCAAATGGCATTACATTACACTGGTAGGTCCTCCCAAGAGTTGTGAAGCACGAGATGGACTGGGCACGAGGGGTCATAGGCACCTGCCAATACCCCCGTAGCAGGTCTAGTTTACTTATGAAACGTGATCCACCTACTCTATCAATGCACTCTTCGATTCTAGGTAAGGGGTACGAATCTTTCTTGGTGACGGCATTCACACGTCGGAAATCGATACAAAACCTCTGAGTACCGTCAGATTTCGGCACTAGTATCGCGGGGGAGCTCCACTCACTTTGTGCTGGTTGAATCAAGTTGTGGGCCAGCATATAGTCGATCTCCTTCTGAATGATAGCTGCTCGTTGTGGGTTCACACGATACGGGGCTTGCTTGATGGGCTTTGCATCTCCCACGTCCACGTCGTGCAGCGTCAGGTCGGTCCTCCCAGGGGCATCCCGAAAAATTCCTTGGTATCGGCTCAGCAACTCCAGTAGGTCCTCTCGCCGCTCAGCCGGGAGATGACCCAGCTTGTCCACCACTTGGGGCCACACCTCTGCATTCGTCTTCCACGTCATCTCGAGGGTGGGGGAGATGGAGTCCTCGTCTTCTTCAGGCACGATAGAGACAGTACACACACTTCTGCCCGGTCCACCCACATCATTTTTGTCCCTCTCCTGGTAGTCTTTCAGCATGTTGAGGTGACACAATTGTTCCTTCCGTCTCCTATCAGGTGTAGCTACCACGTAATTCAGTTCCCCCACTCGCTTCACCACTACATACGGACCGCTAAACTTGGCCCTTAAGGGGTTACCTTGGAAGGGCAGTAGCACGAGCACCTTATCCCCTTGTTTAAACTCTCGCACTCTCGCCTTCCTGTCATAGTTTTGTTTCATTCGCTCTTGAGCACTCTGTAAGGTTTCTCTAGCCCTCTGCCAACAGGAGGCCAACCTACTCCTCATATCCTCCACCGACTTTATCACTTTCGGAGCACCCAGTGGCTCCAAGAGACACTCTTTCAGGACTCTAAGGGGTCCTCTGACACAGTGCCCAAACACCATATCGAAGGGTGAGATGCCCATCGATTCGTTAGGTACTTCGCGCACCGCAAACAACAGATACGGTAGTGCTTGATCCCACCCTGTATCATTATCTAGGCACCATTTCTTCAGCATAGTCTTTAAGGTCTGATGATACCTTTCAAGTGCACCCTGGCTTTGGGGATGGTACGCACTCGAAGTGACTTTAACAATACCCAGGGCTCCCAAACCCTGCATAACCTCTTTGGACAGAAATACAGACCCTTGGTCTGTCTGTAACTCCCTAGGTAATCCCCATCTTGTAAAGAATTTGATGAGTTCCTGGAAGACTACTTTAGCATGTACCCGACGTAGTGGTACGGCCTTGGGATACCTTGAAAAGGTATCCATTAACGTTAATATATACTCATTACCATTTTTTGTTTTTGGTAACGGTCCTACTATATCTGCAATTACCTTAGCAAAGGGTTCCTCTCCCACGGGGATTGGTTTTAAAGGGGCTACGGCCACAGACTGGTTAGGTTTGCCCACTACTTGGCAGGTGTGGCAACTGCGACAGTACTGTGTTACATCCTTTCTGATTCCGGGCCAATAGAAATGTTGCCAGATGCGGTCTAGGGTCTTTCGTACACCCATATGTCCTGCGAAAGGACTATCATGCCCCATCTGCATAACCTCTTCCTTGTAGACCTTCGGCAACATTATTTGTCGCCTTTCAGACCATACTGCGTCATCAGTAGGACAGGTACTATCCACCCACTTGCGGAATAGTACTCCCGACTCCAAATAGTATTCCTCTGACAACTCGCTACCACTCTCCACTCTTTCATACAAATCCCTCAAATCGGGATCAACTCTCTGTAAGTCACTGAGACTCTTTTCTCCTCTCTTCTCACCCATTCTGCGTGAGTCACTTAGACTCCTTTCTTCTACTTTCTCCTCTCCCTTTCTGTGTGAGTCACTTAGACTCCATTTCTCTCCTTTCTGCTCTCCCTTTCTGTGTGAGTCACTTAGACTCCATTTCTCTCCTGTCTTCTCTCCCTTTTTGTATGAGTCGCTTAGACTCCATTTCTCTCCTTTCTTCTCTCCCTTTCTGTGTGAGTCGCTTAGACTCCATTTCTCTCCTTTCTTCTCTCCCTTTCTGTGCGAGTCACTTAGACTCCTTTCTTCTACTTTCTCCTCTCCCTTTTTGTGTGAGTCACTTAGACTCCATTTCTCTCCTTTCTTCTCTCCCTTTCTGTGTGAGTCGCTTAGACTCCATTTCTCTCCTTTCTTCTCTCCCTTTCTGTGTGAGTCGCTTAGACTCCATTTATCTCCTTTCTTCTCTCCCTTTCTGTGTGAGTCACTTAGACTCCATTTATCTCCTTTCTTCTCTCCCTTTCTGTTTGAGTCACTTAGACTCCATTTCTCTCCTGTCTTCTCTCCCTTTCTGTGTGAGCCACTTAGACTCCACTTCTCTCCTTTCTTCTCTCCCTTTCTGTGTGAGTCATTTAGACTCTTTCCATCTCCCTTCTTCTCTCCCATAAACAGGCGAGTCAGGTCAAACACTTCCGACTCGCTGCCTCGTTCCTCACGGAACAGGAACCTCAAGTCCACCTCTGTCTCGACTTGAGTATTTTCACTAGGGATTCTTCCCTCGGGATTCAGACTGTCCTTACATTTAGGATTTCCACAGCCTTCCCCTCTTGAGACCTTTATTGGCCTCACTTGGTCCTTAGACCTTTCTCTCTCTCTTCTCTCCCATGTAGGTGTGGGACACATCTTCCCACCCACTAAGTCATTTCCTAGAATGACTTCAACTCCTTCCACTGGCAACTGATCTACTAGGCCTATCTTTGCCTGTCCCTCATATAGAGGTGATTCCATATCTACCTCTACCAGTGGCACCTTGGCTAGGCCTCCTAGGAAGCCTATAACTACTCTCCCTTTTGCTATAGGTTTTTCAACTAAGCTACTCAGCATTACTGATTGGAGGGCTCCTGAGTCTCTCAGAATGGTCACCCCTTTTCTCTTCTCTCCCTTTATGGTGACTGTTCCTTGAAAAAGGAACGGGTCATAACCTCTCAAGTGAGGTTTCATCTCATCCTTCTCCATGCCGCCTGTGGCAACCTTACTCATGAGGGCCACTACTTTGGTGGTCTCCTCCTCGTCCTCCCCCTCTCGGACTTTACTTTCTATGTGGGTGTCCCATCTATTTAATAATACTATGGGTTTAACCCCCTCTATTTCCCTTCTCCTGTGCCAACAATCCCTCGTCAGGTGGCCTATCCTTCCACAATAGCTACATGATATTATTTGTGATGACTTACTATAGTCACCTTTCTTGACCTCTAGGGATTTTGTAGGTCCACCTGAGGAGGTTGATTGTGGGATCCTCGGCTGTTCCTCTCTCCCCCTTGGAGTAACTGAGAATTTCCCTGCAGTAGGTTTAAGTATTTCATATTTATCTGCTAATACTGCAGCCTCTTCCAACTTCGAGACTTCTTTCTCCTGAAGATACAATGACACCTCTTTAGGGATGGATCTCAGATACTCTTCCATTAACATTAACTCAGCTAGTTTCCTATAATCTCCATTTATGTTACGGGATCTTACCCATTGGTCCCATAACATTCTTTTCTCTCTACTAAATTCAACGTGTGAGATATTAGATTGCTTCCTCAGATTCCTAAATTTTACCCTATAAACTTCAGGCACTAATTCACAGGCTCGTAGGATGGCTGCTTTGATTTCATCATAATCCTTTGTTTGTGAATCCTCCAAAGCACCATAAACTCTTAGCGGTTTTCCTCTGAGGCTTGTTCGCAACAATGCAGGCCAATACTGCTTCGGCCACTGATAATCTTCCGCTATTCCTTCAAACGTTCTAAAGTAAGTATCCACCTGTGATTCATCAAATTCAGGAAGCAATTTAGCGTTATGTACTACATCAAAATTGAGCCTTCTATTCACGAATTGAGATTCTGATAGCACTCGTCTACTTTCTTGCAAGTTAACTTGAAGCCTAAGGTTTTCATTGTCTACTCTAGCCTTTTCAGTTTCCATCTTAACTCTCTCAGTTTCTTCCCTTTTTACTTCAGTTTCTATCTTAGCTCTCTCAGTTTCTTCCCTTCTTACTTCAGCTTCTATCTTTGCTATCTCTAACTTCAACCGTAATTCGCTTAATCGAGACTCAGTGTTTTGAGATTCACCCTTCTCCATTTCCTCTTCCACTTCTTCCTCTTCCTCACATTCTGAAGTGACAAACTCTCTATCTGTCCTTCCTTCATCTCTCATTGCCCCACTTTCGTCTCGATTATGCACTATTTCTACAACAATTCTTATTAATTCAGTTTTATTTGCCTCATGTGCATGCTCAACCCCTAGACTTTGTGCTATGAACCTCAAGTCGTTAGCAGTAAGGCTCTGTATATCCTTCTTGCTAGGTTGTTTGTGTACAAACTCCAATACCTCCTCTGTACTTGTCAACTTCATTTTCTCACACTATTGATCCTATTTAATACTAAATATTTTCGTTGGTAATTCTTTCACTTTACCGTTAAAATCCTGGCAAGGTCGCCAATTTATATGTTACGAATCTCGCTCACCTATCTGACTTGCAATAGATTAAGTATGTGAAATGAGTTCCCAAGACCCCATGTCTTTGGGATAACTCAAATAGAAATTGTAAAGTTGTCAGACTCGTAACACATAGTAAGAGTGAATGGGTGACTGAGTTCCCAAGACCCCATGTCTTTGGGAAAACTCCAATAGAAATTACAAGGTCGCCACTTGATTTTATTAAAATCAAGAAAATCAAGAAAAATGAAACGCACAGAATAACGTTTAACACTATTCATTAAAACTCAACCGGATACATGAAGGATTACAATCACTAAACTTCAAGTGTGTAAATAAGTTTACATTCAAATGAGTAAATATATTTCAAAACAGAAGATTCCCGCTCGAAAATTTTTAACGGGGGTGAAAGAAGATTAATTAATTAATTAATACTTTACCAACGAAAAACACTGTCTAAGTCACTACTATAAACATTTAACACCACTACATGAAGCACTAGTGGTGTTACTAGCTGAGTTAAAAGGTCTTATGACTAATACAGGGGGAGTACAGAGGACTTACTTCAGCCGAACCCCTCCGAGGCAACACCTTTACACTTTCCCCTCTACCCTCAAACTGATTCTGACACGCCCAAGTCGCCCTGGTTCTTCTTCAAAAAACCCTCTGATTGGCCCATAGGAATTGCGT
>NC_134816.1:12005093-12007593 GCF_046742065.1 Oratosquilla oratoria
GTATGCTTATATATGTATATATATATCAATTTAAATAGTACTGGCAGACCTTAATGATGGTAGAAATATGTCTAGAAAGAGAGTTTATAATAGCAAATACAGTGTTTCGGAAGAAAGTCAAGCATAAGTACACATGGGAGAGGGTGGTGGAGGGAAGGGTGGTAGATAGAGCGTTAATGGATTATGTAGTGGTAGATAGGATTATGATAGCAAGCGTTAAGGATGTACATGTGCTATGGGGAGAGGGTGGGGGAATATCAGATATTTTTTTGGTGGAAGGTAAGTTGAGAGTGGAGGATAGATGGAGGAAGAGGAAAGGGACAAAAGGTAGGGAGGTGCTTAGAGTGAACTCTTTAAATGAAAAGGAAAAGGAGAAAGAGTACAAGAAAAAGCTGAAGGAGGAGTGGGAGGGAGTGAAGGAGAGAGTAGAGCTAGGTGTGGAGGAGGAATGGGGAAGGTTCAAGGAGGGAGTCACAAAGTGTGCAAAGATGGTGTGTGGAACAAGAAGGACAGGAGGAAATAGAATGAAGGGTAGTGAATGGTAGGATGAGAAAACAAAGAAGGTTGTAGAAGAAAAGAAGCGAGCTTTCACAGATTGGTTACAAAATAGGACGAGGGAGTCATATGAGAGGTACAAAGAAAAGAAAAGAGAAGTAAAGCAAAAGGTAAAGAAGGCAAAGAGGTGAGCAGATGTGAAATGGGGTAAGAGTATGACAGAAAAATTTTAAAGTAATAAAAAGATGTTTACAAAAGAAAGTAAGAGAGGAAAAGGAGGCGAATCAAGTAGAGAAGAAAAAGTAAAAGGTGCAGATGGAGAGATGATAATGGAAGAGAAGGCAGTAAGGGGAAGATGGATAGAATATTTTAGGGAGTTGCTAAATGAGAAGGAGGATAGGGAGGGAAAGATAATGGCAGTGGGAAATGCTAAGAAAATGAGAGTGATGAGTGAGGAAAATGGAGGAGAAATAAGGAAGGATGAAGTGAAGGCAGTTGTTAAGATGATGAAAGCAGGTAAGGCACCTGGTCTGGATGGATGCCATGCAAAATGTAAAAAAAAAAGGAGGTACAGTGATGGTGGGCCGGCTGGTGAGGTTATTTAATGTTTGCTGGAGAGAGGGTAGAGTGCCGGAGGACTGGAGGAGTGCCTGTATAATTCCACTTTACAAGGGAAAAGGGGACAAGTGTGAATGTAGTAGTTTCAGAGGGATTAGCTTGTTAAGTGTAATTGGGAATGACTATGGGAGGATCTTGATTCAGAGGATTAGGAGAAGAACAGAGGGAGTAATTGGTGAGGAACAGTGTGGATTTAGGACTGGCAGAGATTGTGTAGATCAGATCTTTGTGGTAAGACAAATACGTGAGAAAGCTATAAGAAAGGGGAAGGATGTTTTTGGGCCTTTATGGACCTGGAAAAGGCTTACGACAGGGTAGACAGAAAGGCATTGTGGGAGGTTTTGCGGATATACGGGACAGGAGGAAAGCTTCTGGGAACTGTCAAGAGTTTTTATGAGAGTAGTAGAGCTTGTGTCAGGATTAGAAATGGAGAGAGTGAATGGTTCGAGGTAAAGGTGGGACTTCGTCAAGAATGCGTTATGTCGCCCGGGCTGTTCAACTTATACATGGATGGGGTAGTGCGAGAGGTAAATGCAAGGGTAGTGGGTCAGGGATTGGAGATGGTTAAAGAAAATGGAGAAAAGTGGGAGGTGAGCCAGCTGTTGTTTGCGGACGACACTGCGCTTGTGGCAGAATCGGAGGAGGGATTGAAGAAGTTGGTGACAGAGTTTAGGAGAGTGTGTGATAGAAGAAAGTTGAAGATAAATGTGGGTAAAAGTAAGGTGATGAGATGTACAAGGGGTGGAAGTGGCAGTAGACTGGAAATGAGCATTAAGGGAGAGCGACTGGAGTAAGTGGATAGTTTTAAATACTTGGGTGCAAATGTTGCAGGAAAAGGTGGAGTGAAGCTGGAGGTAGAATATAGATTGAGAGAAGCAAGTAAATGCCTTGGTGGATTGAAGAGTGTAATGAGGAATAGACATTTGGGAATGGATGCTAAGAGGAGACTATATGAAGGAGTGATTGTGCCAACAGCACTGTATGGGGCAGAAACATGGAACATAAGAGAGGAAGAGAGAAGAAGTTTGAATGTGTTTGAGATGAAATGTCTGAGAAGTATGATGGGGGTTACTAGGCTGGATAGAGTGAGAAATGAGGAGGTGAGGAGGAGAACAGGGGTGGAAAGGAAGCTGGGAGATAGGGTTGATGAAAGAGTATTAGGATGGTTTGGACACATGGAAAGAATGAGTGAAGAAAGACTAGTAAAAGAGGTATGGAAGGCAGATGTGGAGGGAGTGAACATAAAGTGACGTCCTAGGATGAGGTGGATGGATGGGGTGAAGAGGCCTTTGGGAAAGAGGGGAATGTCTGTTGAGGAAGGAAGGGAGAGGACAGAAGACAGGGTGAATGGAGAATGGTTGTATATGGATGATGTTCTGATGCATGA
>NC_134816.1:12010093-12012593 GCF_046742065.1 Oratosquilla oratoria
TCACATCTCCATCTCTTTCTTGTCTCTTTTCTCTCTCCCTCTACCACCTGTTCATTTTTCTCCAACTCTCCATTTTTTCTTTTTTACTTTCTTCGATTTCGCAATCCCTTCACTTCCTCCTTCTCTGTCTTTCCTTTTTCTTCTGTACCTATTCCCCCTTTATCTGTATCCCATTCTTTGCCTCCCGTTCACACTCCCCCACCCTTCTTCCACGTCCCTCTCTCCATCCCACCCTTGCTCTCATTCCTCTCTCTCACTCTTGTTCCCCCAACCAATCAGCGAATACCTTTCCTTAGAGACACCCCAATCACTTCACACTTCTTATAAATAGGACCTTCACAGACACTGATAGACACATCTCCATCCCTCTCTTGTCTCTTTTCTCTCTCCATTCTACCCCTTGTTCATTTTCCTCCCCCTCTTCCTTTTTCCTTTTCTTCAATTTCACCATCCTTTTCTTTCCTCCCTCTCTGTCTTTCCCCTTTCTCCTGTATATCCTCTCACTTTTTCTGTATCCCATTCTTTGCCTCCTATTCCCGCCCTCCCAATCTTGTTCTCTTCCTCCTCTTTCACCCCTTATTCTCGTCTCACGTCTCTCTCTCTCTCTCTCTCTCTCTCTCTCTCTCTCTCTCTCTCTCTCTCTCTCTCTCTCTCTCTCTCTCTCTCTCTCTCTCTCTCTCTCTCTCTCTCTCTCTCTCTCTCTCTCTCTCTCTCTCTCTCTCTCTCTCTCTCTCTCTCTGTCTGTCTGTCTGTCTCTCTCTCTCTCTCTCTCTCTCTCTCTCTCTCTCTCTCTCTCTCTCTCTCTCTCTCTCTCTCTCTCTCTCTCTCTCTCTCTCTCTCTCTCTCTCTCTCTCTCTCTCTCTCTCTCTCTCTCTCTCTCTCTCTCTCTCTCTCTCTCTCTCTCTCTCTCTCTCTCTCTCTCTCTCTCTCTCTCTCTCTCTCTCTCTCTCTCTCTCTCTCTCTCTCTCTCTCTCTCTCTCTCTCTCTCTCTCTCTCTCTCTCTCTCTCTCTCTCTCTCTCTCTCTCTCTCTCTCTCTCTCTGCCAATTTATATTGCACGGCTATGTTCCACAATTGTCGTTGCAGCATAGCTTGCGTCAGATACGAAAAATTACTCGAATTTAAAAAACTCGAACGACTGTTTATGTAACGACTACCCAGAGGGCCTTTGTTCCAAGACCTCTCCAATGCTTAATTAACCTGTTGAAGAGTATCGTTAAAAAAAAAAAAAAAAAAAACAGAGACATAATCACTCCCCAAAGGAACTTTTTCCTTATTCCCCGTTTAGACGTTCTCCTCTTAAGATTTTTTTTCTTCTAATCCCTGATGACTTAATTCAGCAGGAAAAAATACTTATTTTTGAGGAGGTTAGCTCTTAGTCATTGAGAAATTCATTATATGCAATTAATTCATGGATATAGCAAGCTCATTTCATTCTGCTAAGGACATCTTATGTTTTAGGGCTAAAACCTGAAACCTATTTTAATCACCTCAACATGAGGAACTGAGTCTTGTATTGATTTTATGGCTATCGACATACAATTATATTTAACTTTTGCAAAAGAATGTGATTACAAAACATAGTTATCACTTTCGTAGTCTGAAAAGTAATTATATATTGCAGCTTCCACCAGGCGACTTTATTGGGCTGAGGGAATCTCATTCCATAGCAACTAAGATTTTATTATAGTGGTATAGTAGCTTGCACTACTTGACGTTTTATTCTGTTATGATCCAGACTCTAAGAACTTGTCCTGGAATTGATAAGTTCAATATTAAAAATATTTTCACACTAAATACTGACCGAACATGAAAAGGTACCCTCAAGTTGTAAGGACGTAGATTTAATCAAGAGAGGTAAAAAGAATTTCTCCAACTGTGTAATCAATAGATGAAAAAAAAGTAAGGGGTGATGGCATGTAATAAAGCTCAAAGTTTTAAGGCTCGATTGGATAAAAACCTAACCAATATGCTGCAATGTCTGTCAATAGATTATGTCGAACCTTTCTTTCTTTCTTTTTATTATGATTTTTAACCAGATTCTGTTATGAAGCGAAAGTTCTCTTGTCACCATGCTTTGTCATTGTATAAATTGTAACTATTGAAATCTCGTCCAGGAACTTATTCGAGTTTCATGTTTCTTTTTAGGTATTTTTTCGACTCGTTAGCTAAACAAATTCGTCTGAAGGTACCCAGAATAAATTTTTTAATCATCTCTCTCTCTCTCTCTCTCAAAAAAAAGAGGGTCAAGCACACCTGACCCATTTAGTATTTGACGTTCTTTCATCTACCAAAATCATAAGTTTGTCATCATAATTTAGTTTTACCTTAAGAATTATATTCTTTGTAAAATAATTGTTTTTTTATTCAATACAAGAGGAAGCTCTAATCCTGATGATCGAAACGGTCTTGATTATATTTGTATGTATAGTGGCAGAGTTCATAAACTACAATCAAAATGACGCCAGACGATTCAGCTCAGTGAGAGGCTATTTCTATCA
>NC_134816.1:12022593-12025093 GCF_046742065.1 Oratosquilla oratoria
CTTTGTGACTCCCTCCTTGAACCATCCCCATTACTCCTCCACACCCAGCTCCACTCTATCCTTTACTCCCTCCCACTCCTCCTACAGCTTTTTCTTGTACTCCTTCTCCTTTCCCTTTTCATTTAAAGAGTTCACTCTAAGCACCTCCCTACCTTTTGTTCCTTTCCTCTTTCTCCATAATCCTCCACTCTCAACTTACCTTCCACCAAAAAATGATCTGATATTCCCCCACTCCCTCCCCATAGCACATGTACATCCTTAACTCTTCCTATCATAATCCTATTTACCACTACATAATCCATCAACTCTCTATCTACCATCCTTCCATCCACCACCCTCTCCCATGTGTACTTATGCTTGACATTCTTCCGAAACACTGTATTTGCTATCATCAACTCTCTAGAAACATTTCCACCATCAACTCTCCACTACGATTCTTTCCAGGAACTCCACATTTCCCAACCACTCCATCAATTGGACCATTTCCTACCCTAGCATTAAGGTCTCCCAGTACTATTACACTAACATTTGTCCCTAAATCCTCTATGCACTCACTTAATTCTATCCAAAAGGCCCCCCTTTCTTCTACACTCTTCTCACTGCCAGGCCCATATACACTTACAAAAACCCACATCTCCTTTCCCAGTCTCACCTTCATCCACATTATCCTTGAGGAAACCTCCTTCCACTCCACTACACGTTTACCTATCTCTTCACTTACTAGTATAGCCACCCCTTCCCTCCCTCGCCCTCTCTTCACTCCTGATAACCTCCCAAACTTACACTCACCCTTCTCTTTCAACTTAGTTTCACTCAAACCAACACATCCCTCTTTCTTCTCACAAACATGCTACCTATCTCTTCCCTTTTACTCTCATCTGTACCACATCCACGCACATTAATATATATATATATATATATATATATATATATATATATACACATACAAAAAATATACAAAAGGATTACAAAGGCGGAGCATGTCGACAGGAGACCTTTTGGTCCATATCTAGGTCGGATGCGGAAAAAAAATCATAATAATAAAATAATAATTATAAAAATATATATATAATGTATGCAACAAACAAAATACATAAATAAATGCATAGGTATAGTTGAACAACAAACAAACAGGCAAACAGTAAGTAATAATGAATTGACACATAACTAATAATAAATGAAAATCAAACAGACAAATGATAACAAAGCAAAAACAAATAATATAAAATAAATTATAATCATTACAGCATCTTGCTTAGGTGTTTATCTAAATGAGTCTTAAAGCTTCGAACTGAACTACATTGCACTACCTGTGCAGGAAGTTTATTCCATTCATTAACTTTACGGTTGGCAAAGTTGTTTCTACCTACTTCCAAATTGAATCTATTTCCGGATAGTTTGAGACCATTGTTTCTTGTCTGATTCTCATTCAATGTGAAAATTTGGTCACTTTTGATGTTGTCAATTCCCTTTAGAATCTTAAAGACCTGTATCAAGTCACCTCTGAGTCTACGCTTTTTTAGGGAAAACAGATTCATATGTTTTAGTCGATTTTCGTATGATTTATTTTTGATATTTGGAATCAGTTTTGTGGCTCGCCGTGTGTGTGTGCGCGCGCGAAGATCTGGAGTCTAGAATTCATGTTGAAAGGGGAGAAGCGTAAACACCAGACTCAAAGAGGGAAGTTTAATGCCCGACGTTTCGGTCCTAGTCCTATGATCGTCTTCACGGGTGTGAAAATGTACAGTGTTCAAATGAGCTATCACACTGTCCGTGGTTGGAATTGGGAGAGGTATTCCACACTGTCGAAGCTGTCCGGGTCCCCCTCCTTTACCAGTCTCTACGAGTATTGGACGATTCGACCACCTTACATACCCAATTGTGCATATATTTAATTTACAAATAGTACAAAAAAAAAGAAATACAATAAATTAAAATACTATATAATAAAATGCAATACAATATATTAAAATACAATACAATAAAATGCAATACACTCAAAGGTATTAAAATAAAATTAAGATAAAATGCCACTTGTGCAACACTTGAAGGTGCACTACGCACTTGTACGCGAAGGAAATAAACAAATAAAGTAAAATAAAATACAATAGAATAATGCAATAAAATAAAATGAAATGAAATAAAACGCCACTTGTGTGACCATCGAAAATGCACTACGCACTTGCACGCAAAGGAAATGAATTAACACTTGATCACCCACACTATGACTTTAGTTCACCTTGTTCTCTCTCGCTCACGTGGTTTGATATGAGGCCACATGATGTTGCGTCCCTGAGTATCCTGGCTGTTACTTCTGATGCACCCTTGATAATGCCGGCCATCCAGTTCTCTATGGAAGTGGAAGTTAATGGGTTGTTTCCGTTCCTCGACATCCTAGTTTCACGAGAAGGAGACCACCTCGAGACCAGCATATACAGAAAGCCCACACACACAGACAGACTTCTAGACTATGACAGTTACCACCCGGACTGCCACAAGA
>NC_134816.1:12042593-12050093 GCF_046742065.1 Oratosquilla oratoria
TATCCTGCAAACTAGGCCACTAGGGTATCTTAGTTCATTGAACGTTTTCGTAATATGATTGAGCTCATCTTCTAAATACATGCTACAACAAATTATGTAAGCTCGAAGGAAGAAACCAACCAGAACTCCTATTTTCACCCTTCTGCTATGACCTGAACCAAAATGGTCGTAACGTAAGAGTATAATCTATTCCGAGAGCATCTTCGTTTTACTTCCTCCCCCCCAAAAAAAATATATACATATATATATATATATATATATATATAAATATATATATATATATAGTTGAAACATTGCGACAATTATAAGGTGAAAGTGGGAAAACGGATCTTGATCCGATTATCGATTTTCTTCCTGGCCGGTTTCGCTTTACATTAGCTTCTACAGAGGAATGAAGAGAAACCAGTCAGGATTAAACTCGATAATCGGATCAAAATCCTTGTTCCCCATTCCACCTTTCTCATATATATATATACGTATATATATATATATATATATATATATATACATATATATATATGTATATATATGTGTATATATATATATGTTTCATTAAAAGTGATGGCTAGTTGTGCATTAATAATTTTCTTAATGGTATTTTCCATATACCTTATTAAGGATTTGTTTTCCTTAGGAAGGAAATTTATGACTTGGCTGTATGTAGTCATATTAGCCTCCCAATTTTAGAAGCGTTGTACATTAAAGAGTTGAGCCCAAACCTAAATGTACAAGCAGAAGACCTCAGAGCCCTTCCAAGCATGAGACAAACCGTTACAAATAAAAACATGAGACATAACACCACAAACGCCAATACGAGACAAAACGCCACTCGTCCAACTACGAGACAAAACGCCACATTCCGCCACAACACAAACCCGGAGGCTCCCTAGCGCACGTGACATTTCGTCCCTGCCCGTAATACCAGGTGACCTCCCCCAGTGATTAGCAAGTATAGTAACTCTAGTATAAAACTTAGATCTTTACTAGAATCTTCGGATTAATTCTTATCCCTATAGCTACTGAAGAAGGGTCTTGAACCCGAAATCGCGATCTAGCTAATATGACTACATACAGCCAAGTCATAAATTTCCTTCCTAAGGAAAACAAATCCTTAATAAGGTATATGGAAAATACCATTAAGAAAATTATTAATGCACAACTAGCCATCACTTTTAATGAAACATGCATTAGAGAAAAACTCCTGCCCAAATACACTGAATATATATATATATACATACATGCATACATACACACACACACACACACGCACACACACACACACACACGACTCGGTGGCATAGTTGGTAGAGCGCTGAACTGGGAAGCAGAAATGCTCCCAGTGTAGTGTTCTGTAGCCAACACGTATAATTACCCCTTCAGGACCCGTGATCGCAGAGTACGGGATAAACAATAGTCACCCCTTAGAACATGCGTCCGACTAAACATACATTCGACTAATTTCAATTAATAGAATAACAATGTTCATTATACCAACGTAATTTATTTTGTAAATAAAACAAAACATATCTCTCTACATCCTGTAAGAAGCATATTTATGTATTGTAAATATATTTTGAATAATTGTATACTGAAGACAAAGAATCCAGAATTTCGCCACAAATATTGTAAATACCATCATCGTCATTTCTAATAAACAGATCAGTCATGGGATTGACTTTAAATATCCTAGCTTCCTCCAACAAGGACAATTGTAGTAACCACTACATTTGGCCTGGAGTGACCGATCGCCTGCCCCGGATTCCCGCCGCCCTTGCCGCCAGCCGTGGACTACTCTCGACGCCCCTGCTGCCTGCCCTGGACTTCCGCCGCACCAGCCGCCAGTCGTAGACTACCGCCGCCACTGCCGCAGCCTTCTCGTCCCGCCCGGCCTACCCGTCCAGCCCGGCCCCGCCGTCCGTGCTTGGCTGCTTAGCCTAGCACCACCGCCGCCCAGCCCCGCCCGCCGCCCTGCCGTACCCAGCCCCGCCCGCCGCCCTGCCGTGCCCAGCCCCGCCCGCCGCCCTGCCGTGCCCAGCCCCGCCCGTCGCCCTGCTGTGCCCAGCCCCGCCCGCCGCCCTGCCGTGCCCAGCCCCGCCCGCCGCCCTGCCGTGCCCAGCCCCGCCCGCCGCCCTGCCGTGCCCAGCCCCGCCCGCCGCCCTGCCGTGCCCAGCCCCGCCCGCCGCCCTGCCGTGCCCAGCCCCGCCCGCCGCCCTGCCGTGCCCAGCCCCGCCCGCCGCCCCGGGTTGTCCTGCCCGTTGACCCAGCCTGCCCATCCCCGCCAACTCGGACTGCTCTGACCAACCCAGCTGCCCACGAACATCGCTGCATACTAATCACGTAAGCATGACGTTAACCGAGCTAATCTCCAAACTCACCCTCCAGGTTAGCGCCCTCCAAGAGCAGGTTGCCAATCTTCAACAACGACCCCCGTCACCAAGATACTACCGCAACCGCTCTAGGTCTACGTCCAGAGGGAGACCCAAGCACACATCAGGCGTCTGCTACTACCATCGTCGCTTTGGACAAGATGCGAGGAAATGTACACAGCCGTGCACCTTCTCACCGTCACCGTTAAACACGATGGGCGAACGCTAACGGCGCACAGCGTTCGCCAACATACATCGAAACTCTTCTTCGTATTTGATCCACTCTCCAACACCACATACCTCATCGATACCGGAGCTGAAGTCAGTGTCCTGCCTGCCACAGCATCCCAGCAATCACTGCCGCCGATGTCTTCCCTCTACGCAGCCAACGGCACCAAGATACCCGTTTTCAAGAGGAAGACACTTCAGCTAGAACTCAACCTTCGCCGATCCTTTGAGTGGACCTTCTACGTTGCATCAGTTTCCCAACCCATCCTTGGCGCCGATTTTTTGACCCACTTCGATCTCCTGATCGATATTAAAAATCGCAAGCTCCACGACCCCCTTACATCGATGTCATCCAACGCCAGGCCAACAACCGGAGTAAGTAGCCAACTTTCAACCATCAGTGCTGATAACAAGTTTGCTTCTCTCCTCAGGAACTTTCCTGCCTTGACACAACCTTACTCCACGACCACGACTGTGAAACACCACGTAGTGCACCACATAGAGATTACGGGACCTCCAGTCTACGCCAAATCCCGTCGTCTGGCCCCGGAACGCCTCAAGCTAGCCAAGGCAGAACTGGAAGCCCTCATGCGTCAAGGTATCATTCGTCCAAGCTCAAGCAACTGGTCGTCAGCTCTCCACATCGTCCCCAAAAGCAACGGCGACATCAGGCCATGCGGTGACTACCGCGCCCTCAACTCACGAACTGTGATGGATAGGTACCCAGTTCCCAACATACAGGAGTTTTCCTCACACCTTGCAGGAACTCGCGTATACTCCCGGATCGATCTTGTAAAAGCCTTCCATCATATTCCGGTCAACCCGCCTGACATCCCCAAAACAGCTGTCACAACACCTTTTGGCTTGTTCGAATACGTTCGAATGCCCTTCGGCCTCAAGAACTCTGCCCAAACTTTCCAGAGATTCATGGACGAAGTCCTACGAGGCCTGCCTTTTTGCTTCACCTACATCGACGATGTACTCATCGCCAGCCCTGACGAAGCCACACACCAAGACCATCTGAAGCAAGTCTTTACCCGCCTACAAGACTACGGCATCCACATCAATCTCGAGAAATCTGACTTCGGTGTGTCATCCATCAACTTTCTAGGACACACCGTCACACCTTCCGGCGTCACCCCTGTCTCATCCCGCTGCGACGCCATCCAGAGTTTCCCGAAACCTACAACACAGCGCCAACTCAAGCAATTCCTTGGTATGTTAAATTTCTATAATCGTTTCATTCCAGGCTGCGCTCAACTGCTCCAACCGCTCTACTCCATGATCAAGCCGTGCAAGAGGGGACGTTCCATCGTACTCAACTGGGACGTCGAAACTGATGCAGCTTTCATGGCAGCCAAAGAAGCACTCGGGAATGCTACCGCCCTTAGTTTCCCTATTCCTGATGCCATCACTTCCATCTCGACAGATGCTTCAGACACAGGTGTCGGCGCAGTTCTGCAGCAATACATCAACGATGCCTGGAAACCCATCGCCTTCTTCTCAAAGAAGCTCAACAATGCCGAGAAGAAATACAGCGCCTTCGACAAGGAACTCCTAGCCATCTACAAGGCTGTCAACAGGTTCAGGTATTTCGTCGAAGGACGACAATTCCACATATACACCGACCACAAACCAATCACAACAACATTCATTCATAACAAGACAACATACTCCCCTAGACAACTCCGACACATAGATTTCATCTCCCAATTCACCACAGATATTCGTTTTGTTCGAGGTGCAGATAACTGTCCTGCCGATGCACTCTCGCGCAACATATCTGCAGTCTCTACCTCTCTCATCGACTACGCCGCCATCGCTGCAGACCAAGCTGGTGATACCGAGCTGCAGCGATTGATGGAAAACCCCGCGTTGCAGATGAAGAAGGTACAGCTCCCTGGAACCAACACTGAGCTCTACGCCGATGTATCCACGGACACCATCCGTCCCTACTTGCCCGAAAACCACAGGTATCCTTTGTTCCGCCATTTACATGACCTCTCCCACACAGGTATTCGAGCTTCGCAGCATATGATGTCATCACACTTCATCTGGAGTGGAATCGCCAAAGACGTTCGACACTGGACCCGCACCTGCGTCAAATGCCAAGCTTCCAAGGTCACACGCCACACCATCTCCCCTCCAGGTACCTTTCGCCCAGTCTCCACTCGACTCGAGCACGTCCACATCGACATCGTCGGACCGCTTCCCTTCTCCGACAGCTTCAGGTATATTCTTACTTGTGTAGACCGTTTTACACGCTGGCCCGAAGCAATCCCGCTTACTGACATAAGCACAGAAACAGTAGCCAAAGCTTTTATAACCACCTGGATTTCAAGATTCGGTACACCACTCAGCCTCACATCCGACCGTGGTAGCCAATTTGAATCCAATTTATGGAACAAGGTTATGTCTTTGCTAGGTATCCGGCGTTTCAGAACAGCAAGCTACCATCCCCAATCCAACGGACTCGTCGAACGCTTCCACCGACAACTCAAGGCTTCACTTGCAGCAACAGCACGCGACCGCACCAACTGGTCTACGGTGCTTCCAATGGTCCTCCTCGGTATACGCACGTCCCTCAAGGAAGACCTTGGCCACTCCTCTGCAGAACTTCTTTATGGCACTCCACTCCGTCTGCCCGGTGAGTTTCTTGCATCTGCCCCTATAACGCAGCCCTGCAGCGTTCAAGATTATGCTACTAATCTTACAGATACAATGCAGAAACTCCAGCCAGTGCCACCGCGTACCTCACCTACAAGAACGTTTGTGAGCCAGGACCTCGAAGACTGCTCACATGTTTTCGTTCGCGTGGAGGGAGTAAAGAAGCCTCTTCAACAACCATACGATGGCCCATATAGAGTCGTCAAGAGGACAAGGAAGAACTTGACCATCGATCGCCGTGGAACCACTGACGTCATCTCCATAGACCGCGCCAAGCCTGCATACCTCCTCTCGGACAACGAACAAGATCCTGTTGCTCTTCCGACACCTCCGGACACACGGGCTACAAACCACAAACACACTACAAAGAAAAAACAGATATCGTTCCTCCTGCCTCGTCACTAGGGGGAGAGTTCTGTAGTGTTCTGTAGCCAACACGTGTAATTACCCCTTCAGGACCCGTGATCGCAGAGTACGGGATAAACAATAGTCACCCCTTAGAACATGCGTCCGACTAAACATACATTCGACTAATTTCAATTAATAGAATAACAATGTTCATTATACCAACGTAATTTATTTTGTAAATAAAACAAAACATATCTCTCTACATCCTGTAAGAAGCATATTTATGTATTGTAAATATATTTTGAATAATTGTATACTGAAGACAAAGAATCCAGAATTTCGCCACAAATATTGTAAATACCATCATTGTCATTTCTAATAAACAGATCAGTCATGGGATTGACTTTAAATATCCTAGCTTCCTCCAAGAAGGACAATTGTAGTAACCACTACACCAGCACCCAGTTCGAATCCTGCCCAGGGCCGAAATTATTTCGGTATCGCTGTGCCTCGGGTCGTTACTCTGACTCTCGTGTGCGGGGAGTTGGGTGTGTGTGTGTGTGTGCAAGGTCATAGCATTACCCATAGATCGGACCTACGAGCTCTGAGCTCTCTTCCAGGAGGGAAATAGCTGTCGATCACGAGTCCAACACGTGATCCAAAGACCAAGTGAAAGACCAAGTGAATACACACACACACACACACACACACACACACACACACACACACACACACACACACACACACACACACACACACACACACACACACACACACACATATATATATACATATATATACATATATATATATATATATATATATATATATGTGTGTGTGTGATTGTGTGTGTGTGTGTGTAAGTGTGTGTGTAAGTGTGTGTGTGTGTGTGTGTGTGTTTGTATATATATATATATATATATATATATATATATATATATATATATATATATATATATGACGACATCTTGACAGGTTGTGAGAGAGGCAGAGGGGAAAACGCATAAATAGAAGGTGAGTTTATTTAAATTATCGGGGACAACAGCATGGCATGCAGCAAAAGAGTGGAAGAAAACGGGACGAATGATCACTAGAAGCATCCCACGGAGTGTCAATACGACCAACGCGCAAGAGTTAGAGCCTCCTTAAACTCAGACCTATCCTAGTTCATTACCCACACATTTTCTGTATATATTGCCAGTATTTTCTGTAGTGTAACATTCTTTCTGAGGAAGCACCATAGTGCGAATCCAGTTAAAGAATAAACTCTCGTTCTATTTGTGTTTTCCCCTCTGCCTCTCTCTTATATATATATATATAACTACAAAGTAATGTCGTAACACATTAGTAAATTTCAACAAAAACCCACTGTTTTGGATAAGAAGAAATGAAATAAATAGATTCCATATATTTCGATCACGGACTGTGATCCTCTTCAGTGGAATACAGAGTAGAGGAGCAAAAGGCATGTCTTATAAACAGTAAAAGAAGGAACATGGATAGGACTCAGGTAGCGTCTAATGCTTTGCGGGGCAGGTCACCCGCCTTCACCAGAGATGGTAGTAATTTGTTGACTGCCCAGGTGGTAATGCAGCCAGGTGACCATTGTCCATGAGATATATTGAAATTTGGAAATTTGTTAATCAAGGATGATTCTATTATTTTCCTTTTAAAACTGCACTTTGAATTGAATATAATTTTTGCTTCATTCCAATCTATACGGTGGCCTTCCTTGTCTACGTGTTGGAAGACAGCGGAAAACCCACACATACGGGGAGTTATGTACACTTTTTCAGTCACCATCCTGATAAAATTAAATATAGTGTTGCCTCAGGTCTTTTCCTGAGAGCACTTAGAATATGTAGTCCACACTATCTGGAAATGGAGATCA
>NC_134816.1:12060093-12065093 GCF_046742065.1 Oratosquilla oratoria
TTGAAATGAACCAACTACTTTTATCAGCAAATGTTGAGCAGTTAGAGAAAGGTCATGGCATCAAAGAAATCCTCTTATTATATAATGCTGTAGTGCATAAATCTTGTCGAGTTAAGATTAACACCAGGATGATTGAAAGAGCAGTCAAGCGCAAGTATGAAACAGAAGATACATCAAGTCTAGTCAAAACTAGGCTACATCTTGTGTCAACTGATGACTCTGAGCCAGTATGCTTCTTCTATGATGAGAAGGGCGGGTCATCTGGCCTACACAGGGCTTCAACCTTTGAGCTGGATTACAAAATCCGCCGAATTGCCACTGACCTCCGCGACACAAAGGTGTTGTCAAAACTAGCTGCAGAAGATATGGTGGCAATAGAGGCATAATATCACTCTGTGCTTAGTAAAATTCTATGAACGTGCCAAACAGTATGATAGAAATCAAAGCAATAATCTAAATTATTTAAGTGCTCTACATGGCATTGCATTTGCTGAACTAATATACAGTGAGTCATATAGAGAGTCTCCTGAAACATGGCTTGTGTTCAAACTTCAAGCTCTTAGAAAACTGTACTCGGATAGAATTGAAGAGGTAGGTGCTGAGAATGGGCAGTTGCACTCAACACGGTATATGGAACGTATTCTTGCTGATTTGCAAGCAGAAAATAAAGGCAAAGTAGTGCTTCTGACATTTACTAAAGATATTGGCCCTGCTTTAAAGCATGCGTGTGACGCTGACTACGATACAGAGGGCATATTGTTAGCAAATGCTGCCAATATTATACCCAGAGATATTTTCGAGTTCAAGCAAATTTTCAATGGTCAGCTTATAGCAAACTCTCAAGAGGAATCTGTTCTAACAACACTGACTTCACTGATAAGCACTATATTGAATGGTTCAAATATCAAAGATCAGTTAGGCTTGGAAGGCATCTATTCACAGGCATCTCTAACAATCTCTTAGTTGGTTGTTTTCAACACTGAAATCTAGGTCTCCATTTGCTCTCGTTACGGGGCATGTCCGCCACAAAAGAGATCGTGAAACACCAGCTTCCATCTACCTTTCATTAAAAGTGCATGGTGAAACAAGAAAGTGTGAGTTGGTGGACATATTTCAGAGTATGGGTCTTTGTATTTCATATTCAAGATTGCTCTCTCTGTCTGCAGATGTGACAAAAAGTATTTGCCATATGAACAAAGAATAAAGTAAAGGCATAAGAGGGTCTGGGAGTTTTCCGACCAGCACCCTAAGGTTTGGGTCTTTTAATGTGCGTAGATATGGTACAGATGAGAGTAAAAGGGAAGAGATAGGTAGTAAGTTTATGAGAAGAAAGATAGATGTGTTGGCTTTGAGTGAAACTAAGTTGAAAGGGAAGGGTAAGTGTAAGTTTGGGAGTGTAAGTGGGAGGTTATCAGGAGTAAACAGAGGGCGAGGGAAGGAAGGGGTGGCTATTCTAGTAAGTGAAGAGATAGGTAAACGGGTAGTGGAGTGGAAGGAGGTTTCCTCAAGGATAATGTGGATGAAGCTGAAACTGGGAAAGGAGATGTGGGGTTTTGTAAGTGCATATGGGCCTGGCAGTGAGAAGAGTGTAGAAGAAAGGGAGGCTTTTTGAATAGATTTAAATGAGTGCATAGAGGGTTTAGGGAGAGATATCATTGTAATAGTACTGGAAGACCTTAATGCTAGGGTAGGAAAGGATCCAATTGATGGAGTGGTTGGGAAATGTGGAGTTCCAGGAAAGAATTGTAGTGGAGAGTTGATGGTGGAAATGTGTCTAGAAAGAGAGTTGATGATAGAAAATACAGTGTTTCGGAAGAAAGTCAAGCATAAGTACACATGGGAGGGTGGTGGAGGGAAGGGTGGTAGATGGAGCGTTAATGGATTATGTAGTGGTAAATAGGATTATGATAGGAAGAGTTAAGGATGTATATGTGCTAAGGGGAGAGGGTGGGGGAATATCAGATCATTTTTTGGTGGAAGGTAAGTTGAGAGTGGAGAATAGATGGAGAAAGAGGACCTGCACCTGCACCTTTTACCTTTTCTTCTCTACTTGATTCGCCTCCTCTTCCTCTCTTAATTTCTTTCCAAAACATCTTTTTAATACTTCCAAAATTTTCTGTCATACAGTTACCCCATTTCACATCTGCTCCCCTCTTTGTCTCCTTTACCTTTTGCTTTACTTCACTTATATTTTCTTTGTACCTCTCATAAGACTCCCTCGTCCTATTTTGTAACCAATACGTGAAAGCTCGTTTCTTCTCTTCTACAACCTTCTTTGATTCCTCATCCCACCATTCACTACCCTTCCTTCTATTTCCTCCTGTCCTTCTTGTTCCACACACCACCTTTGCACACTTTGTGACTCTCTCCTTGAACCATCCACATTCCTCCTTCACACCTAGCTCTACTCTATCCTTCACTCCCTCCCACTCCTCCTTCAGCTTCTTCTTGTACTCCTTCTCCTTTTACTTTTCATTCACTCTAAGCACCTCCCTACCTTTTGTCCCTTTCCTCTTCCTCCATCTATCCTCCACTCTCAACTTACCTTCCACCAAAAAATGATCTGATATTCTCCCACCCTCTTCCCTTAGCACATGTACATCCTTAACTCTTCCTATCATAATCCTATTTACCACTACATAATCCATTAACGTTCTATCTACCACCCTTCCCTCCACCACCCTCTCCCATGTGTACTTATGCTTGACTTTCTTCCGAAACACTGTATTTGCTATCATCAACTCTCTTTCTAGACACATTTCCACCATCAACTCTCCACTACGAAATTTTCCTGGAACTCCACATTTCCCAACCACTCCATCAACTGGATCCTTTCCTACCCTAGCATTAAGATCTCACATTACTATTACATTGATATTTCTCCCTAAATCCTCTATGCACTCATTTAAATCTATCCAAAAAGCCTCCCTTTCTTCTACACTCTTCTCACTGCCAGGCCCATATGCACTTACAAAACCCCACATCTCCTTTCCCAGTTTCAGCTTCATCCACATTATCCTTGAGGACACCTCCTTCCACTCCACTACACGTTTACCTATCTCTTCACTTACTAGTATAGCCACCCCTTTCCTCCCTCGCCCTCTCTTCACTCCTGATAACCTCCCACTTACACTCGCCCTTCCCTTTCAGCTTAGTTTCACTCAAAGCCAACACATCCATCTTTCTTCTCACAAACATACTACTATATATATATATATATATATATATATATATATATATATATATATATATACATGTGTATGTATATGTATACACACACACACACACACATATATATATATATATATATATATATATATATATATATATATATATATATATATATATATATACAAGCACCCGTGTAGACGTTTGAGTACACTCCCCCAAAACATGACTCCCGGAGTCTCCTGAATCTAGTTTGAAAACACTCCCCAGTTAAATGAAACTAGATTGACAACACTCCCCAGTTAACTGAAACTGGTTTCAAATGACTCCCCATCAGGTTGAAATGACTCCCATTATTGGATGCTTGATTTTTTTTATTAAGGTTGCTCCCCCCATACAAAAAAAAAAAAATACTAATTACACTATACATGATTACCTTTTTTCTTGAATTACAATGACCTATTTATTACTTATTACAAATTACACTACACACGGATAACTACATTGAAAAGGTTGCCTGCGTTATTCTCAAGGTACACTGAATCCTTTAGGATTCTACAACCTTTCGGCCTATGTATATGCCATGTGTGAATAGATCCAAACTTTGCCCAAACACATTCATTTACTTGAAACATGTTGGCTGCTGCAATAATCTCTAGTTATTCCCCACACTTTATCCTCACGCATTGAATCAACTTGGATGTTTTCACTAGTGGAAAGGAAATCACATATCAAGCTTCTGACAACAGGATGTTGGTCCTCTTTTCCAGTGATACCGAATGTCATGGAACGAAAAAAAAAATTCCATCACCTTTAATTACTTTGACAGCAAGGGGTTCACTTGTGTTTTTGAAAGTCTTATTTATTTTTCCAGAGGGACCAGATTTTTTCTTAAATATCAGACGTCCACCAGAGTTGTTGCAGATTGCTCGCTGTGTTGCAACTGTTATTGGATTAAATTTGTAGATAATCTCCTGTTGCTGAGCCCCTATGATCTGGACAATTGGAGATGGTGGCTCTGACAGAGAAGTTGGAGATGGTGGGTCTGATGAAGAACTTGGTGGTAAAACTTCTGGAGCACGTTCGAAGAAGGGCTTCAGGTTGCATCCATTCACTTTATTTTTAAGGGGGATATTCGTGGATACATTATTGAGATAGTACAGTCCCTTTTCACAAACTTGAGCCACCTCATAGGGACCATGGATTAGTTTGTTTGCCTCCTTTTCTATCTGCTCTGCGTAGGTTTTAGCGCAGCACATTGTCGCCTACGATAAAATGCTTTTGTTTGTATCGCCTTCTTGCAAAATCAGCCTGCTGTTTTGCCTGAGCTCGCTCGAGGTTGGCATCTGCTTGCTTGAAGACAACATCCTGAAAGATAAAAATAACATGTTATCGATTTATGTATAAAAATATTGTTAGCTCATTAGTAGAGTATCTAGTTTCTGTGAGAACTGTCCCAGGTTTGATAAAGATACTGCGTATGCACAGTCATCACTTTTGTATAAAAATTACCTGCAACATTTGGAGGTTTGAGAGTGTGGCTTGGAAGTCAGACTCGTCAAATTCAGGATCATTATGATCATCAGGATCAGAGGTACAGTCAGCAAATTCGTGATCCACATCAATGGGAAGGACAGGTTCTCGTCCATATAGCATCTTGAATGGGGAAAACTTTGTGGAAGCCTGGATTGTAGATCTCTGAGCAAATAGGACACCATGCAAACATTTGTCCCAATTTTCATGCCGATCACTCAGAGTTCGAAGGAGCAGGTTTTGAACAGTTCGGTTATTGCGCTCGACTAATCCGTTTGCCTGAAATTTAAAATCCTTTG
>NC_134816.1:12070093-12075093 GCF_046742065.1 Oratosquilla oratoria
GTTCTGTTAGGAGCTCAGAAAGCAACGCGACATGACGTCACACGTTAAGCTTTGAATAAATGGAAATTCCACGGGATTTACGAAGGAGTCTTCAAAATCTCCCGAAGGAGTCTTCAGTCTCCAAAAGGAGTCGTCAAAGTCTACTGACGTTGTCGTCAAATTCTCCCCTCGTCTCTCTCTCTGTTTCTCTTTCTCGTTAGGTCAATCATAGAGGCAATAAAATTTCGGAAGGTGGTCATAAAAACGCCAGGAAATTTTCAAAACTGAAAAACTTTATTTTTTTTATGTATATAGATTCTCTTGGCAATATTTCGTAAAGATTCTCTTGTTAACATTTGGTAAAGATTCTCTTGGCAATATTTCGTAAATATTTTCTCATTAATATTTCGTAAAGATTCTTTTGTCAGAATTCCGTAAAGATTCTCTTTTTCTTGTTAGCACCACTTTCTTTTTCCATGGTAATATTATTAACGTATTAGATTAACACACGGAGAGCAGCTTAAAGACACGTCTACCCTCTATGAATGCTTACAGGCGTCTGAGTCAGATGTGTCCCCGGGAGTTAGTGTTTCCGGTGATGACTCATTTCCGGGTCAGGAAATTTTCAAAACTGAAAAACTTTATTTTTTAATGTATATAGATGTTTCTCCCGTCCTATTTTGTAACCACTCCGTGAATGCTCGTTTTCCTCTTCTACAACTTTTTTCACTTCATCATCCCACCGCTCACTATCATTATTTGTATTTCCTTTCATATTCCTTGTTCCACATACTATCTTTGCCCACCTTGTTACTTCCTCCTTGAACCCCCCCATTCCTCTTTTACTCTTTTACTCACCTGCACATCCCTGCTCCCCTTTTTTGCCTCTTTTATCATATATTTAACCTCTCTCTCTCTCTCTCTCTCTCTCTCTCTCTCTCTCTCTCTCTCTCTCTCTCTCTCTCTCTCTCTCTTTTGTAATTTTAATATGTTTCCCGCGTTCTATTTTGTAACTACTACGTGAATGCTCGCTTTTCCCCTTCTACAACTTTTTTCACTTCATCCCACCACTCACAATCATTCCTTCTATTTCCTCCCATATTCCTTGTTCCACATATCATCTTTGCCCACCTTGTTACTTCCTCCTTGAAACGCCCCCATTCCTCCTCTACTCTATCCTTCACCACCTACACATCTATCAGCATCTCCTTGTACTCTTGCTACTTTTCCTTCTTATTTAAACAGTTTGCTCAGAGCGCCTCTTTACCTTCTGTCCTTTTCCTCTCTTTCCGTCTATCCTCTACTCCAACTCACGTTCTACCAAAAATTATCTGATATTCACCCACTCTCTCACCTAAGAACATGGACATCCATAACCCTTCCTATTCTTCTCCTGGATACCACTACATAGTCCATTAATTCTTTATCAACCACCCTTTTATCCACCACCCTCTCCCACGTGTAATTATGGTTAACTTTGTTCCTAAAACACTGTGTTAACTATCATCAACTCTCTCTAAACACATCTTCACCATCAACTCTCCGCTATGATTTATACCTGGCACTCCACACTTCCCAACCAATCCGTCCATTGGTTCATCCCTTACGCCAGCATTGAGATCCTCCGCTGCGCAATATTATTCTCAAGTATAATAGCACTGAATACTACTGATGAAAAACCATTATATTCGTTAGAATATATAATGATAATAATTACATATCAGCTTTTCCATATATAGAAAATACTACTGATGTGTTCCACTCTTCAGCCACAGCTAAAATATTTTTCCCCATGTGCTTAAGGCAAAGGTTACAACTGAGTGCTTTATAATATATCCTAGAAAATATCTTAGATAAGTGTCAGCAGATTTGAAATATTCAATTAAAGACCTACAGTATGAATGAAAGAGAAAGACAGACTTGCAAAACAGGTTTTAATTGGGAAACTTCTTACTGTCGTATATCTGCACATCAAAGCAGGAGCATCAAAAAG
Organism: Oratosquilla oratoria; assembly: GCF_046742065.1. Lineage (NCBI taxonomy): Eukaryota > Metazoa > Arthropoda > Malacostraca > Stomatopoda > Squillidae > Oratosquilla > Oratosquilla oratoria. Next base: position 12,072,066 of record NC_134816.1, read on the forward strand.
AATGGGGGTCTTTTGAGTATTGTTTCTTCTTTTCTTTTCTTTCTTATTAATAACATTAGACCATCCCCTCCTCCAACCACCGCCACCAAAGGCCACGATGATAAAAGAAAAATCTTATTAAGCTAATAGGATGTAATTTTCATTATATATATATATATATATATATATATATATATATATATATATATATGTATATATGTATATATATATATGTATATATATATATATATAGATGTAGATATAGATAGATAGATAGATATGCAAGATGAATAAAAATAGATGAATAAATAAAAGATAAATAAAAGACGAATAAACATAAACATAAATAAACAAAAGACAAGCAAACAAATTAATGAAAAATAATGAATAAATAATTGAATAGATGCATATATAAATAAATATATAATATGAATAAATAAAAAAGTTAATTGAATTAGTAGATAAATAGATAAGTAAAAGAATATGTACATAAATAAATTAAAATTAGATCAATCAATCAATCAATTAGCAAATAAATAAATGAATAAATTGATAGATACATAAGAAAAGAGATAAACAAATTACTAAATAAAAAGGTATTCACACAAGCGCTGAAGTAGTCAAACGAGGAGCTCTACCGATGCAAAGTTCATGGTCGTTGGTGGAAGAGGGTTAAGGCGGGTTGAAGGCAGCAGGTAGGTTAAGAGGGTCGTAGCCTAACCATCGCGAAGTTCCTGTCCTTGCTGGTCATGAAGGGGGTGGAAGCGAGTGGAAAGCATAGGCTCTGGTCCGGTCCCTGAATTATAAAAAGGAAAATTAGTGGGAGTTGATGGTTTATACTCACGATGACTGGTGACGTCAGTTGGGGACAGCGTATGTGGGGATGCCTCTAAATGAGTCTCATCGGCGTGGGGTCTAATGCGTTGTGACTGAAGTCGTTGGGGTACCGGGTCGGCCTTCAAGTCGGTGAGCTGGATCTCTAGAGCTGATTGGAGTTGTCTGGTTTCTGCTGGATAAGTAGAGAGGTCAGTGGTATTACTTACAGAGTGGGTCGTTTGCTGAGGGGAGCAAGCTTGGTTCTGCTGGATGACTGTCTCGGGCGGTTGGCGGGAGTGGATGCGTGTGTAGGGAGGTGGGTGCTTGATTGAAGATGTTGCTCGCTAGGAGGTGTGCATAGCTGATGGGAATCTTGTGGTGTGATTGAAGTTTAATCCCCTGGGAGGTGGGCGTAGCTGAATGGAGTCTTGTGGTTCGATCTCCTGGGAGGTGCGCGTAGCTGATTGGAATCTTATGATTTGATTGAAGTTCGATCACCTGGGAGGTGGGCGTAGCTGATTGGAGTCTTGATGCGGTGATGCGTTGAGTTGACAGACGTTTTCTCTTACTCTGACAGCGGTCTCTGTGCAGACAGCTGTCGTTTGATTGGAAGCGTACTGCCACCAGGTGGTTTAAAATGGAATGCCTTACGATTTCACCACCAATTCTAAGATGGTTACAACTGCAGGTCACACCTTTGGTAATCGGCACATGATCTTAGAAATCAGAATGTTGTCTCGAAGGGAGCGGTTGGTGGAGGGGTGGTGTATAGATGTGTCGCTCGCGTGAAAGCGTGCTGACGATGCGCTGGGCTCGCTTGAAGTCGATGTGGTTTGATCGAAGTTTGATGTGGATCTGAATGGAATCCCGTGGCTTGATTCCTGGGACTTTGATTGAAGATAGGAGAAGTCGAAGACAGGTGGTGTCTCCTTCGCAAACAGTGGTCTGTTCTTCGTGTTTTTTTTCGGGTAGATTACGTGGGAGTAGGGGGAGGGGAGTATCGGAATATAGTTTAGGCAATAGAAACAACTTAGAGAGGGACTGAAAAGACTCACCGAAGCAGATGGAGGGAAGATAAGCTTAAAGTTCACTATACAAATAGCAGAAGCATAATTAACAAAATTGATTTGCTGCGAGGTAAAGCATGCGTAGAGAACTTCGATATTATAGCTATTACGGAGTCCTGAATCAACATGGCTGATAAACATTTCCTTCCGGAAATTGAAATAGAAGGATATAAGTTTTTCACAAGGATAGGGTTGGCAGGAGTTGGGGAAATGTAGCAATTTTCGTTAAAAATACAATAAACTGTATTATCAACAATTCGATTAAGGAAGAGGACTGTACGGAGTCCATTTGGATAGAGATTATAGTAAAAAACAAGAAAGTTATTATTGGCGTCTTGTACAGACCTCCTAACCTCAGCATTGAGCAGACTGTTCCCTTGATTCATAAAATTCACAGAGCGTCCCATTACAAAAATGTTGTGATCATGGGAGATTTTAATTATAGAAACATTGACTGGGAAACTTTAATAGGAGATCAGGAAACAAAAAAATTCCTAGATGTGGTGTAGGATAATTTTCTAAAACAAGTGATTACCGATCCTACGAGGGGAGCAAATACTCTGGACTTAGTTTTAACTAATAATGAGCATCTATTGAGTAACGTAAAAGTGGGAGATAGTCTAGGCTCTAGCGATCACCAAGAAATAAGATTTAATATTATTTGGGAAGAATGAAAAAGTACGAATAACGTCCAAGTACCAGACTTTAGGCGAGCAAACTTTGACAATATAAAAACCTATTTAAAATTGAATATGAAATGTCATGCGGACGTTTCGGACATTGTCGAGTCTCGGTGCGTGACCGGGTTTCAGGTCATGACCAGAGGTCTGGTCACGGAGGGTAATATACATACCTTAGGTCAGATCATTTGGGGGCGAGGGCTCAACAGACAGGTCAGCGATTTGGATGAATTGTATAGGAATCTAACTGATTTAATTATTAATGCACAAAATACATCTATCCCCTTGAAGTCAATACGGAAAGATAGTAATACTCCCAAATGGATGACGGACAGATTGAAACATGAGATCGGATTGAAAAGAGGAATTTGCATAAAAAGGGGGGGGGAACACACCTTAGATCAAAATATAACAAAATGGCAAAGCTGGTTAAAAAGAATACACGTACAGCGAAACGTAATTATGACATTAAGGTTGCTAGTCAAG
>NC_134816.1:12080093-12082593 GCF_046742065.1 Oratosquilla oratoria
GTAAAAGGGGGAGATGAAATTTGGAGCAACATTCTACTGGATATGACCATCGAATACACCCTAACACAATGGGTTAAAGAAAATACTAGATATAGAAACAATGAGGAACCGTCAAAACTAGACTTAATATTAACTTCTAAACCAGATATTGTGAATAAAATGAAGTATAAAACACTAATTGGAAAGAGTGACCATATACTAATACAGTTTGAATTAAAAAAACAGAACAATGTAGATAGTACAAGAAAGGAATTAACAAATATGTACCAAAAAAGAAACATAAAGAGATTTATATAAAGTGTTGGTATAATAAAATATTTAGTGAGGCTAGAGACAAGAGAGACAAAGCCTGGAAAAAAATGGAAAAAATCCAAAGAAAAAAATACGAATGGCAAACATATATAAAACTTAGGAACGAATATGTGAATATACGCAGGAAAGAAAAAAGAAATTACGAAAAAGATATTACAGACAAATGCAAGGATCAACCCAAACTCTTTTACAGATATATAAATGAAAAACTAAAGGATAAATACAAAATAGGGAAATTACGTAAAGGAGATTAAGAATTTATAGATGACACAGAGATGGCAGAAGTTATGATCAGACATTTCAAATTTGTTCTTACAAATCAGAGCTCACAATTTTGGGAAGATGGAAAACAAGAAAGATCACCCATAATGAAAGAAATAAAGGTAACATAAAAATAAATTTGAGACCAAGTAAAAAACCTAGATGTCAGGGAATCGCATGGACCAGATGGAATTGCAAATTGGATACTGAAAGAATGTATATACGAGCTGACAGATAAACTTCACAATATGATAGACTTCTCACTCAAAGAAGGAAAGGTACTGCAATATTGCAAAGATGCAAACATAGTACCAATATATAAAGGAGGAAATGGGGAAGATCCTACAAACTTCAGACCGGTACCCCTTACAAGCACAGTAGCAAAAATATGCATAAAAGTCATCAAAAATAAATGGAGCAAACACTTGGAAGACAATAAAATAGTAAACCCTAAACAATTTGGCTTTAGAAGTGGAAGATCATGTATCACAAACCTAATATGCTTTTACTCGAGATTAATTGATATAATACAAGAAAGGGATGGCTGGGCAGACTGCGCCTTCTTGGATTTGCAGAAGGCGTTCGGCAAAATACCACATAAAAACAATAAGAAAATTTGAATTAATAGGAGGAATACAAGGTAAGCTGCTGGAATGGATGAAGGATTTCTTAACTGGGAGAAAAATGAGAGTGATACTTAGAGACAAAAATTCGAACTGGGAAGATGTGAAAACTGGCGTCCCTCAAGGGTCTCTATTAGCTCCTTTAATGTTTGCTATATATAAAAATTATATGGATGAGGGAGTAAATTGTTACATGAATTTCATTGCTGACGATGCCAAATTACTAAAGAAAGTAAAAACAGAAGAAGATTGCAGATCGCTGCAAGAACACCTGAACAAAATATGGGAATGGAGTCAGAGATGTGAGATGAATTTCAACATTAAAAAATGTACCATAATGGAATTTGGAAAAAGCAAAAATAGAGTATCGAGTCAATATAAAGCTGGAAACAAAGAAGTAAAAAAAGTTGATTCAAAAAGGGACCTGGGAGTAATCATCTCAAGTGACTTGACACCTTATAAACATGTCAATAAATTATTTGGAAAGATTTATAAATTATCAAGATCAATGAAAGTGGCATTCGACTACATAGATGAGGAGATGGTAAAAAAAAAAAAAAAGCTGTTACACTGATAAGACCAAAACTAGAATATGCTGCAACACTGTGGGCACCTAGCACAAAGAAGAACGTAAGAAAATTAGAAAGAACCCAAAAAGCAGGAACAAAAATGGCACCTGCACTGTCATATTTGACATATGAACAAAGATTGGAGAAATTACATTTGTCAACACAGGAACAGAAAAGAGAAAGAGGTGATTTGTTGACCATTTACAGAATTATGAAAAGGTTGGAAATTCTCGACAAAGACGACTTATTAAAGTGGGACAAAAGAGAAACAAGAGGACACAAAAACAAACTAAAGAAAGACAGCTACAGAAGAGACCTGAAAAAAAGTGATTTATGTCTGTAATAAACTAAAAAAAAAAAAAAAAAAAAAAAATTAATGCCAGAACTATACACGATTTTAAGAACAAACTGGATGTGGAGAGATACGAAAATGGGTCACTACGAGCATACCACTCGTCCTGTAAAATATGATAGGTATAAAAACACACACACACACACACACACACACACACACACACACACACACACACACACACACACACACACACACACACACACACACACACACACATGTATATATATATATATATATCGTATACTTAGGGCGCAGGTTCTCCTTGATACACACTGAGTCAAACACCACAGCATTGTCACAATTGTTGATCTTCTTCCTAATATTTTCAATCCTTCTCACTATAGTTCTGACTTTGGGAGGATGATCGAAAATCAATTGTC
>NC_134816.1:12092593-12100093 GCF_046742065.1 Oratosquilla oratoria
ATGGCTAGCTCCCATAAAAGTTGTTCGAAAGACATAGAAAGTTCTAGTAGATGAAGAACACTTTATTATAACAAGCTTTCGACCTACATAGGTCATCTTCAGGTTTTGGTACAGGCAAAGAAGGAAACAGTTTATGTATGGAACTAAGGTACAGAATGGGAGAAAAGGAGGAACGTGATTGGTCGAGGCTGGCCTATAGGGATCTAGGCATTGACCTGGGATCACGCTTGCGAACCTGCCTGAGCCGTACATCGTTCGTCTTCTTCTCTAAAAATTTTATAACTGTTTTGAAAGTTTCTAAGGCTAGGAATTATGTACATATCGGTAATTTGAGAGTTGAGAGAAGGATTTTTTTTTATATATAAAGGGCTTCCAATATTTACAAAGATTTACAAAGTCGGAGCATGCCGACAGGAGGCCTTTTGATCCATATCTAGGTCGGATGCGAAAAAAAAAATCATATTAATAATAAAACAATAAATAAAAACTATAATAATGTAAATAGCAAATAAAATACATAAATAAATGCATAGGTATAGTTAAATAATAAACAAACAGGTAAATAGTAAATAATAATAAATTGACATATAACTAATAATAAATGAAAATCAGACAGACAAATGATAACAAAACAAAAACAAATGATATAAGATAAATTATAATCATTACAGCATCTTACTTAGGTATTTATCTAACTGATTCTTAAAGCTTCGAACTGAACTACATTGCACTACCTGTGCAGGAAGTTTATTCCATTAATTTACTACACGGTTGGCAAAGTTGTTTCTACCTTCTTCCAAATTGAATCTATTTCCGGACAGTTTGAGACCATTGTTTCTTGTCTGATTCTCATTCAATGTGAAAATTTGGTCACTTTTGATGTTGTCAATTCCCTTTAAAATCTTAAAGACCTGTATCAAGTCACCTCTGAGTCTACGCTTTTTTAGGGAAAACAGATTCATGTGTTTTAGTCGATTTTCGTATGATTTATTTTTGATATTTGGAATCAGTTTTGTGGCTCGCGGTTGTACTTTTTCCAGTCTGTCAATGTCTTTAATGAGATTCGGTGACCATACAGAAACAGCATATTCCAAATGTGGACGAACTAACGATTTATATAGCTTGTTAATGAGTGATGGACTTTTGAAATCAAAAGATCGCGCAATCAGTCCCAGAATCTTATTTGCTTTCTCAGAGGCTGAAATACACTGCTTGGATGATTTGAGATCGTTACTGATAATTACGCCGAGATCTTTTTCACTATCCACTTTTGTTAACGAATTACCAAATAACTTGTAATCGTACTTACTGTTATTTTTACCTATGTGCATTACCTTGCATTTACTTGTGTTAAATTTCATTCGCCACTTTTCAGACCATTGCTGTAATTTATCTAAATCTACTTGAATATCTAATTGGTTTGAGTGATCATTTGCCACTCCGCACAATTTTGTATCATCAGCAAATTTGGAAACAGTAGATTTTAGTCCATGGTCTATATCATTTATATATACTATGAATAGAAGTGGCCCAAGAACGGAACCCTGAGGAACTCCACTTGCAACACTTTTCCATCCAGAAGTTTTTCCATTTAAAACAATCCTCTGTTTTCGACCATTTAACCAATTACTAGTCCAACCTAATAGGCTACCACTTATTCCATGCAAAGCTAATTTAGTAAGTAGTCTTTCGTGTGGGACGGTATCAAAAGCTTTTGCAAAGTCTAGATACATTAAATCTATATTGTTTCTTTTGTCATAATTCGAGATAACTGTGTTGTAGAATTCGAGTAAGTTAGTCACGCAAGAACGTTTCCGTCTGAAACCATGCTGGCTATCATTTATCAAACGGTTACTTTCTAAATGATGTTCGATAGCATCTCTGATGATAGTTTCCATTATTTTTCCTACGATTGAAGTCAAACTTATAGGCCTATAGTTATTTGGTTTCTTTTTGTCACCTTTTTTGAATATGGGAGTAACGTTAGCTAGCTTCCATTCTCTTGGGACATCTCCGGATATGATGGATTTCTTGAAAATAATTTCTAATGGAACAACAATCTCATTTTTCATTTCCTTTAAGATTCTTGGATGCCAACCGTCAGGCCCTGGTGTTTTATTAACTTTGAGTTTGTCTATACACCTTTTAATTTTTTCTTTTGTTATATTTACCGTAGTGAGTAAGTTTACCCTAGACTTTTCACAGGTTTCAGTTTGGAATTCACTTTGAGGTGTTTCGTTTACGAATACCGAGCTAAAATAATTGTTTAAGATATTACACATTCCTTCATTTGAATATTCAAGCTAACCGTCAGCAGATAATAATGGACCAATGTGATTCCTAACAACCTTTTTATCTCTAATGTAACTATAGAATTCTTTGGGATTCTCTTTGGATTTATCAGCGATGTTCATTTCGTATTGTCGTTTTCTTTTCCTTATTGTCTTTATTTAAATATCTCTGTATTGATACATAATTTTCATAGTCATTAGATGCACCCGAGCACTTATATTTCTTATAAGCCTGTCTCTTTTTAGCAATACTTTTTTCAGTTTCTTTGTCGAGCCACTTTGGGCGAAACTGATTTGGGGGACGTCTGTCCTTAAAAGAAATGTAAGTTTGAATCATCTTAGTGAGCGTATTTTGAAATATTTCCCACATCTGATCTACAGGTCTTTCGTTTAATTTTGCCTCCCAATCTGTAAGCTGAAGCTCCTGACGTAGTCCTATGAACTGAGCTTTACTGAAATCGGGTATTTTAGAAACACAAGTATCTATTCTAAAATTGTTTAGGAGTTTGAATCTAACTAAGTTGTGATCGCTATTTGCAACAGATTCACCGACTTCTACATCAGTTACCATGCTTTCGCGGCTAGTGATCCATACATCGAGTAAGTTTTCATATCTTGTGGGCTCTTTTACATGCTGAATTAAGTAATTGTCACCAAGAAAATCAATCAAGCGACTACCTATATGGCCATGTTCAAGGGTCATCCAATCAATGTCAGTAAAATTGAAATCACCCATTATCAATAAATCCCGGTTGCAGAAACTAGACAGTTCTTGAAATAACAGTTTGTCGTCTGCTAATGATAATGTCTTTGGCCTATATATTACACCTATATTCATTTTTTGTCCATATGTTTGGGTTGATTCAACCCACAAACTATCATATGCATCCTGTTTCACTTTCTCTAAAACACAAGCATGAACATTGTTTTTAACGTATAATAGAACACCCCCACCTTTCTTGTGGTTTCTATCCTGATGAAAGTGTTTAAATCCCGCAATATTAAATTCAGCTTCGAACTCTGTACCATTTAACCATGTCTCAGTTATTCCTATCATATCGGGATTTTCGCTTTTGACATACGCCTGTATTTCTTGAAATTTGTTCCTAATACTACGAGCATTAAAGTATATGATATTTTTTCCTCCTCTATAATTACATCCCATCGTGATCTTTTGTCTTCCACTGTCATTACATCCTATCCTGATATTTTGGCCTTCATTGACATTCTGTCCGGTATCCCTTCCTAAAATTATATTTTGTCCTTCAGTGACACTATATCCTACCGTGATATTTTCTCCTCCATTATCATTACATAGACGGGAGTAATCTCTTTCGAAATGCAGGATGGAAGTTCCTTCAACTAGTATTTCTCTAGTCAGACTAACCCCGTGAACCTCTTCTGAGTGCTTCTTCGGAGCTCCGTTTGATTGGTGGGGTGTGAGGCGCCTGGAGAGCTTCGTAGTGGTTCTTCCAATGTACGTAGAGGGCAGGGCTGCACAGTTCCCTGAGAGGCATTTATATTCATACACTATATGACTACATTGAAGCTCTGGGATGTCAGTTTTGGGGCTGTTTTTTAGGAGAAGGTGATGTGTTTTCTTGTTTTTGTAGAAGATTGTGAGATTCAGTCTGTCGTCCTTGTTGGTGGTTTCTACATATTTGGAAATTGTATTCCTAAGGGCTCTTTCATCTTGTTTGTATTGGCTGTTCATGTATGCACGGTAGTACAGACGGAAATGGTGCCCTGTAGATGTTGCGGAATTTCCTTTTTTGTACCACCTGTCAAGCTGGATGTTGATGGTTTTGAAGACTTCTGTGTTAGAATATCCATTATTCACGAGAACCTGGGTGGCTCGTTCTAATTCCTCATGGACGGTCTGCCAGCTACTGCAATGTGTGAGTGCTCTCCTCACATACACGGAGATTGTGGCGCATTTGTACCTGTCAGGACACTCACTCCTTCCGTTGAGGCAAAGTCCTGGGTTGGTCGGCTTACAGAATACTTTAGTGTAGAATCCATGCGGTTGCTGGTTAACTAAAATATCAAGGAAAGAAAGACATCCGTCTGAACTGTTTTCTACAGAGAGACTGAGTCCCGATGCCTCCTGAAGGCAATGATGGAGGTGCCATAATTCGCCATCGTCTTTAGCCAATAGGAAGATGTCATCGATATACCTGGCGTAGATTCATGGCTTCTGTTGGATGGAGAAGACGTCTCTTTCTATGCGACCCGACGGCAGAATGTTATGGAAAATAGACGGCGTCGCTATGGGTTTGCCCCTAGGCGTTTTTTTTTTTTTTGCCATTTTCTTTATGGGTCGCACAATTTTATTATTAGGAAGGATATCAAGAACGCGAAATGGTCCTGTGAACTTTTTAGAGAGTTCTGATGTTGAAGTATGGTTTTGTTCGTACACAATGTTTCCGATTGCATTGTTGCAATGCTTTGCTCCTACATTATGGAACCGTGCCATATCCATTTTTGAGAAAGGAGTCTTGAATTCTCTTGAAAAGAGGGTTGAAGTTCTGGACTTTAACCTTAACATAATCACTGAAATTATATATGGGGGGTAAGTCTGAAGTGAGAAGATCATATGGGAGCTTTTTATCCGAACCAAACAAAATGTGGAGACTCCGATATTGACTTATTAATTGCACTGTTCATGGAGCCTTGAATAATTGGTACATCTTCATCCCAAGATCTTTGTCTGAGGCAAAGTGTCTGAGAGCTTTAAGTATTTTCCTGTTTTAACGTTCCACTAGTCCGTTAGAGCTAGGGTGGTAAAGTAAGGTGTTACATTTTTTTATGTTAAAAATGTTACAAATGTTTGTATGTCATTGTTGAATTCGATGCCGTTATCTGAGATGAGTGTTTTTGGTGTGGTGTATGGGCATATGGCCTTGTTACCAGTGTTTGTGCGACTTGTTGTGCAGTCTTGTCTTGCAATGGTGAGAGAATGGAGAAACGAGAGAAATGCTCTATACAGACAAAGAGGTATTGGTTTCCGCTAGGGGTGCGTGATAATTTAAGAAGGTCGATAGCAATGGTCTCGAAAGGCTTACAAGGGGCTGGATATGTTAAAGTTGCAGCTTGACCGCTAATGTGACCTTTGTGGGACGCGCATGAATGACAAGAATCTACATGATCGTGGATATTTTTCCTCATAAGGGGCCAGAACAATTTCAATCTGTCTTGTGAGAGACACTTGCCCTTTTCTTGGTGACTAGCAATGTGTGAGTCGTGTACCAGCTTCAGTTCTTCAAGAATAAGTTCGGTAGGAACTACGAGTTGGAGCACTAAGCGGTTAGGTTCATGTTTGTTTTTGAGTGTTGTTTTGTGATACAGAGCTTTGTCTATCATGGTGTAGTTTTCGATGTTTGGAGGGAAATCATCAGTGTTCGTTGTATCGCCTGAAGTGAGGAAATTCATTACACGTTTCCAAATGGGATCTGACTTTTGCGCTGCGGTAATGTGCGCTTGCGTAAGATTTACTGGAATTGATATTTGACTGATGGTCGCTACATGTCTACTTAGGGCGTCAGCGACGACATTCTCTTTGCCGTAAACAAAATAGAAGGTGGGCATGAATTCTTGAATCGTAAGGAACCAACGTGCTAGTTTGCTAGTCACTGTTCGTTGTATCGCCTGAAGTGAGGAAATACATTACACGTTTCCAAATGGGATCTGACTTTTGCGCTGCGGTAATGTGCGCTTGCGTAAGATTTACTGGAATTGACATTTGACTGATGGTTGCTACATGTCTAATTAGGGCGTCAGCGACGACATTCTCTTTGTCGTAAACAAAATAGAAGGTGGGCATGAATTCTTAAATCGTAAGGTACCAACGTGCTAGTTTGCCTGTGAGATTTTTCCTTTGAAAAGGTACAGAATTGGTTGGTGGCCTGTGTGTATATATATCTCATAGCCAAGTATGATTCCTTTGGAATGTTTGAGTGCGTAAATGATAGCTAGTGCTTCGATCTCGATGACTGAGTAATTTTGTTCGTGTTTGTTAAGTGTGCGGCTAGCATAAGCAATAGGCTTGAGTCTCGAGTCGTGTTGTTGCATGAGCACCACGCCGATATCTGTGTTGGACGCGTCTGTGTAGAGTGTGAATAGAAGCTTGTGGTCGGGGAACGCTAGGACAGGTGCCGTTGTTAAGGCTGTTTTTAAGTCATTCAAAGCTTTCTCTTTGTCTTGTGTCCAATTAAAAGGAGTGTCTTTCTTAAGTAATGCGGTTAAGGGTGCTGCTATGCCATCGTATCCTTTGATAAACCGTCTGTAAAAGCCTGAGAGACCAAGGAAGGATCGGATGTGATCAAAAGAATTAGGGCGTGGAAACTTTTTGAGTTCCTTGACCTTGTCCTGCGAGGTTAATATGTCTTGTGAGTTAAGGACGTGCCCTAGGAAGCATATTTCCTTCTGAAGGAAGGAAAATTTCTTAAGCTTTAATTTCAGACCTGCCTTTGCTAGCCGAGAGAGGACAGTTTCAAAGGTGTGTAAAAGTTCACTGGTAGATTTGGAAGCTATGATAATGTCATTCATGTACATGAATAATGAGCGTCCAATGGTTCCTTCTAATGCTGTGTACATGAGACGAGTGAAGACAGAGGGCGCTGAAACAAGTCCCATGGCAAGGCGTTTGAATTGAGTGTCCATTGTTTGTGCTGAAAGGTGTGAGAGGTCTGGGCTTTGTATCAAGGGGAATTTGGAAATTACCCGACATGAGGTCGAGAGTTGTAAAGACAGTGTTTTCTTCACCAATGGTGTATAAAATGTCGTATGCATGAGAGAGTGGATGTCTTTCGGGTATAGTGAGTTTGTTGAGTTCCCTGAAATCAAGAGCTGGACGGAATAAACCGTCGTGGTTGGGAACAACGAAAAGAGGGAAATTCCATTCCGACAGGCTGGGCTCTATAACATTCTGTTTGATCATATCCGTGATGAGATCGTCTACAATGTTTCGTTTACTGTGTGGCAATCTGTATGCAGGAATGTACAGTGGTTTTGCGTTTTCCCGAAGGGGCATATGGTGTTCAATGAGGTTTGCGAGTCCAAGAGGTTCACGTGGTAACGCATTTGCATATCTGGATTTGTTACAGAGAGTGAGAAAATCAGCTTGAGCATCAGGAAAATCTACGACTTTGACATGTGAGCTGCACCCTTACGTCTATTGCTTGTGTGATGTGTGTCACTCGGTGTGGGC
>NC_134816.1:12110093-12120093 GCF_046742065.1 Oratosquilla oratoria
TAATGCATTCTTAAATGTATTAATTTTTTATCATTGGTTTATACGCTATTGCTCATGTATATAGAAATGCATACGATCTGACTAACTTTCCTTGTGTATGGTAAAAGATAAGTCCAATCGCTTCTTATTATTATTGATACATAAGTTTTTGCATAAGATGGCACCAATGACTGCTATCTATATTACTCTCGCCGGGTTAAATCCAAAAGAATTAACGTAAGTTAAGTTTTTCACTGTACACATTTCCCGGCAGGCCCCTCGCCCTTCGACGTTTATCTTTCCATTTCTGAGGCAGATCTATGGTGGACTCTCGGTAGGAAAGAAAATACACCTTTATCAAACCCAAGACCTCCTCCTTTGGTCCAATTTTCCTTACGTTCTTCAGCTTTATTCCAAAGTCAATTTCAATTTGATCAACGAAGGACTTGTTATCAGTATTGGAGACTCTATCGCTCGCTCTGAACTTGTGCATGTGTAGAAAAAAAATTAAACGATAAATGGGAGATTCTTTGATTTCCAATCGTTTCTTCGAGTTCGGATCCTTTCGCGAAAGGATTTGAAGAAGATAAAGTCTTAGAAATCCGTCGTCCTTGAAATGTCGAACGGGATGCATAGGCGAAGCCAAATCCGTCACCCGAACGAACACTTATATGGACGAACCAAAAGGAGAAATTGTGTGAGGTATATCCGTTCCAAAAGTATTTTTCTCAATGAAATTTCCTGAGGATTTCATCTAACTTTATCGCATTTGTTGCAATATAAAAAAAATTCAACTGAATTCCACTCGTATTTTGGGAAGTTTTTGTTCAATTGCTTTGTAAGTAGGAGATGACATAAGCCAAACTTTATCGTTCGGTCTTAGAAATAACCTTTCCCTCAGTCATATCGAACGTCCTCCAACACACGAGCATCGCAAAGTGTATCATACGTTTGAAGACAACATTGCTTACACGCAGATTTTGTTGACAATTACAACTTTGCTGTTGGTGCCTTTTCAACACCATTCCTATCTCTATCATCAGGGGCAATATAGAAATGTATTAAATATCCTGATGGCAATGGAGTTGGTCCTTATATGACACTATGTGTATTTAATGTTACAGAGGATATAACTGATGAGTGATTTGATATAGAAAAAAATAAATTAAGGGCAAAAATAAAACATCTTGCAGTGACACACGCACACTCACTCAGACGCGCTCATGCACACATACACACACACACACACACACACACACACACACACACACACACACACACACACACACACACACACACACACACACACACACACACACACACACACACACACACACACACACACACACCTCTCATGGCGCTGTGGTTAGAGCTCTGGCCTGCCACTACGGAGGTCCGGGTTCGATCCTCGCCCGGGGCTGAAATAATATCAGTATCGCAGCGCTGAGGGGTGTTACTCCAACTCTTGTGGGCGGGGAGTTGGGGGTGTGTGTGTGCAAGGTCATAGCATTACCCATAGATCGGACCTACGAGCTCTGAGCTCTCTTCCAGGAGGGAAATGGCTGTCGATCACGAGTCCAACACGTGATCCAAAGACTAAGTGAAGTGAATACACACACACACACACACACACACACACGCACGCACGCACGCACGCACACACACACACACACACACACACACACACACACACACACACACGCACGCACGCACGCACACACACACACACACACACACACACACACACACACACACACACACACACACACACACACACACACACACACACATACACACACACACACACACACACACACCTTTACAGGTGAAAATAATGTAATCGCTGTGTGGTTAGGAAGTCCTTCTTTCAGGGAAAGGGCCCATAAGCAAATATTTTCTATTTTTGACCTTAAACATCACTCGGTAGTAACGTAGCTGCTTCATTTTTTTTTTTTTAATATAACTAATACAACTGTTTCCAGAGTAGTTTCCTTTTAACTATTTATCGAGAGTGTTTCCATGTGATTTTAATTCAGCTGAAGTAAACTTCCTATCTACATTAAAGCTGGTGAAAAAATGTACGGTTTGATCCGTGTTAATGTATATATACAGTAAAACACACGAAATAAAACACGAAAAAATTATACACAAGGATGAAAAAAAATATCTTATAACTAAAACTGGTTATAAAAGCAGAATAAATAAATTAATATATAGAGAAACATATTAATGCATAAGTGATTAAATGAAATGTCACAAAAGAAAAACGAAGTCGACTACTCGTAAAAGAATTCTTTACTCAGAAAGCCGGAGTGTTGCAGATGGAACTTGAATGATAATAACAATAATAAAAAAAGGTATCAGAATCTGAAAGAAAAATCTAAAATGGAGTCACAGGGTATGTTTGGATCAATGATATAGAACAAGTGATTTCAGGAGAAATGAATATGTGAATTTGTTTCAATAAAAGAAGGAGAAATGTGGAAATAAAAGATGAAAGACGAAGAAGAAATGAAAAAAGGGACTAAGTTAGATCAGTGTTGCCAATAAAGATAGAGAGAAAATAAGCGAAAGAAAAAAAGAGGGACCAAAGTCATGATAAAAGAAAAGAAATAAAACAAGACAAACATTGGGTGAGAAAGTACGCAAAAAGTGGAAATAGAAACCGAAAGTCCTACAGGAATAAAAATGAATTGACGAAAATGAAATATGAAATCAACGGATTGACAAAGTCTTTGCAAAGAGAGGAAGAAGAATACAGCAAAACGAATGCAACGGAGAAGAAAAGGGCACAGGAGAAACGAATTAAGAAGGAATTAGAAATGAAATAACAAGAAAGAATAAAAAAAAAACGTGAGCGACGAAGGAGAGGTAGCATGGAGGAGTGGGGGAGAAGGTAATGGTAGAGACTTCCCTTCTACTGAATAAAATCAGCTTAAGGCATGCAAATCAAATATATAAAACCTCAATAATAGCAAATGGCCTCATAGATATCCTAGATATACTTCCACTTCTTAAGGGGTTTCTTTCTCCTGCAACCAAAACAATTGTGCACTTGTATCCACTTCCATCTACTTCAGTGGATTTGGACAATAAATATATCTGAGCCGTAGTTTTCCGACATAAATGCGTCCTTTACGATCTAATCAACTTATTCCGTCATAAACGCTCGACACCTAGAAACAAATACGTTTGTTACAGGATCTCATAAAATGTTAACCAGCGTAGTACTAAGAGTGGAGCCAGTTGTACAGTTCTCTAGCAGAAAGGACAAAAGTAACTGAGTCAGGTAATGGAAAAGAACGCCAATGGAAAGGTATCAGAGATGGGAAAGGAGGAAGGGCAGGGGCTGGCGTTCTGAAGTAACAAAGACTGATTATAAGGAACAGACGAGTTGGCTGAAGTCCCGGAAGTGGAAAAAATTGAAAAAGTTTGGGATGGGATAGGAGGGAGGCGTGGGAAGATGAAACTGGAGCTGAAAAGAGAAATAAAAGAGTCTGAGGGTCAATGGAATAGAGACCAATTGATGAATAATTGAGTGGAGACTTCGAAATGCTCAATGAAAACATATGGAAATGAATTGAATAGAGACCGACTAAGAGAAATAGAAGAACTGTACAGTAGAAGAGGATAGTGGAATGGGTCAATCTTACCGAATAGAGAGGGTAAGAAGTAGATAAAACTGATAAGATATTAAGTAAGAGGGACAATTAAGAAGCGAAAAACGATGAGAAAGGCGAAGGAAGTCTTGGGATAGGTCCGTCCTACTAGATATAAAAAAGTTGAGAGTCGAAATAACTCAAGGTTTTAACCTTTTACCCATTACGTACCCGAGAGTCATCACAGCATCGACCCATACCTGCATTAACCTGGCACATAATATAGAATGGTAATATATCAACACTAATTGAATGCACAATGGCACTCCAATGGATATCAAATGGTTCAAAATTTAATGATTTTATTTATCGGTTAAGCATTAGCACAAGAAAAACAATGTACACTGTTCTCTCTGCATATTTAAATGTTTAAGTGATCTTTCGTTAGATATCTAAGTACCACTGTAAACCGTCCCGAGAACCCCTGTTGGTTTGCAAACCCTAGGTTTGAGAACCCCGAAGATAGCTGATGGAACAGAAGCAAACCAAAAGTAATATAATTTTTTTTTCAGACAATGAAAGGGGAGATCAGTATGAGGAAAACAGTCGTTCTGCAAGGGATGAAGCCTGAAAAGGGTAGAGAATGGAAGAATCGACAGAACGGATGGGAAGTGAATAAATAATTTAAATGACAGGATCAAAGTTATCTCATTCTTGAGTTTATGGTATTATGTCGCATCCTTGGGATGACCTAGCGTCCTCTGTTTATACGTTTAGGTTTGGGCTCAACTCTTTGATATATAATGCCTCAAAGATTGGGAGGGGTCTATCTTCTGTACATATTTCCAAAATATTTTAGGATGTTTCTTGTCAGAGCTATGCCATGTTCTTCTCTTTTTGGGTGGCTTGTTATGTAAGGAGATATGGAAGGCGACGGAATAATCTAGTTGTTGTCATGCCAATACAAGTGTAAGGGAGGGTTTCACAGTTCCCTCGGGTACATTTGAACCTATAGATGACATGTGACTTCTCATATCTCTTGCTCTCTTAGTGTGGTCTAATCTTAGGTAGGAGATGGCTTCTTTTCTTTGTTTTATGATAAATCACTATGTAAAGTATTTTCCCTAGGTAGACTGGCTTTGTGTTCCTTTTGATAAATTGTTTTATTATGGGTTCTTCCCCTTTGTAGACTGACTGAATATAGATTTATAGTGGATGAAAGCTTTCTCATAATTATTTTTGTTGTCATTACCAATGTGCCAGCCGCCCACGCGGTAAAGTGGGTGAGTGTTTTTCGGATATATGTGTCTTATGATGTTGGATTCCTATGGGCATTCACCTAAAACATTCTAAATGTAACCATAGAGAAAGAATATTCCAAGCAACTGAAGAAAGATCCTGTACCCGAAATGGCAATCTAGCAAAAATGACTACCCATAGAGAAGTCGTAAACCTCTTTTCAAAGGAGAATGAGACCATTGTAAACCATATGAAAAACATACTATATACTCGTGTATATATATATATATATATATATATATATATACATACACACACATTAAAATTTGCAGCAGCTTCTGCGTTCACGAGTTTTTTGCTGGCATTCTTGACTTTTCTTATGCTGGCGCGCTGTGTCGTGCTAAGTTCTCTAATTACCTGGCCAAATAGCATTGGGGTATAGGTAAAGGCATGGGAATGATCTTCTCAGTTTTTATGCAGAGCTTTCGCCTAACTATTAGGCATCTTCAGTGCTAATGAGTACAGTGTGTGGGAAATGATTATAAATACACAATACACAGATCACAAACACTTCAGTGCTGATCCGGTTGGCCAATCAGGAAGCAGGACGCATAGCGCCGCCCTCGGGCCTAGCGGCTGTGAGACGAAAACGGAGTTCGATGTCTTTTGATGTGGGGATAGTGAATGGGTCCGGAGTCTGTCTGTTCATGGTAGGGTTTTTATCTTTTATTTAAAAGGCTTCTAGGATATGAAGGCGTGTGTGGTTCGTTTCTGTCTGTGAAATAGTGATGCCCTCCTCCAAGTTCTTTCTTGTGAGTGGGGTCTGATGTACGTCTCCGTGGTGTCACTTGATAGCGCCATTGGAGAGATGAAGGGTGAGGCGCCTCGTGAGCTTCGTCGTAGTCACCCCTATGTATATTTCATTGAGGGCTTCACGGTCTGCGAAAGTAAGATTCCAGGGTCACATATCAGAGGCCAGAATGCTGGAGAATGGCACTTCTCAGGGGGGGGGGTGTCCTCAAACCCCATTCTGTTCAATGTGCTCGTCTCCAACATTCTGGAACTACCGTTACCCAATGGGTGCAAGGTTATCTCTTATGCAGATGACATTGCACTCATAATTACTGGGAAATGGCGGTGCTTTACCAGGGCCCAGCGCTGCTTAAGCACTGTAGCGTCGGAGTGTTGCAGGTTAGGGTTAAAGATCTCCCCTACAAAATCGAAGGCCAAGGCATTAAGACTCCGGAAAGAGGGGGAGCACCTCACAATCCAGGACCTTAGGCTGGACTGGGTCCACCCGTTTCAGTACCTGGGGGTCTGGGTTGATGAGAGGCTCACCTTTCAGAAGGAACTAGCCTATCTCAAGGAGAGATTGAAGGCAAGAAACACAGTTATTAGAGCAATGACGGGGAAGGCATTTGGTGCCACGCATCAGGTCCTTCGCACGTTCTATGTGCAAGCAGTCCGCAGTTTGGTGGACTACGCCGCCCCAGCTCTCATGAATGTGGCAGCTGCCAAGCTTAAAGACCTGGAGCCTTGCCAAAATGCCGCAGCAAGGATTATCCTAGGAGCTCAACCTTGGACCAAGATTGTTAACCTCCAGATGGAGGTTTCATTGCCTTCATTAGCATCACGGGTCAGAAGGATGGAGGTAGACTTTCTTGCCAAGATAGTCCAGAGCCCCAGGATAACTGAGCTGAGTCAGAGCCTTGTGATACCTCTGGGACGGGTGGATACTCTTATCCATTCCGGTACCTTGCTATCTCAGGCGGCTGGGCTCCTGGACTCCTTCAGGCTCACCAGCGTTCTCTTTGAGAAGGGTAGGGACTCTCCACACCCAGAGTTCAAGTCCCCACCACCATGGCTGTCGATACCTGCAACCTTCGTTGTCACAAAGCTTCCCAGTAAGAAGTTATGTGATCAGGAAAGAGTACGAGCGCAGGCCCTACAAGGCATCCGCGCACTATCGGAACCTGGAATGGCGGTCTATTACACGGATGGCTCCGTAGACCCCAACAGGCTCCGTAGTGCGGGGGTTGCTTTCGTGACGTATGGTTTGACCTACGGAAGGAGAGTATCTGATCATGCGTCCACTCTCCAAGCTGAGGCCATAGCGATCCAAGGAGCGTTAGAGCATGCTCTAATATCACGAACTGGTCCTGTGGTGATCCACACGGATTCACAGTCTCTGCTAGGCAGCTTAGATACAACACAGCCCAGCGACAATGTACGCCTACTGACCTCCATCCTAGTACTCCTGCTGAAGCTACACCAGCAAGGCAGGAGTGTTACGCTCAACTGGGTGACGAGCCATGTGGGCATCCAAGGAAATGAGCTAGCCGACGCCGCAGCAGAAGCGGCGCGCCAAAGACCCGAAGTCTATGTTGTCGTCCCTCTCAGCCGAAATCAGTTGCGCATACGCACCAGGGCTCTTAACCAGGTGCAACGGTTCCTTCAGCACAGACTGGAGGCAGATGTATCAGAGAGGGCGAGGTGGTACAGGGCAGTCACAGACTACGAGCCCCTTGTACTTCCTCGATCCACACCAAGAAAAGTGGAAACTCTGCTCTTCCGTCTGTGGCTGGAGGACCGTTGTTTCTGGCAAATCAAGAACAACCCCACGACCGAAGAGAGAGGATGTCAACATTGCCGCCAACCTGAAACCACCCTTGACCACTACCTCAAGCATTGCCCTGTAACTGCTTTTCTGAAGAGAGGGCCTCTGACAATATCTGAGGGTCTTGTACGCCACCTATGCAGCCACTTAAGCGATTACGAACTGCGTCGGCTGGTGGAGTGTCAGCCCCCCCCCTTTAAATTTTTTATATTGTACTTTTTTATTGCATACTCCGTTCATGTCAGGAAGGGTGAATTCACCGGGATGTGCATACGTATTTCATATAGGTATGCACATCTAGTGAATGTATGAGTGGGCGTGGCCTAAGCCACACACACTCATACATTGAATCACCCCCTCTCTAAATTTTATTGCACCATTAGCTATACACACATATCCACTACATACATCGATCATCGATTATATTAGAAAGGGTGCATTCACCGAGATGTGCATGCGTGTATGCCATACGTATGCACATCTTGTGAATGTATGAGTGTGTGTGGTTAAACCCACACACACTCATAATTTAAAATCACCCTCCAAACGGGCTCACCCTAAAAGCCCGTGGGAATTTAATTCCCAAATTACACACACACACACACACACACTGTACTCATTAGCACTGAAGATGCCTAACAGTTAGGCGAAAGCTCTGCATAAGAATTGAGAAGATAATTCCCATGCCTTTACCTATACCACCAATGCTATTTGGCCAGGTAATTAGAAAACTTAGCACGGCACAGCGCGCCAGCATAAGAAAATTCGAGAATGTCAGCAAAAAACTCGTGAACGCAGAAGCTGCTGCAAATTTTAATGACATTTGCCTAAAAGAGGATCTGCTGCCCAACTATAGCAATATATATACATACATACATATATATATACATATATATATATATATATATATATATATATATTAAATGCCACAATGCACTTTAATTCTAAGCTATCAACATCGGAAGACCCAATGGGGCCACATGCAGAAATTGAAATGTGGTCTGTCGACGGCTCGAACTCAGTGATCACATGACAAGTGCCGTAGTATCTAACCAACTACGCTATCAAGATATATATATATAAATATATATATATGTATGTATATATATGTATATATATATATATATATATATGTGTGTGTGCGTGTGTGTGTGTATATATATATTCTATCTGAGAGTTGACACCTTGACGTGGTGGATAGGCTTAAGAATCTTCATGATTACAAAAGCTATGTCGATAGAGAGGAAATCTCTGCAGGGTCACCCATATCGAACAGGTTTTGTAGGAAAGATCAGACAAAGAGCAACTCAAACACACAGTTGCAGGACCCACTGCTAACTGACACGTCCCTGATGGCAAACAGGGAAATTACTCATAGATATATGGGGTACCGTCTTAATGACGGCGTGGACCATTGGGCACCCTATAGTAATAGGGCTTCACCGAATATAATGAATAAGGTGACACCAGAGAAATATCTCACCAGAAACCAGTTGGCAAGGAGGTGAGATTACTTCCAACCCCCCTTCATAGCCAACATGAATATGAATAGCACAATCAAAAGAAAACCGGGCGTTCCTGTTGGATCATCGTCACCTAAAGGTCCAACCGCATTGCCTCGTGTGCTTACGGGCAATGTGCCACCGAATGTGAGTAAGCACTGTCCAAGCAGATCCAAGTCTTGGACATTAAAGAACATGAAGAAAATGAAGATCTATACTTACAACGTAAGAAGTCTCTCAGAAGACCACAGACTGGAGAGTTTAATGGAAGAACTAGACAACATCAAACGGGACATCGTAGGACTGAGCGAAGCCCGAAGAACGGAAGAAAAGCTGATACAATTACAAGATGGTCACCACCAGTTCTACTATAGAGGTAAGGACAAAGAAAGATCTAGTGGAGTAGGATTCTTGATCAACCGAGAGGTTGCGGGTAACGTAATCAAATTCAGTAGTTTATCGGACAGGATAGCTTGGATTGTGATTAGGCTTTGTAAAAGGTACACTCTAAAAATAGTTCACTTCTATGCACCAACTTCACAGAGTTCAGACGAGGAAATTGAGTCCTTCTATGATGATTTAAGTCAAGTAATGGATCAAGAAAAAAGTAAGTACACTTTGGTAATAGGAGACTTCAATGCTAAAGTAGGGAAGAAGATGGGAGATGAGACGTGCATTGGGAAGTTTGGAGTAGGTGAAAGAAATGACAGAGGTGAGATGTTAGTCAATTTTGCAGAGAACTACAATATGGGGATAATGAACACTTTCTTTCAAAAGCGTGTAGGTCGTAAATGGACGTGGAGAAGTCCAAATGGAACAACAAAAAACGAAATAGACTTCATATTAGGAGATGAGAGCAAAAGCGTTAGCAATGTTACGGTGATAAATAAAGTCAACATAGGGAGTGACCATAAAATGGTAGGATGCACAGCTAAATTCAACTTCAGAGCCGAGAGAAATAAACTAGTTTTAAAAAGGAAAATAAGCCTTGCAAAGGTTAAGGATAATAAAAAGAAATTTCAATTAGAAATTCAAAATAGATTCGAAGCTCTAAGAATTAACGA
>NC_134816.1:12130093-12135093 GCF_046742065.1 Oratosquilla oratoria
ATGTATGTGTAAGCTAATGGGTTTCTAGTATTAAGATCCCTTCTAGTTGCTTCTCTATGACACTTTGGTGGAAGTTGGGAAAGATAAAGTCCTATCTCTAGGAATGTGTATAGGTTTTCTAATGTCATTGCCTTTTTTCCTGAGGTGTCTGTGAAGGTCCAAGGGCTGTTATTGTCCAGGTTTTCCCTAATTTGTTTTATTGCATTGGCAACATTGTCTTTGATGTTAGTCTGTTTTTGAATTCTAGTGTTATTTAGAAATGAGAGGAGAAAGTTAATGTTGTTTGCTTGTTTGTTCTGAAAGACATTTAACAGATGCTCCTTATAATCGCTATATGCGATTCCTGCGGCTATCAGACTGTCTAGCATCCGAGCGGTAGTCCTGTGCTCGTCAGATGCTTCTATTTTCTGGCGGCATAGATTTATCTTTTCTAAGTCAGAGTAGTTTGGATTTTTTGAAAAGAAAAGGTCACATGCCGTCAGGAAGTCAGTAATGGAGAGTCCGCTAGTTTGAGAGAAGGTGGGGATTTCGGTTAGAGGGGAGATGGTTTGGTAGTTATTGATTATTGTGGGTTGGTGTTGGGCAGTGTGTGGGGTAGTTGGCAGTTGGGTTGGGAGGGGGTGTTGTGATGGGGGTTGTGGGTGAGGATGCTGTGATAGAATTGGGGGGGGGTAAGTATTGTGTAGGGATGTGGGATGAAAGCTGTTTGACTTGGCGTTAGGTTGGGAGAAGGGAAGGTTAAGTTCTCATATGCATGGGTTGAGGGGTTTGGGGGTTGTTGTTGGGGATCTAGTTGAGGGGTAACTTGAACTTTTGGTGTGGAGTGGGGGAGGGGGTTGGGGAGTTGGTATAGTTGGGTTGGGTTAAAAGGGTCTTCCTGTGAATGGTCATGTTGTAAGGGTGGGTTGTCAACGTTATCCTCGGGAATTATTCTAGAATCTGCCTTAGGTGTGGCATGGTCAGTGTCATTATGGGATTTGTTTTCTTTAGGGGGGGTAATGAATACATCAAGTAAATTCCCGACCTTGGATCTCGTTCATGTAGCCATGTTAGTGTCTAACTAGAGATGCATGCATTACCTAAGATATAATGTGTTTATATTTAGAGAAGAGGGGGGGGGGGGTATAAGGCATCAATGGGTATACAATGGGGGTATATAATATGGATATGCAATAATAATGTGATAAGATTATAACAAAAAAAAGGTACATATAACAATATATATATAAATTATTGTAAAAGTTAAAAAGGTATTAAATGTAATTAATAGATTGGGAAAGTACAGGGTAATTATGATTTATGTATAAGATTATCCTAAAAAGAAATAGTATAACAGTTATGGATTGGTAACAAATAAGTATATATATATAGACTTAATAGTTAAGTATCAATTTTTAAAGAAAAAGAAATATTCACAAATAAATGTAATGGCACTTGTTACGTAGTGACCAATTTCTTAATGTAATACTTGCAAAGATAAGTGGGTGGTTATCTTAGTGACGTTAAAAAAAATAAGTATAATGATATTTGTTTCGTTTAAGTTATTAATCCACTAGTGGATGCATTGTTATCTTAAAAAAAAAATGAGGTTAGGTTGTTGTGATTTTTAGAAGTATTCAAGATAAGTAATGTTACGTAGATAATGTTACGTAGGCTAACGTGAATTTTACGTGCCTTTGGCACGTGGACAGGCTGTCCGCAATTTTACAGTGGACATATCAATGGATATGGGGTACCTAAATACGGCGAGCCCTATCGGCTGGTACGCCGATGTCTGGCAGGGGCGGTTTTGCTGGGGTAAGCATTTGTAGGCGGCCGATGGTGGCGGTCGGTGGAGGGTAGGTTGGGTGGTTGTGGTGGGTCAGCGTTAATGCTGACTGGGTGTGCGAAGCAGGTTGATAGGCGGGTCTGTATCTAACTGCTGTGAAACTCCCGGTCTGGGTGATAACGGAGGGGGGTGGGTGGGGGTGGAGTCGGGTTCTCGTCCGGTTCCTATGAAAGAACGGGAAATTAGTGGGCGTCTATGGTTTTATACTTACGGCGAAGGTTGACGTTGGTGGGGAATGGCAGGGGAGGTTGTCTCTCGGTTGTCTCTCGTCGGCCTGGGTCCACCGCGTCTTGACTGGAGTCGTGGTGTGTCAATGTAGGAATTGGTGCGCTGCTTGAAGGGACGGAGGGGTTAGTGACCGGAATGCTGAGGTCGTAAGTCTGTGTGGTTCTCGGGTGAAGACGGTAGGGGTGAGGTGGTGGGCGTACAGTCCCTATTTGGGCAAGAAAATTTGTACACAAGGCAGGTACTTTCCATATCTCCATATCTCCATCGTGAGGCAACCATCAGGAGGACGACTAGGAAGTTGTCCAAGCTCAGTGGCGGTCCCATTAGGATTCCCAGGCCGACCCAGGGCTTCATTAATCTCACAGGGTACGAGCCGAGCCAGGATGAACGTGACCTCCTCCAGAAGGGCCTAAATTGTCACATCATGGGTAACACTAAGCCTTATGCTAAGCGCTAGGAGGTTGAAGTCCTCCTCGACCAAGTACATCGTCTCGTCGAGAGTGGACATATCACAGCTTTCCCTGACATCCAGCATGAGCTGATTGCTGAAGCCTCACGGAAAAGAGGCTCCTACACCAGTGACGTCCTCGAGAGGCGTCACAGAGATGCAGCCAAGTCACTTCGTGACCGGGAGGGAATCACCGTTAGAAGAGCCGACAAAGCCGCTATGTTTGTACTCATCCCTACAGACGAGTACCTTTCTAAGCTGGACGGAATTCTAGCGGATGAGACGAAGTTTCAGAGGCTGACCCGTGACCCAACCCTAACCACCGTAAGGAAGGCCAACAAGATCATAGATGCCGTCAACGCTCGTGTGGATGGACTAAAGCTACAGAAGATCTTAATGTAATACTTGCAAAGATAAGTGGGTGGTTATCTGTAGTGACGTTAAAAAAAAATAAGTATAATGATATTTGTTTCGTTTAAGTTATTAATCCACTAGTGGATGCATTGTTATTTAAAAAAAAAAAATGAGGTTAGGTTGTTGTGATTTTTAGAAGTATTCAAGATAAGTAATGTTACGTAGATAAAATAGGTAAACCCCTCCGACCTATCATCTCTCAGATTCCGACTCCCACGTACCAGCTGGCCAAGAGACTCAACGCCTTATTGACGCCCCTCGTTCCAGCCGACTACTGCTACAGGTCATCCACAGAATTCCTGGACTGCGTTAACAGTGCCCCTGCCAAAGGAGAAATGGCATCTCTCGATGCTGAATCGTTATTTACTTGTGTTTCGGTACCTAGAACGATCGACTACATCTGTGATCATGAGTACAGGTCATCTGCCCACCCCCTACTTGCAATTGATGAATACCACCTCCGAGACCTCTTGAGGATATGCACGCAGGAGTCCGCCTTCAGATGCCCCCGTGGAAACCTGTATCAGCAAAAAGATGGAGTCTTTATGGGGTCGCCTTTAGGCGTCCTCCTCGCCAACTTCTTCATGGGATCTGTAGAGAAGGAGGCGTTCAGCAGGATCCAGCAGCCGATGACATATGGTAGATACATCGACGACATCTTCGTGAGAACCCGGACTAGTGAGGAACGCGAGGAACTACGCCAGCTTCTTCAAGAGATCTCTGGACTTCGGTTCAAGACACAGGAAGCTGAAAATGGTACCCTGCCTTTCCTGGACGTCCTCCTCACGCAAGAAGGTGACCATATGAAGATCGAGGTATATGTCAAGCCTACCAATCCCGGACTATGCCTGAGCGGTGAAAGTGAATGCCCGCAGCAGTACAAGGACTCTACCATTGCCTCCTTATACAGAAGAGCCCTTACCCATTGCTCTTCCTGGACGTCTACGCAGAAGGAGTTCGACCGAGCAACACAAATGTTGGTCAACAATGGACATTCCAATCAGGATTGCCAACGTGTCCTGCGTACTGATCTAAACAAATGGTACGTGGGACAACAAGCCGTGGTTGAAGAAGGAACCACTCACAGCCTCTTCTATAGAGCTTTCATGTCTTCCGCTTACCGCGAAGAAGAGAAGAGTGTGAGAAATATAATTAATAGGAATGTTCATGTTACTAACCCTGTGGACCGTGTAAAGCTGGTAGTGTACTACAGGAACAGCCGCACAAAGGACCTCATCATGAAGAACGATAGCTCACCACGCCCTGGAGATATGGAAAGTACCTGCCTTGTGTACAAATTTTCTTGCCCAAATAGGGACTGTACGCCCTACGACGCTTACATAGGGTTGACTACTACCAGACTCTCCAGGCGCCTGAGCTATCATCTGACTCAAGGAGGTCCCAAACGTCACTTCCTGGAGAAACATGGCCAGCATCTCACAGGTGATGTCCTTCGGCAGAACACTGTCATCATTCAGAGAGAGTCCGATAAGAACCGCCTTGCCTACCTTGAAGCTTTATATATTGCGGATAGTAGACCGTCTCTGAATTCCCACCAAGACGCCCCTACCATACTGCCTAGTATTAAGCCATTTAGGAGAAGCAAGCCCCGAGGCAGGACAGAAAACATCACACTACACCCCCGGGGTAGCGGGGCTCGAGAGAGCGAACAAGCCAGCCAATGAGCGTACGTGGGAAACTGTCCCGCCCTCTCAACCATGAGGGGACCAAAAAAGGTCATCCTTCCAGCCAATCACACGCTGTGTTTCTGTATCTTTGTAATATATAAACTCTTGCATTTGTTCCATCTTTGTATTTTGATAATGACTCAGGTAGAGTCGAAACGTCAATAATGACCGGAATAGGAAATCTTCTCTTTCCTTTACCCCTTGCTATAAAGGATAACTTCAGGAAGTTGGAAACTCTGAAGAAGAAATTGATCAGTGCTGAATTTGCAGTTGCTTTTAACCAAGCCTGCCTAAGAGAAAATATATTTATATACATATATATATATGCATATATATACATATATATTTATATATATATATATATTTATATATATACATATATATTCATATATAT
>NC_134816.1:12137593-12147593 GCF_046742065.1 Oratosquilla oratoria
TTCAAGCTGGCTTTAACAGTTTCATTAACAGATCAATATCGGAAGCACCTCATTTTGTCGTCTTTGGTTCGGACAAAAGGCTTCCATATGACCTTCTTTCAGAATTACCTCTAATTTACATTTTCAATGATTATGTGAAGGTCAAAATAACAAAATTCAGTAATCTTTTCAAAAGAATCCATAATACTCTTCATCTGGCTAAGGACGAAATGGTCCTTCTGCATAACAAATGAGTCAGAGCTTATACCTTTAAATTGGAGACATCGTTTACACCTTCAGCCACACACCTACTTCGAAGCTCTTTCCTAAGTTCTCTGGACCTTGTCTTATCATTGGACATGAGTCAAACAACAAAGCCAAAACATTCAGGTTATAAGGTCCGGACTCACCAGAACTCCCAAGTCCCTCTCGCACTCAGATTTGTCTAAAAACGTGTTATCTAAGCTGTATCTATTTTTGGGGTTGTGTAGCCCTACGTTTAACACGCTACACTTAGAGATATTGAAGTTCATTTGTCATTTCACCGACCATGTTAACAATTTATTAAGAACATACTGCAGAGTATGGCTGTCGTCTCCTGGTCTAATTAGGTGTTCTATTTTAGTGTCGTCCGCAAACTTACTAACATCACTATTTATCCCATCATCTAAGTCGCTTATGTACATAATGAACAACAAGGGACCCAAAACCGAGGCCTGGGGGACCCCGCTAGTAACATTGCCCCACCTAGATTTAATTCCATTTATGGTGACCCGATGTTTTCTGTTACTAATCCAAAGCTCTAATCCATTCTAAAACTTTTCCTCCTATGCCATGGGCTTTGATTTTATCTAGTAGTCTCTGGTGTGGCACCTTGTCGAACGCTTTGCTAAAGTCAATGTAAATAACATCTTTAGTGTAAAAGGATAGAAGATTAGTCACACGTGACTTACCCTTGGAGAAACCATGCTGTGAATTACGAATTAGATTATGCCCTTCGATGTGTTCTCTGAGTCTATTTACTATTACTGATTCAAGCATTTTTCCTATAACTGATGTCAAACTGATTGGCCTGTAGTTGCATATAGGCGATCTATCTCCCTTCTTAAAAACAGGAACAACGTTTGCCTGCCTCCAAGCAGTTGGAACAAAACCAGTGTCTACCGATTTATTGAATATTTCAGTTAACTGGTTGCAGATTTCAAATTTACACTCCTTAAGCATTCTTGGAAAAATTTCGTCTGGACCCGGAGATTTTGTAGCTTTAAGTCTGTCAATCTGCTTGACTACTTCTTCTTTACTAATGCTGATATTAGATAGACTACTTTCTTCGACACTGCTTCTGACCCAGGGCGGTGGGCAGGGTGCAGGGATGACCCGTCATCCAGGAGGTGCTCAGATGAGAGGAAGGGTGGGAGGGGTGTGGAGGGTATTTAGGGATGAAATGGGTGGGAGTGTTTTTATGCCTTTCCCTTTTTGGCTACCTCCCTTAGAAGGAGGGAAAAGCCTTGGTATATGTATGTATGTACTTTCTTCATTCCCTCTGAAAATCGGATCGCAGTAAGGTACTTTATCTATCCTCTTATTAGTAAACACTGATAGAAAATAATTGTTAAACTTCTCACTCATTTTTTCCTCCGATTCTATCATGACATTTTCATCGTTTTTAATTGGTCCTATTCTTTCTTTATTTTTTGTTTTATAGAGGTGAAAGAAACCATTTGGGTTGGATTTTGCTTGACTGGCAACCTTGATTTCATAACTACGTTTCGCTGTACGTGTATTCCTTTTAACCAGCTTTGCCATTTCGTCATATCTTGATATATATATATATATATATATACATATACATATATACATACATATACATATATATATATGTATATATATATATATATATATATATATATATATGCATACGAGTATATGCCTAACTAGAGAGAAAGAGAGAGAGAGAGAGAGAGAGAGAGAGAGAGAGAGAGAGAGAGAGAGAGAGAGAGAGAGAGAGAGAGAGAGAGAGAGAGAGAGAGAGAGAGAGAGAGAGAGAGAGAGAGAGAGAGAGAGAGAGAGAGAGAGAGAGAGGTAGTTTGGTAGGAAAATAGGTGGTTAATTAGGTAGGAAGCTGAGTTCATATGTCTTCATACTATCCTCGAAAATTGATACAACCGAATAGATTCTTAGTCGTGTTGAGAATTAAGAAATAATAAATGCCTAATGATTTGGTTTAATATTGCCAAGTCCCTCCCCCACCCCCCACCCAACCCCCAACCCCTGAGGAGGCTATGATGGTACCCCGCATAGAAGACTTTGTGGCGTGGAATCTGATAGATCATGCCTTTTACCCAACTCGCCGGTGGCAGGGTTCTGTCACGTATCCAATGTTCACGTGTTTTCTTTCTTTGTGTTTTCATCCCCCCTCCCCTTTATCGGCCAGCTGTCAGCTGTGGACAAGTTTGACACACCCAGTATGTCAAACAAGGTCAGATCAGCGGCGTCTATTGTTAATACCCTAGCCCTCAGGCCAAGTAGCCGTGAATGTGAGCATCGGGGCGCAGATTTGCCAAGTTGTTTTGCTTATGTTTCTTTTTAGTTTGTGTACTTTATATTTGATGTAATGTAACAAGATTTCTTACAACTGGCTTATGTGTATCTCTTTTACCATTTGTCAGTACGCTAAGACGTACTCAAATCTTTGTACTAAAATATATTTTGATTATATTTAAAATGTATTTTGTATGGTACCATTTTCTATCACCGGCAGACAGGCTGGACATGTGCTTCGCGCATGTCGAGTTGCCGTTTGATTATTTTCTCCTTTTTACTTTTTGTATTAGTACTAAGGCTTTTATTGTTACGTGCATAATATTCTTGTGTGTAATTTAAGGTTGTGTAAGTGGTTAGACTACTAGGCTGTCATTCAGAGTGGTATAGGGAAAAATTCTTTTTATTGTAACCTTCGGCCTTTTTGGCTCCAGTGACCCATCAGGTCAATTGGCGAGAACTTTAAAAGAAAAGATCAAAACCCTCTCGCTTGCTTCTTCTTCCTTATATGGACGAGTCGATACCCAGCAGTTCTGTCTCCTTGCTGAGACGTTTTGCCCACAAGGTATGTACTATCAGCCTAGGGTTTTAAAAAACACGTAAGTGGATTTTTTATAGGAAATACGTCTTATGGTTAGTGCAAGGTTTTTGTTAGTATTGTAGGATCCCCTTTTGAGATTTTTTAATTTGGTGTGTCAAATTAGGCTTTTACCAGAGTTCGTTCTCGTGGGTGAATTTTTAATCTGTTTTCTCCACCTTTTGTTTTCCCATTACGTCCGTGTTTTGTTGCGGAGTTTAGGTTTAGATTTGTAGATCACCTTTTGGGTTTCTTTTTTATGCTGGTGTGTCAAATTGGCTTTTACCGCTTTTAGATTCCTGTGATTTTGGGGTTAATTTTATCTCACGTGATTCTTCTTGTCTTCTCATTTTGTTATGTTAAATTTGAAAAACTTAATCTGTGATCAAATTTTGTTACAAAAGGGTTTTGTTATGTAAATAAAAGTTTAAAACGAAACTCACATTTACAAACCTGGTAAATAGATAGCATAACTTAAATTTAGATGTTTTCTCCTCCTCCAACTTGTTATAGTGACGCTCTAACCCGGTTGGCCAGAGACCATTCATTTACTTACAAATACGATATGTAAACAGAATAACAAATACCCCCTTCTACTTAATACCTTCATTCATATTTGCCCACTTCATGCCTGAAAATTTTATTCAGGTTTCCTGAACACGATGAGGTAAAGAAGGAAAGAAACAATTCAAATACTAACAGATATGAAGAACAAATCAAATACTAATGCTGAGTAAGGGAGAGAACCCCTACGCCTTTCTGACAGGAACAGAGAAATGAATAAGAGGAAGGAAGAACGGAAGAATGGACGGATGGAAGCAAGAAAGGAAAGAAGCATGCAAGGAAGGAAGAAAGGAAGGAAGGAGGGAAGGAAGGAGGGAAGGAAGGAGGGAAGAAAGGAAGGAAGGAGGGAGGGAAGGATGAAAAGAAGGAAGATGTGAGTGAATGAAGAGAAGATGGATATCAGAATAGGAAAGAGAACAAAGGAAAAAAACAAAGAAAAGAAAAACACAAAATTAAAGGAGATAGCAGAATGATTGGACAAAAAAAAAATACAGGAACATTGAAGATCAAACTAATAGAAGGATCACAAGGAAGACAGAATAGGGGATAGGAAGTAGAGAGAGATAGAATAGAAAAAAAGTCATTACAAGAAAACTAATCCATTATGTTACCAAATCACGTTTCAGATTCTCGTCAAAGAGAAAATAAAAACCAACAGAGCTTTTCGTTAAAGAGTTTGATGAACAGGGAAGTAAGGAGGTGATGTGGTGCGGAGGTAAAGGAGAGAAGAGAATGTGGGAGGAGATGAAAGAGAGAGGAGAAAAGGTGAGAGAATAGAAGAGGAGGACAGAAGAAAGGAGAAGAGGAGAGGAGGAGAAAAGAGGAGAGAAGTAAAGGAGGAGATGAGGAGAGAAGGAGATGAACAAAGGAGGAGAGGAGGAGAGGAGGACAGGAGAAACGGATGTCAGCATATTAGGAGAGGAGGAGAGGAAGAAAGGAGAGGAGAAGTTTCAGGAGTTCAGAGGAATGAACATGTGGATACTGTGTTCAACTCATGAGCAAGCGGTCGTAAGTTCGGTTATTTAGCGTTGATTCCCGACAGCCCTGGCCAGGTGAGGAGGTAACCCAATAACGGCATAGAAAAACGCAGAGACTTGCCGTAACAAATAGGGCTTTGCTTTACCATGGATTTTTAACTTCTCACTTCCTGGAAATGGGAAGATGAGATGGTGGAGACTTAATTTTACTCAGACCCCGTAAACCCAATGCCTGTGACCCTGTATGTACATTACTTAAAAATTTTCATTCTGGTCTGTGCTAAAGAATTATACTGGGATGAGCTCCACAATAGGGGAGGGAGGTTCTTATTGCCAAGTGAGAGGTTTAAGTAAACCTAATGACATCATCTGGCAAAAATCATAATACATCTAATCAATTAACCAATTTGTAAGATGTAATTAGATATTTATTATCATTGGCATTTTGTGATCAAAGGTTTTCAACGCTTTTCCTCAGGTTCTCTCTACTTCTGTATTGCTGTTCTTCATTCTGCTGAAGACCTCTTCAACACTAAACAAACCTGTCAAACATCCACTATTATTTGGCTTGTGAGCTCTGGTAGCGTAAATGGTAGCCCGCTGGTCTCCCATTCGCTTAGTTCTGGGTTCAAATCCTGCGTTACTCTCCGATTCCCAGCAGTGAATGTTGCCTACCCCAACAGTACAGTCGCACAGGGCATAGGTGACTGCATCGGCCAAAGCTACAGCTACAGCTACAGTTTCGGCCACAGCACAGCCTTTGTGTGAAGGGTCCTCACCTTCTTCCCTACAAAAGAAACCATGTGAGCCGCTAGGCATGAAATAATGGAAGATCATCTATGCCCGATGAAGTTGAACAGTCTTTATATCCTAGAGCATATTTCCAAGACAAAATATAAACCCAACGAGTTCCAAATGCATAGAAGGATGCACAGTAAACATCTGGTAAAATTGTTGGTAGCCACATTTGCACTCTGTTCTCGAAAAACTTGAGGGAATGACAGTCACACTGAAGTTCAAACTGAAACATTCATGCTTTACATACAAGATCGATATTCAACAGGTCACAAACAAGGAAATAAACATAACGAACCACACTTCCTTCAAAATGTTGAAAGAAAATTAAACACATGCGTACTGTCTGTCTGTCTGTCTGTCTGTCTGTCTGTCACTGTCTATGACTATTACTATCTCTCTCTCTCTCTCTCTCTCTATCTCTCTCTCTCCCTTTCTCCCTCTCTCTCTCCTTTTCTTCTAAAAAGAGAAGAACGAGGCGAGCCAATCAAGAAAGGATTTCACAGGATTTTTCACGTCCGACCGAATTACTTAAGTGGGTTACGTTTGTTGCCGTGCCGGTCTCAGGCGGTGAATTACACACTTATTATATATTTGTCACAGGAGAATGCATAAACCGACTTCTCTAATGCTCCGGTTTGATACCCAGTGGCTACCAGTAAACACCACTCACCCTAGATGTAATAGGTAAGAGTGATAGTTTCAATCACTGTTAGATAGTTACTGATATCAGCTTCTTACGATTTTTGTATATAGAGCACGGAGAAGAGAGTTCTACATGATTACTGTACCTACGGCCGGGGCATTAAGATGTTTCCCAATTTCTCTAAAAACCAGGGTGAGTGGCGATCATTGGCAAGCGACATGATCCAAGTTACTCCTCTTTAGAAACTGAGAAGAGGTGTGGATAAGGAAGAGGTGATTTATGACTTCAGTTGTCATATCTACTCACATGTTTGTATGGCCGTGGGAAGGTCACTGGGACCTATACGGGGTCGTATCCTATTGTTTGGGTCTATAAAGCCAAGATCATAATGACTAATGCCTTTAGCTACGGTCGCTTGAAGTAAGAACTCGGAACAAGTTACTTCAACTCAGCCTTGGTCACGCGGGTCGACGATCGAGTGTCCAAAAAGAAAACAAAAACAAAAAAATGTATATACGAAGAAGAAAAAGAAGAAGAAGAAGAAGAAGGAGAAGAAGAAGAAGAAGAAGAAGAAGAAGAAGAAGAAGAAGAAGAAGAAGAAGAAGAAGAAAACGAAGAAGAAGAAGAAGAAGAAGAAGAAGAAGAAGAAGAAGAAGAAGAAGAAGAAGAAGAAGAAGAAGAAGAAGAAGAAGAAGGAAAAGAAGGAAAAGAAGGAAAAGAAGAAGAAGAAGGAGAAAAAGGAAAAGAAGAAGAAGAAGAAGAAGAAGAAGAAGAAGAAGAAGAAGAAGAAGAAGAAGAAGAAGAAGAAGACGAAGAAGAAAAAGAAGAAGATGAAGAAGAAGATGAAGAAGAAGAAGAAGAAGCAGAAGAAGAAGAAGAAGAAGAAGAAGAAGAAGAAGAAGAAGAAGAAGAAGAAGAAGAAGAAGAAGAAGAAGAAGAAGAAGAAGAAGATGAAGAAGAAGATGAAGAAGAAGAAGAAGAGGAAGAAGAAGAAGAGGAAGAGGAAGAAGAAGAAGAAGAAGAAGAAGAAGAAGAAGAAGAATAAGAAGAAGAAGAAGAAGAAGAAGAAGAGGAAGAAGAAGATGAAGGAAAAGAAGAAGAAAAGAGGAAGTTTGAACTTGATCGCACCATTTCGCTTTCTGCCTTACATTGTAAACATGGCCGCTCCACTAGCTAAATGCACCAAGGAATGAAAAAGAACAGTGAGCCAATTTCTCTATTAGGAAGGTGTTTTAGGGGCTAAAATTTATCGGAGGCTTTCAGCACAATGCGGGGACAGTGGACTTCCGGGCAAAAGTGCGTATAAGTATATCGACAAGTTTAAAAATGGCCGGACAAAGGTGACGCACAAAGAGGGAGCAGGACGCCTTGTCAATCTCCACTTCGGTTTTCCGGCAATTTTTAAACTTCTTGAACCACTCATATACATTTCTACGTGGTATAGAGAAATGTGGGATTCGAACTAACAGCTAAACGAATGCAACAATAACTCGCTTTCGATAACGCCTGTATACATATACTAACCATATATACGATATGTCACATGCACGACACGTGACCCACAAACCTATCACAGGATGTCGTCAGATATTTACGCCGGTCAATTTATGCTTAGACCAAACATTATTGCTAGTACCTTGCTAACCCACACACTCCCAAAATCACAAACAACAGGTAGGTATGACGTCACGATCACACAACCCTTCCAATTAATGCCACAAATCTCTCGCAAGACAGATTATTAAATATTTTCTCATATATACCAAATTACATAACCATAACTATAAACCATATACCACGTCAAGAAACATTCACTAATACTAACTAAACACATAACACTTACAACTAGCCCACATATATTATTGTTGAAAGTATGTATAGACAACCCTACGATGAAACGTTGATGCTGCCGTTACTGTGTATTTAATCCTGGCGACCGTGTAGCCAAAAGGGGAACTCTCCCTTAGAGGGAGCACCTGGAGACACTCCCCTTAGAGAATTGCATCCCCTGTTTGCTTCAATAAATCAAGAAGCCCGAAGTGGCTTTATCTTTCCCTTTGCCACCCTAAAGTGTAGTCATCAAAGGCTACACGCCACCAGCAATTGCATATAAGTGTCAGGTATATAAACATCAGTCCAGTATTAAAAAGGTTGATGATCTATCACACCTCCAGATAATTTTACTCAGCTCAGATTTAGAGTGCACTCAGAGAGGGGTTTACCCAAAACACATTCTTTAAGATTATTTAGCACTTCTCTTAATAGACGAGGAGCCAACACACTGACTTTATGCATTAAGAACTACAATACATAGATGACAGGCACACTAACATAAACAAGGGTGAGGGTAATAAAACATATATAATTGAGATATTTACGCCAGGAGGAGTTTGGCTGTTACTCACTTTCTCAGAGTGCCAGCGGAAGTGGCAGTTAACATTCGTTGTTAGATCCAAATCATGGACAACATGATGCGAAAGAGAAAGAGAGGGTGAGATAGAGAGAGAGAATGAAAGAGAGGGGGAGGGAGAGGTAGTGATATATATATATATATATATATATATATATATATATATATATTTATATGTATATATATATATATACATATATATATACATATATATATATACATATATATATATATACATATTTATATACATATATATACATAAATATACATATATATATATATATATGTATATATATGTATATATAAATACAGAGAGAGAGAGAGAGAGAGGGAGAGAGAAGTAGGGAGTCATGGAGAGGGAAAAAGAGATCCGGGGAGTGATGGTGAGTGAGAGAAAACACAGAGAGGTGCGTGAAAGAAAGAAAACGGAAGAAAGATAGAGCCAAAGAGAGAGATAGACAGGCAGAGGAACACGAAGACAGACATGACAGACAGACAGATGGGAAGACAAAACCAAAAGTGAGAAATTTCTAGAAAAGAAATACAAGATTGGAAAAAGAGACAAAAACCGAAACACAAACGAATGACAGGACATAATCAAATGAATAGAGAGAAATAAAGAGTGTGAGGGAGAGAGAGCGGTAGACAAAAAAAAGAGAGAGAAAGCGGGAGAAAGAAACAAGGAGTGGAGAAAACAGAAAGAGAAAGAAACAAAGAGAGAGGAAAAGACAAAGAGAGACGTAGATACAGAGGAAGAGAGAAAAAGGAAAGAGTGAAAAAGAAGACAAGTGAGAGAGCAAGTGGCTGGCAAAGAGAGCTCGAGACATGAATTTTATCCCCCTTTTGATATGCGGAAATTATGTTTGGTATCGTGGCCTGCAAACCGGTTATGAAGACATCCTGGTTGGTTGCCACAACAACAGATGTCGAATATCAGTTTGTGGTATATCTGGTCACAAGAAATTCTTCAACAATAATGGCTGGTATCCTGGTTGCTATAATGATAGACGCAGAATCAGTAGCTCTTCATATATCTGATCATGATCTACAACCCGTACCTCTGGACACAAGAGAAGCTTTAAGAATAACAACGGTCATCTTGGTTAGTCGCTCAAAAACCAGTGACAGAAGCTGGAAGTTGCCGTATACATGATCAAAAGAAATTATAAAAAATAATGGATTGCATCCTGATTGCACCAATAAAAAACAATATATGTATATATATATGTATATACATATATATATATATATATATACATATACATATATATAATACAAATATATGTATATACATAGATATATATGCATATATACATATATGTATATGTATATATGTATATATATATATATATACATATATATATATCAAGGACTACTATTACACAGGACGTGCGCACCCAGATCCCTGGGTCTGCTAGCGGAGGCCATTGCTTTCTTTGTAACCTAACATTTTATATTGGAGACATATATCAAAACTAGAAACCTAACATTGTATGTAGGACAAATATATC
>NC_134816.1:12152593-12157593 GCF_046742065.1 Oratosquilla oratoria
AGGCAAAGAGGAGAGCAGATGTGAAATGGGGTAGGAGTATGACAGAAAAATTTGAAAGTAATAAAAAGATGTTTTGGAAAGAAATTAAGAGAGGAAAAGGAGGCGAATCAAGTAGGGAAGAAAAGGTAAAAGGTGCAGATGGAGAGATGATAATGGAAGAGATGTCAGTAAGGGGAAGATGGGCAGAATATTTTAGGGAGTTGCTAAATGTGAAGGAGGATAGGGAAGGAAAGATAGCTGCAGTGGGAAATGCGAAGAAAATGAGAGTGATGAGTGAGGAGAATGGAGGAGAAATAAGGAAGGATGAGGTGAAGGCAGTTGTAAAGATGATGAAAGCAGGTAAGGCACCTGGTCTGGATGGATGCCATGCAGAATGTCTGAAAAAGGGAGGTTCAGTGATGGTGGACTGGTTGGTAAGGTTATTTAATGTTTGCTGGAGAGAAGGTAGAGTGCCGGAGGACTGGAGAAGTGCCTGTATAGTTCCTCTTTACAAGGGAAAAGGGGACAAGTGTGAATGTAGTAGTTTCAGAGGGATTAGCCTGTTAAGTGTAGTAGGGAAGGCTTATGGGAGGATCTTAATTGAGAGGATTAGGAGAGGAACAGAAGGAGTAATTGGTGAGGAACAGTGTGGATTTAGGACAGGTAGAGGTTGTGTAGATCAGATCTTTGTGGTAAGACAGATATGTGAGAAAGCTATAGGAAAGGGGAAGGATGTTTTTTGGGCTTTTATGGATCTGGAAAAGGCTTATGATAGGGTAGACAGAAAGGCACTGTGGGAGGTTTTGCAGATTTATGGGATAGGAGGAAAGCTTCTGGGAGCTGTCAAGAGTTTTTATGAGAGTAGTAGAGCATGTGTCAGGATTAGAAATGGAGAGAGTGAGTGGTTTGAAGTAAAGGTGGGACTTCGTCAAGGATGCGTTATGTTGCCCTGGCTGTTCAACTTATACATGGATGGGGTGGTGCGAGAGGTGAATGCTAGGGTAGTGGGTCAGGGATTGGAGATGGTTAAAGAAAATGGAGAAAAGTGGGAGGTGAGCCAGCTGTTGTTTGCGGACGACACTGCGCTTGTGGCAGGGTCAGAGGAGGGATTGAGGAAGCTGGTGGCAGAGTTTGGGAGAGTATGTGATAGAAGAAAGCTGAAGATAAATGTGGGTAAAAGTAAGGTGATGAGATGTACAAGGGGTGAAAGTGGCAGTAGACTGAAAGTGAACGTTAAAGGAGAGCAACTGGAGGAAGTGGATAGTTTTAGATACTTGGGTGCAAGTGTAGCAGGAAAAGGTGGAGTGAAGGTGGAGGTAGAATGTAGATTGAGAGAAGCGAGTAAATACCTTGGTGGATTAAAGAGTGTAATGAGGAATAGACATTTGGGAATGGATGAGAAGAGGAGACTGTATGAAGGAGTGATTGTGCCAACAGCACTGTATGGGGCAGAAACGTGGAACATAAGAGAAGAAGAGAGAAGGAGTTTGAATGTGTTTGAGATGAGGTGTCTGAGAAGTATGGTGGGGGTTACTATGCTGGATATAGTGAGAAATGAGGAGGTGAGGAGGAGAACAGGGGTGAAAAAGGATTTGGGAGATAGGGTTGATGAAAGAATATTAGGATGGTTTGGACACATGGAAAGAATGAGTGAAGAAAGACTAGTAAAAGAGGTATGGAAGGCAGATGTGGAGGGAGTGAACATGAGGGGACGTCCTAGGATGAGGTGGATGGATGGGGTGAAGGGGGCTTTGGGGAAGAGGGGAATGTCTGTTGAGGAAGGAAGGGAGAGGACGGAAGACAGAGGTGAGTGGAGAATGGTTGTATATGGATGATGTTGTGACTGCATGAGGAGGAATGGGCGGGGGGGTGGGGTAGTATGTATGAGTAAATTTTGACGCAGCCCGAAGGGATTTCTCCCCGTCCTCGCCTTATATGTAAAGGGGGACGGAGAGGGGGGGTCGCCGTTTAAATGAAGCGGCCTTGCTGTGGATGTACTGTGTCTTGCGACACTGCTTCTGACCCAGGGCGGTGGGCAGGGTGCAGGGATGACCCGTCATCCAGGAGGTGCTCAGATGAGAGGGAGGGAGGGAGGGGTGTGGAGTGTATTTAGGGATGAAATGGGTGGGAGTGTTTTTATGCCTTTCCCTTTTTGGCTACCTCCCTTGTAAGGGGGAAAAAGCCTTGGTATATGTATGTATGTATGTATTTCTATATTCTGCCAATTTTATTCAAGCGTTTTGCTTTCTTTTATTACTTTATCAATTATTCTATATGTCTTAAACCAGTTTTTATTAAGCTGAAGGAAGCCTCACCCACAGAAAGGTTAACTCAGTTGTCATAAATTTTTATCTAGTTCTTGGAATTTCCCACTGCTACATGACATGTTAACCTGACTCAGTTTAACCATTTATTAGGAAGTAAAGTTATATTGTGCTATTGTGGTGGTCCTATGTTAGTAGTCAGACACATTTTATTCAGCACTTTTCTCGACATGATGTTAATAAACTTTATTTTTGTGTTTTATGAAATACATACATATTCTGTTTATTACCAGGTGAATTAATTAAAAAACGAGAGTTTCTCTCTGTAATAGAAATTCGACATTCATATCAGTTGTTATTATTATTCGTTCTTTCTTTTCAGGGGGTGGTACATTTGAATCATGTGATTATTTTCTTCTTTCCAGGGTTTCCTTCGGCTGAGAATGATTTATTTTCTTACTCAAAGTGTCAGAGCATTATTGTTTTTTATTTTTTACATATAATCAGAGAAGAGAGAATGATGGAGATAGGTAGATATATAGATAGAGAAACACACATACATACACACGCGCGCGCATGCACGCACACACACACACACACACACACACACACACACACACACACACACACACACACACACACACACACACACACACACACACACACACACACACACACACACACACACACACACACGCACACACACACACACACACACACACACACACACAGAGAGAGAGAGAGAGAGAGAGAGAGAGAGAGAGAGAGAGAGAGAGAGAGAGAGAGAGAGAGAGAGAGAGAGAGAGAGAGAGAGAGAGAAGAGAGAGAGAGAGAGAGAGAGAGAGAGAGAGAGAGAGAGAGAGAGAGAGAGAGAGAGAGAGAGAGAGAGAGAGAGAGAGAGAGAGAGAGAGAGAGAGACGGAGCCGGGCAACGAAAGAAGTAAGAAGGAAGAAAGGAGAGAAAAGGAGGGAAGGAAGAGAGGTAATGAAAGACAGAAAGAAAGTGAGAGAGGAAGGGAGAGAAGGCAGGAGGGAAGGACAGAGGAGAATGAGGGAGGGGAGAGAGTGAGGGGCGTGACCACGGGAAAGGATATCATCACTTTCGCATCCTGCATATAACTAGCCCCATCCCCACCATGTACTGTATATATATATATATATATATACATATATATATGTTTATATATATATATATATATATATATATACATATATATATGCATGCATATGTATATGTGTATATATATATGTATATACATATATATATATATATATGTATATATATATATATATTGTGTAATGTAGACTCTTTCTAAGATGTGTAGTTTCTTGGTGTTGTTACATTGTTTAAGTATTTTTGTGTTGTTGACTAAATCTTGTCTGTTTGGAGTTTTGTTGTGTGTTTGTGTCATGTGTTTGCGTATGCTTCCTTCACGGGCGTGCATTGTGAGTCTCCTGATCACAGATGTAGTGGTAACACCAATGTAAGAAGCATTGGGGAGAAGTTTGCAACCTTCTTCTGGGCAGGAAAATTGGTATACCACATTAGTCTGTTTGAGGAGAGAGTTGTTTTTAGTCATGTTATTTTTCATGATAAGGTTAGAGACTTTTGTGTTTTTGTAGTATATAATGAGGGTCAATTTGTCGTGTGGGTTGGTGCATGTGACGTTACGTGCAAGGATGTCTCTGAGGACACGTTCGTCTGTTTTGTGCGCTGGTGTCATTTGGTTTTTGTAATAAAATATGTGTGTGGAATGTGTGTTGTTCTGTCCGTGTTGTGTTGTGTTGCGTGTGATGAAAAGTCTCGTCTCTTTGTCAATGAGAAAGGTGGGAAAACCGTTGTTAATGAGGATTTGTTTAACGCGCATTATTTCAGAGTGAAAATTTTCCCAGGAAGAGCAGTTTTTATATGCGCGTCGAAGGTATGCCCGAATGACACTGAGTTTGTACCGCTGAGGGCACTCGCTCGCTGCATTCAGGCATCTTCCGGTGTCAGTGTTTTTCCTGTAAACAGTGGTCGTGTATTTGTTATCTTGAGTGTGGATGAAGACGTCAAGGAAGGGAATTTTGTTGTGTATATTAAGTTCATATGTGAAGTGTAGTACAGAGGCTGCTTCCATGGCTAGCTGTAGGTCTTTCAGGTGGGACTCACTCCTAACTTCAGTAAAAATGTCGTCGACGTATCTACAGTAGGAAAAGGGTCTTAGGACGGGGTCTTGTAAGACTTTGTTCTCTAAATCACACATGTAGAATTCGGCAAAGGTACACCCTAAAGGTGAACCCATTGCTACTCCTTCCACTTGTAGATATAGCTGGCCGGATGGGCTTCGAAAGGGCGCTTCAGTTGTACAGGTTTGGAGAAGAAGTTTCAGTATTTCTTCCGGGATCTTAGGGGAATGTAATTCAGGGTGACGGTACACATTATTCTGGATTATATCTAGTCTTACAAGTCTTACAAGTATTACAAGACCCCGTCCTAAGACCCTTTTCCTACTGTAGTCTTACAAGTCTTACAAGTCTTACAAGACCCCGTCCTAAGACCCTTTTCCTACTGTAGTCTTACAAGTCTTACAAGACCCCGTCCTAAGACCCTTTTCCTACTGTAGATACGTCGACGACATTTTTACTGAAGTTAGGAGTGAGTCCCACCTGAAAGACCTACAGCTAGCCATGGAAGCAGCCTCTGTACTACACTTCACATATGAACTTAATATACACAACAAAATTCCCTTCCTTGACGTCTTCATCCACACTCAAG
>NC_134816.1:12162593-12172593 GCF_046742065.1 Oratosquilla oratoria
ATAACCCGCGTAATCAAACTTGGAAGAATATGAATTATTCAGTGACCATTAACCACAAGCGAAACTGTGAATTATTCATGATCCGCTTCCCGTGCTGTGCATCTGCCGACCTGTTCCTTATTTGGAGTTCAGAGCTCACTTGCTGGTTTGACCTAGTTTCCTGTGCTCCACTGAAATGTGAGAACGTGTGTGAACGGAAGGCTGCGTTTATGTGAACGTAGGTGAGTGGAAAGATGCGTGCTTATGTGAACGTTTATGAAATGAAGGATACGTTTATGTGAACGTGCGTGAACGGAAGAATACGCTTATGTGAACGTGCATGAACAGAAGGAAACGTTTATACGAGCGTGTGTGAACGGAAGACTGCGTTTATGTGAACTTGCATGAACGGAAGGATAGGTTTATGTGAACGTAAGTGAACGGAAGGAAATGTTTATGTGAACGTACTTGAACGGAAGTATACGTTTATGTGAACATGCCTGAACGGAAGGAAACGTTTATGTGAACGTGCGTGAGCAGAAGCATACGCTTATGTGTACGTGCTTGAACGGAGAGATACGTTTATGTGAACGTGGATATACGTCTATACGAACATGAGTGAACTCAAGGCCAAGTTCATATGAATAGGTGAGTTAAAGTGTAAGCTCATTTGAATGTGTTTAAGTTGAAGGTAAATTTAAAGGAACGTAAGTGTTGTACTGTATGGTACGTGAACGTGTGCGAACTAAATGTCATGTGAACGGAGACCAAAATTGTACCGCATAGTCAAGGATGGGTCTAACTATCGCTAGATAGAGTTTAATAATACCTCTGCACTTCTATTCGTTACCGTCCTGGTAATGAA
Source organism: Oratosquilla oratoria (assembly GCF_046742065.1). Taxonomy (NCBI): domain Eukaryota; kingdom Metazoa; phylum Arthropoda; class Malacostraca; order Stomatopoda; family Squillidae; genus Oratosquilla; species Oratosquilla oratoria. The sequence goes on from NC_134816.1 coordinate 12,163,438, forward strand.
GCCTAATGTACTGTTAGCTTTATTTCTGACGCTAATGCACTGCTTCCTGGTTTTAAGGTCCGGACTCACCAGAACTCCCAAGTCCCTCTCGCACTCAGATTTTTCTAAAAACGTGTTATCTAAGTTGTATCTATTTTCGGGGTTGTGTAGCCCTACGTTTAACACGCTACACTTAGAGATATTGAAGTTCATTTGCCATTTCACCGACCATGTTAACAGTTTATTAAGATCATCCTGCAGAATCTGGGCGTCGTCTCCTGACCTAATTAGGCGTCCTATTTTAATGTCGTCCGCAAACTTACTAACATCACTATTTAACCCATCGTCTAAGTCGTTTATATATATAATGAACAACAAGGGACCCAAAACCGAGCCCTGGGGGACCCCGCTAGTAACATTGCCCCACCTAGATTTTATTCCATTTATGGTGACCCGCTGTTTTCTGTTACTAATCCAAGCTCTAATCCATTCTAACACTTTTCCTCCTATGCCATGGGCTTTGATTTTATTTAGTAGTCTCTGTTGTGGCTTTTTGTCGAACGCTTTGCTAAAGTCAATGTAAATAACATCTTAATTTTCATTGTTATCTGACGCCTTATCTTTAGTGTAAAAAGATAGAAATTAGTCACACATGACTTATCCTTGGAGAAACCATGCTGTGAATCACGAATTAAATTATGCTCTTCAATGTGTTCTCTGAGTCTATTTACTATTATTGATTCAAGCATTTTTCCTATAACCGATGTCAAACTGATTGGCCTGTAGTTGCATATAGACGATCTATCTCCCTTCTTAAAAACAGGAACAACGTTTGCCTGCCTCCAAGCAGTTGGACCAAAACCAGTGTCTACCGATTTATTGAATATTTCAGTTAACTGGTCGCAGATTTCAAATTTACACTCCTTAAGCATTCTTGGAAAAATTTCGTCTGGACCCGGAGATTTTGTAGCTTTAAGTCTGTTAATCTGCTTGACTACTTCTTCTTTACTAATGCTGATATTAGATAGACTACTTTCTTCATCCCCTCTGAAAATCGGATCGCAGTCAGGTACTTTATCTAACCTCTCATTAGTAAACACCGATAGAAAATAATTGTTAAACTTCTCACTCATTTTTTCTTCCGATTCTATCATGACATTTTCATCGTTTTGAATTGGTCCTATTCTTTTTTTTTTTTTTTTTTTTTTTTTAGAGGTGAAACCTTTGGGTTGGATTTTGCTTGACTGTCAACCTTGATTTCATAATTACGTTTCGCTGAACGTGTATTCCTTTTAACCAGCTTTGCCATTTCGTTATATCTTGATCTAAGGTGTGATTCCCCGTTTTTTCATTTTTACGTAAAGTCCTCTTTTCATTCCGATCTCATGTTTCAATCTGTCTGTCATCCATTTGGGAGTATTACTATTTTTCTGTATTGACTTTGTTATCAGTAAATATTTGTAGACGATCATGTGAATCTGAGTTTAATGCTATTTGAACGTGAGTGGACTTAAGTGTTATGATGTGAGCATGAGCAGGTTGAAGAGCAAAACTTTCTAAGAGGCGTGTCATGTGAACGTGCTTATGAAAGATTACGTCATGTGAACGTGCATGAATGACAGTGCACGCTCTGTGAATGTGTGTGAACGAATGGGCTTAGTCATCTGAACGCGTTTGAGTTGCAAGGATACACAGAGTGAACGGGTGTGAATGTAATGGTTGCCCTGTGGAAACGTGTGGCAACTAAAGGGTTTGTGATATGAACGTCTGCGGAAAGAAAGGCTTGCACTTTGTGAACGTGTTCAACCTATGTTGTGCTACGTAAAAGAGCTTGAACGAATAGTATGATATTTGTGAACCCATATGAACAAAAGAATTGCAGTATGAAAATGTGCAAGAAAAAAATATCTATATTTTTGTTGATTATATTGATATCTTGAGTATTTGTTTAATTATCTATTTATTTATTTGCTTATTTATCTATTTACATTATCATTTACACACTTATTATTCAACATATTTACTTGTTTTCATATTTACTTATTTATTTATTTAAATATCTATTTGTTTTATTCATTATTTTATTTCTTCGTTTAATTATATATTTACTTATTTGTTTATTTACTGATTTATTTCTCTAGCATTTTTATATCTTTTATTTGTTTGTTAATGTATGCATTTTTCAATCTATGAATTTATCTATTTACATAATTTATTTGTTCATCTATTTATTTGTTTATTTATTCATACATTCATTTCTTTATAATTCATTTATTACTTAATCAGCTATATTTTCATTACTAAATTATTTATCTATCTATCTATTCACTTTTTTATTTATTTATTGATTAATTATTTGCTTATTTATCTATTTATGTATTTATTTATTTATTTGTTCATATGTTTATTTATTTATTTGTTTATTTATTGTTATTTATTTATCTATTTATTTATTTATTCATTTTATTTATTTGTTTATTCAATTGTTTATTTATTTTATCTATTTGTTTATTTATTTATTTATCTATTTATTTACTTATTATTTTTTTATTCATTTATTTATCTATCTATCTATTTACTTTTTTATTTATTTACTTGTTTATTTACTCATTTATTTATTTTTATTTGTTTGTTTATTTACCTCTACGTTTATTAATTTATAGATGTATTTACTTTATTTTTCTTATTTGCGTATCTATAATTTTTTTATTCATCTATTTATTTGTTTATTTTTCTATACATTCATTTATTTAATAATTCTTCTATTTAAGACATTATCAAGGAAAATGATAATTTTCCTTGATAATGTCTTAAATAGACGAAAACGTTCGGACTAAGATTCTTATCTCCCAGTGGTTTTTTCTGCATATATACATACATACATATATATATATACATATATATATATACATATATATATATATATATATATATATATATTTGTATATATGTATATATACATATATATACAAATGTATATATATATACATATACCAAAGGCTTTTTTCCCCTTACACGGGGGGTAGCCAAAAAGAAAAAGACATAGAAACCACTCCCACCCATTCCATTTCCTATATATTCCACTCCCCTCCACCCTCGTCCCTCCCTCTCATCTTGGCACCTGGATGACGGTCATCCCTGCATACTGTTCACTGCCCTGGGCCAGAAGCAGTGTCGCAAGACACAGCACATTCACAGCAAGGCTGCTTTATAAATTCAGCGACCCCCCCCCCTCTCCTTACCCCATGTAGAAAAGGAGAAGACAGGGAGAAATTTTTTCGGGCTGCGTCAAATTTTTCTCATATGTTCTTCCTCACCCCCATCCCCCATCCACTCCCCCTCATGCATCATAGCATCACCCATACACAACCTTTCTCCATTCATCCCTATCTTCTGTCCTCTCCCGTCCTTCCTCCACAGACATTCTTCTCTTTTGTAATACCACTTTCACCCCATCTCATGCTAGGACACCACCTCATATTCACTCCTTCCACCTCTGCCTTCCACACTTCTTTTACTAATCTTTCTTCACTCATTTTTCCGTGTCCAAACCATCTCAAAACTCTTTCATCAAATCTATCTCCCAGCTCCCTTTCCACCCCTGTTCTTCTCCTCACCTCCTCATTTCTCACTCTATCTAGTCTAGTAACCCCTATCATACTTCTCAGACATTTTATCTCAAGCACATTCAAACTCCTTCTCTCTTTCTCTTTTATGTTCCATGTTTCTGCCTCGTACAGTGCTGTTGGTACAATCACTCCTTCATACAACCTCCTCGTAGCATCCATTCCCAGATGTCTATTTCTCATTACACTTTTTAATCCACCAAGGCGTTTACTCTCTTCTCTCAATCTACATTCTACTTCCACCCTCACTCCTCCTTTTCATGCCACATTCGCACCCAAGTATCTAAAACTATCCACTTCCTCCAGTCTTTCACCCTTAATGCTCACTTCCAGCCTGCTGTCACTCTCTCCCCTTCTACATCTCATCACCTTACTTTTGCCCAGAGTTATCTTCAGCTTCCTTCTTTAACACACCTTCTCAAACTCTGTCACTAACTTCCTCAATCCCTCCTCCGATCCTGCTACAAGCGCAGTGTCGTCAGCAAAGAAAAACTGGCTCACCTTCCACTTTTCTCCATTTCCTTTAACCATCTCCAACCCCTGACCCTCTACCCTTGCATTAACTTCTCACACCACCCCATCTATGTAAAGATTGAAGAGCCAGGGCGACATAACACATCCCTGGCAAAGTCCCACCTTTACCCCAAACCATTCACTCTCTCCATTTCTAACCATAACACAAGCTCTACTACTCTAGTAAAAACTCTTGGTTGCTCTTAACAGCTTTCCTCCTATCCCATATATCTGCGGTACCCCCCAGAGTGCCTTCCTGTCTACCCTGTCGTAAGCCTTTTTCAGATCCATAAAAACCCAAAGAACATCCTTACCTTTTCCTATAGCTTTCTCACATATCTGTCTTACCACAAAAAGCTGATCTACACAACCCCTACCTGTCTTAAACCACACACTGTTCCTCACCAATTACTCACTCAGTTCCTCTTCTAATCCTCTCAATCAAGACCCTCCCATAAGCCTTCCCAGCTACACTCAACAAGCTGATCCCTTTGAAACTACTACACTCGCACTTATCCCCCCTTTCCTTTGTAAAGCGGAACTTTGCAGTTCTCCGGCACTCTACCCTCTCTTAAACAAACATTGAATAACCTCACCAGCCAGTCCACCATAACCACTACCAGGCCCATATGCACTTACAAATAGCCACATCTCCCTTCCCAGCTTCACCTTCATCCACATCAACCTTGATGAAATCTCATTTCACTCCACTACACGCTTACTTGTCTCTTCACTTACTAGTATTGCCACCCCTTCCCTCCCTTGTCCACTCTTCAGTCCTGAGTACCTCCCAGCAAAACTCCCAAACTCACACTCGCCCTTCCTTTTCATTTTAGTTTCACTCAAAGCCAGCACATCCATCTTATTTCTCACAAACATACTGCCTATCTCTTTCCTTTTACTCTCATCTGTACCACACTCACGTACATTAAAAGATCCAAACTTTAGGGTACTGGTTGGAAAACTTCTAGACCCTCTTATGCCTTTACTTTTTTTTAGGAATGTCCCCTTTTGGAGTTACAGGTAGCAGGACTCCTAATCCCATCCAAGTCCCGTTTTTTGTCGCCTGATACGACTCAAATGGAAAAACTTGGTAGTAGCATTCTCTTCCCCCACCACAGGGTAGGCGTAAAAAGGAAATTAGTATTCAGAGAAATGGTACAGGACAGTAACAAGGGGTTGTGGGACAGCATAATGGAGGGACAGTCGTAGTATAAAAGTGTCATATTTTCTCTATGAACAGAGCTTTTCTCTATCAGAGACAAAATGATGTGTGGCTCTGGTCCGTAGGGGCGCCCCATATAGACCCTAAACTATCAACTGCATGCTACTTTCCCACAATAACATGCAGCCAATACCCTAGAGTCTAGGGCCTACACGGTATATATATATATATATATATATATATATATATATATATATATATATATACATATATATATATATATATGTATATTATATATATATGCATGTATATATGTGTATATATATATATATACATATGTATACATATATATTATATATATACATATATATACATATATATATGTATATATATATATATGTATATATATAAATATATGCTAATAAGAACACGGGTACGTGTGTTCACTTATGCAAAGTAGACCACTTGTTGCACTGAAGATATACTATACGAAAGCGCTCTGCTTCGTTAATTTCATTTATTGCAAGTGGTCTAGTTTGCATATATATATATATATATATATATATATATATGTATATATATACATATATGTATATATATATATATATATATATATATATATATCCATATGTATCTATTAATCTTGCTCATAAATTTATTATTATTATTATTTCATTTATCTACTTATTTACTTATTCACTTACTAATTTATTTCTTTTGATTTGTTTCTCTCTTTATTTCTTTTTGCATTTATTAATTTATTTATGTATATCTTTAATTCAGTTTATCTATATCTATCAATCTATTTATCTGTATGTATATATATATATATATATATATATATATATATATATATATATACATTTATCTATCTATAGAGGCATTTATTTATTCATTTATCTGTGAGAATAAACACCTTGTGAGATCGAAACCTTTATTGGTACTACGTTTCGATTGTTACAGCTTTTTCAGGTACAGACATGACACACACTCTGAGCACATATAAGCCAACAGGGAAGGAACTGGGAGAGGTTATCAGGAAGGGGTGGGTGGTAGGTGGAGGGGGAGGAGGGGGACGGGTGGGACTTGGTGGAGACAAAGGAGGACATTTCGGACAGTTTGTTGAAGTGGACTAAGGGGGACATTTCATACATTTATTTAATGCGGGTAACAGATGGATGATAGGAGGGGCGATGTTAAACATGCCTCTGTTCTGCTCAATGGTTTTGAAGCTTTGAATGGCGGCCGCTTCGAGGCATTTTCTCCTCACCCTGTCTGGTTCACTAAACAGAAGTTCTGCGTTATCCCAATCCATCAGGTGGTCGTTGGTGTTCCGGTGGATAACACAGACGTTGGTGGTGATGTTGTTCCGGGAATCGTAGCGATGCTCCCGGATCCGGGTCTTCAGGTCACGGGAGGTCTCGCCGATGTATACTTTATCACATCCAGCACAGGGTATGCGGTAGACACCAGCGTTTTTTTCCCACATCTCGTCCTGGCTGTCACTCCTTCTTGAGAGCTCGTTGATAGTTCTGCTGGACTGGCCCACTACCTGAATGTTGCAACGCCCAAGTGTCCGGGTGAGGGTGGCGGTGACGCGGGAACCAACAAAAGATCCCGCTAGGAGGCTTATCCTTCCAGCCAGCAGCGTCACCGTCACCCTCACCCGGACACTTGGGCGTTGCAACATTCAGGTAGTGGGCCAGTCCAGCAGAACTATCAGAGCTCTCTAGAAGGAGTGACAGCCAGGACGAGATGTGGGAAAAAAACGCTGGTGTCTACCGCATACCCTGTGCTGGATGTGATAAAGTATACATCGGCGAGACCTCCCGTGACCTGAAGACCCGGATCCGGGAGCATCGCTACGATTCCAGGAACAACATCACCACAAACGTCTGCGTTATCCACCGGAATACCAACGACCACCTGATGGATTGGGATAACGCAGAACTTCTGTTTAGTGAACCAGACAGGGTGAGGAGAAAATGCCTCGAAGCGGCCGCCATTCAAAGCTTCAAAACCATTGAGCAGAACAGAGGCATGTTTAACATCGCCCCTCCTATCATCCATCTGTTACCCGCATTAAATAAATGTATGAAATGTCCCCCTTAGTCCACTTCAACAAACTGTCCGAAATGTCCTCCTTTGTCTCCACCAAGTCCCACCCGTCCCCCTCCTCCTTTCTATATTGTTCGTTTTTTCATGTATTCTTCTTCATTTAGTTCCAGTTCAATCAAAATGTGGCCACTTTTACTTATTGGTGTCTTATATTCAATCTTGTCCACTGTTTTGGGTTCTGATGTGATTATTAGGTCTAGTCTCGATGGTTCTTCCTCATTCCTATACCTAGTATTCTCTTGTATCCATTGCGTCATTCTATGTTCTATTATCATAAGAAGTAGTACATTTCCCTATAGGTCGTCTCCACACTTCACTGTCATCTCTTCCCGGCAGATTTCTTTACAATTAGAGTCGCCCATCATAACTATTCTTCCTCCATCTTATTTAGTGTTATCCTTGTGCCTTTTAACATATCTTTCTGTTCTCTCTCATCCCACGAAGCCGTTTTAGGAGGCACATAATTTACTACAAACTTCCTGCTCTCCCCATCCTTGTCCTCCACTTCCATCATAATCATCTCTACTCTATTCTTTCCATATGTGACATTCCTCACATTTATATCCTTCTTAGTCAGGAACATAACTTCACCCCCTTCTTTTACCTCTCTGTTTCTAATCCAATAATTATATGCACCTTTTAGCTTTGTCTCTACAATTCCATTATGTCCGGTTCTTTTTCCTTCAGATAATAATTTAGTTCGTTTAATCCTGTTATTAAGCCATCTATATTTGTGTAAGATACTTTTAATTTTCTGCTACTTCCATTGTGTTTTCTGTTTCCCTTCTGTTTTTCTCTGCTATGAACCATTTCCTCACTTTCATATTCACTACTCTCCAATAGAATTTCTCTTTTTCTGACTCTGTTCTTTTCTCGTTTTTTTCCCCTTGGCTTGCAGTCTTTTTGTTTTCTCATCCTCTTTTTCCTCTTTATTAATTTCTCTATTTATCCATACATGTTTATATTGATTACTGTCTGCTAGTTTCCCTATTTTTGCTAAGATATTCTTTGCTACTGTTTGTGACCTAAATTTAACCTTAGTTGGTCTGGTCTTATCTGTATTGTATTTTCCTAGTCTTTAAATTTCTTCTATTTCTTTCTGTTTCTGGTTCATCTTCTTGAACTACTTCTAATATCTTATTTACCTTTTCCTTTTCTTCTTTTGTTCTTGTAGACCTATTTAGATTATACTTTTCTTCCATCCCTAATATAATTATACATTTCTTTTTATTCGCCAAGTCTCTTACTATATTCTCCTTCTCCATCATCACTTTAATAACTGTGTCCTTAGATTGTTCTTTCATCTGCTGTTCCATTATACCTCTAAATTAAATTTTATTGTTCTCATGTACTTTTTTCCAAGCACTTACTTCCTTTGCTATGGAATCTTTTTTCTCTTTATTACTCCTTTTCAATTCCTCATTCTCATCCTTTACTTCTCTTAACTGTTATTTCAATTCTAATATTTATCTAGTAAGGTTTTGATTCTCCTTTTTTAGTTCTTCCAGTTGATCAACTCTTTGAGTAATTGACTTAATCTGGTTAAACTTAGCTTCCAAATTTTCATTCATTTCTTTTAGTTTCTCCTCTAGATTTACTAATCGGGGGAGGTTGTCATTTTCCTCCTCATTAAATCCATGAAATTATTCATCTTAACCTTCCATTGTGCTGCTCCTATCTATATTTCTATTTTTTACATTTTTACCAATCACATCGACTTCACCACTATCGCCAGGGAGTCTTCTGCTGACATGC
>NC_134816.1:12180093-12195093 GCF_046742065.1 Oratosquilla oratoria
TTTGGATGGGAAGCGATGTAACCTGCTTCAGTTATTTTTTTTTCTTTTCTTAGGAAGTCCTTTCTGCAGTACCTCTATTTTGTCCTAGTCTGCTAAGTGGCCATGAGTATCTACATGAACCACTAGTGAGTTTGATACTCGGTGTGCCTTGACGTCATTCCTGTGCTCAACTGTCCGCTTCTTAATACCTCTGCTGGTTTCCCCGTAGTAGCTCATAGGACAGTTTCCACACGAATTTGTTCTGATTCTTAACAATGTCTTCTATTTTCGTTCTCGTGCTGATCGCAATCTTGACACCGGCTCTAGTGAGCAACTGCCCCAACTCACTTGAGTGGCTCGAGAATGGCACGGGCAAATACCCCCTGCTATCATTTTCAGTCACGTCTTCTCCGTTCCTTATGCTTCTTTCTGCAATCTTTAAAGAATTTTCTCTAAGTCGGTGCAACAGCCCTTCCAGATAACAGAGTTTGGTGAAAACGTTGAAAATGTAATCTATTTCATCTTTAATAAATTCTTCACAACAAATGCGGTATGCTCTCAGGAAGAATCCTATGACCGCACCTACTCTTTATTCTCTCATTGTGGCCGGAGTAGTAGTAAATGATGTTGTCTTTATTGGTACTTTTTCTATGAACCGAGAATGCGGTCTTGTTACCTCTCCTCCAGATGACGGTGTCGAGGAGGACCAATTTGTTATCTGTCCTTCCATCCAATCCAGGTGCTTTACCTACTCTCATTATCTTAACAGCTGATTTCACTTCCCCCTTCCCTATTTCTTCTCCATTTTCCTCACCCATCACTCATTTTCTTTGCGCTTCCCACTGTTCCTACCTTTCCGTCCCTATCCTCCTTCACATTTAGCAACTCCCTAAAATACTCTGACCACCTTCCTCACACTGCCTTCTCTTCCATTATCATCTCTCTATATGCACCTTTTACCTTTTCTTCTCTACTTAATTCGCCTACTCGTCCTCTTTCGATTTCTTTCCAAAACACCTTTTTATTACTTCCAAAATTTTCTGTCATTCTCTTACCCCATTTCACATTTGCTCTCCTCTTTGCTTCCTTTTTATCTTATGCTTAACTTCCCTTCTCTTTACTTTGTACCTCTCATACGATTCCCTCGTCCTAATTTGTAGCCAATCTATAAATGCCTGCTTCTTCTCTTCTACACCCTTCCTCGTTCCACCACTCACTACCCTTTCTTCTATTTCCTCTCGCCCTCCTTGTTCCACACACCGTCTTTGCACACCTTATGACTCCCTCCTTGAACCACCCTCATTACTCCTCCACACCTAGTTCTACTCTATCCTTCACTCCCTCCCACTCCTCTCTCTTCTTTTTATACTCATTCTACTTTTATTTCTCATTTAAGCAGTTCACTCTAAGTACCACCTTACCTTCTGCCCTTTTCCTTTTTCTCCACCTACTTTCCACTCTCAATTTACCTTCCATCAGAAAATGACCTGATATTCCCCCACTCTCTCCCCCTAGAACTTGTACATCCTTAGCTCTCCCTACCATACTCCTGGTCACCACTATATAGCCCATTAACGCTCTATCTGCCACCCTTTTATCCACCACCCTCTCCCATGTGTACTTATGCTTGACTTTCTTCCTAAACACTGTATTTGCTATCATCAACTCTCCTTCGATACATATCGCCACCATCAATTCTCCACTACGATTTTTACCTAGAACTCCATACTTCCCAATCGCTCCGTCTATTAGTTCGTTTCCTACCCTAGCATTAAGGTCTCCCAATACAACTACATTGACATTTCTCCCTAATCCCTCTATGCACTCATTTATATCTGCCCAAAAAGCCTCCCTTTCCTCTACGCTCTTCTCACTACCAGGCCCATACACACTTACAAAAACCCACATCTCATTTCCAGCTTCACCTTCATTCACATCAACCTTGATAAAAATATAAATAAAAAATCATTCCACTATACCCTTACTTATCTCTTCACTTACTAGTATAGCCACCCCTTCCCTCCCTCGTCCCCTCTTCAGTCCTGATTACCTCCCAACTACACTCCCAAACTCACGGTTGCCTTTTCCTTTAATTTTAGTTTCACTCAAAGCCAGCACATCCATCTTTCTTCTCACAAACATACTGCCTATCTCTTCCCTTTCACTCTCATCTGTACCACATTCGCGCAAATCAAAAGACCCAAACCTTAGGGTACTGGTGGGAAAACATTATATAATATATATATATATATGTATATATGTATATATATATATATATATATATATATATATATATGCATATAAGACTGGAGACAGGGACTCTATATATTTTCATTGCAAAATGCAATCCTCTTCAGTAGGTATCTACTGAAAAGGGTTGCAGTTTGCTACCGAAGTATATAGATTCCCTGTATCCAGTCTTGTTTGCTCTAATTGTTGTTTTCACGTGATCGAAAAAATTTGTATTATGTTGTTATATATATATGTGTGTGTGTGTGTGTGTGTGTGTGTGTGTGTGTGTGTGTGTGTGTGTGTGTGTGTGTGTGTGTGTAAGTGTATGTGTGTGTATGTATATGTATATATAAAATATATATCATATATATGTATATATATATATATATATACACACACATATATATATATATGATTTCAAGAAGTCTACAGCGACAATAGCGTTGTTGAGTATATATTGGAGCTTTAATTTCTCTCGTGCAACAAGTTTCTGTGTTGGTTCCAAATAGCTGAGAAGGTGTCCAAAAGACATTAGGTGCGGTTTTCTCTTTCTTAATTTCTCGAATACGTATTTCGACCTTATTCGGTCATCCTCAGGGAGAGAGTAACAGTGGTTGGTGATTACAAGGGTTTAAATACAGGCCGTACATTGGCCGAACACTGGGAGAGGTCATTTCCTATAGCCGTGATCCGTAGCGCTGCGTACGTGGAAGTAGCAACTTCCTTATGGATTGTGGAAAGGGGTGTTATTGTTTGTGTTATGTGCGTCTACTGCTTGGGAGTGTGGTTGTGGACATGAGTTGTATGTTAATGGAAGGTTTCTCGATGTATATGTTCACTGCTTTGGCCATCTTAAGGCAAAGGGGGTCGTAAGCTTTGTAGATTATTTTAGTGTTTTTGTTTAGTGTTTGTCTGGTGATGATGGTTTTGTGTTCTTTTGTCATGCGTGTTTTGATGGCGCCATTCTGGAGGTGGTATGTGAGTCTTTTGGAGAGGGTCATAGAAGTCATGCCAATGTATGAGGAGGTGCGGTGCTGACAATCACCGACAGGGCAATCAAACTTATACACGACGTTGACTTCTTGTAGAGGAGGCTTGGGGGGCTGGCTGTTGTTCTTCATAACCAGGGTGTGTGTTTTGGAGGTTTTGTAGTACACGATTAGACGTATCTTAGTGTCTGGGTTGTTGGGTCGAATGTTACGTGTGATAATATTTCGATGTGTTCTTTCGTCTACTTTGTAGCCGGTGTTCATATGTCCTTTGTAGTACAGGTCCAGTGTTGTTATATTGGTGTTTGTGGGTGAATGGTTGGGCGGTAAAGGAGTTAATTTTGTTTTTGATAATGGATTCGATGGAGTGTTGTGGATAGCCGTTGTTGACGAGTAGTGTTGTTATAAGTTGGAGTTCGTTATTCGTAGTTTTCTATGTACTGCTGTGGGAGAAGGCTCGGTTCACTAGTGATCGGATGACGCTTTGTTTGTAGCGTTCTGGACATTCGCTACTGCCGTTAACGATGACACCCTCCCATTCTTAGATATACTAGTAGCCACAGCTTCAGATCGATTCACGACTGAAGTCTACGTTAAAGACACTAACCTCCTCATACATTGGCATGACTTCTATGACCCTCTCCAAAAGACTCACATACCACCTCCAGAATGGCGCCATCAAAACACACATGACAAAAGAACACAAAACCACCATCACCAGACAAACACTAAACGAAAACACTAAAATAATCTACAACGCTCACGACCCCCTTCGCCTTAAGATGGCCAAAGCAGTGAACATATACATCGAGAAACCTTCCATTAACATAAAACTCATGCCCACAACCACACTCCCAAGCAGTAGATGCACATAACACAAACAATAACACCCCTTTCCACAATCCATAAGGAAGTTGCTACTTCCACGTACGCAGCGCTACGGATCACGGCTACAGGAAATGACCTCTCCCAGTGTTAGGCCAATGTACGGCCTGTATTTAAACCCATGTAATCACCAACCATTGTTACTCCCTCCCTGAGGATGACCGAGTAAGGTCGAAATACGTATTCGAGAAATTAAGAAAGAGAAAACCGCACCTAATGTCTTTTGGACACCTTCTCAGCTATTTGGAACCAACACAGAAACTTGTTGCACGAGAGAAATTAAAGCTCCAATATAAACTCAACAACGCCATTGTCGCTGTAGACTTCTTGAAATCATGTATACAACATGGCCTCCTACAAAAATTCACACACACACACACATATATATATATATATATATATATATATATATATATATATATATATATATATATATATATATATATATGTATATGCGAAGTAGACCACTTGGAAAAAGAAACTAACGAAGCAGAGCGCTTTCGTATATTACATCTTCAGTGCAAAAAGTACATAGTAATAGAAATACATAGATTATATATACATGAAAAAGGAACAAGGACAGTTTGAATAAGGGTAGAGGACAATTACCCCCTGGAAGGCGGAAGGTCAATGTCAGTACACTAATGATGATGGGGCGACATTAGGTCACAGTCGCAAAAGTGAATGCGTCCACTAATGATGGTAGGGCGACATTAGTTCACAGTCGCAGGGTTACATTTTACCTGATATTATTTTGCTTATTTCCAGGGGGTAATTGTCGACTACCCTTATTCAAACTGTCCTTGTTCCTTTTCATATATATGTAATCCATGTATTTCTATTCCTACGTACTTTTTGCACTGAAGATGTAATATACAAAAGCGCTCTGCTTCGTTAGTTTATTTTTCCAGGTGGTCTACTTTGCATAAGTGAACACACGTACCGTGTTCTTATTAGCATCATATATATATATATATATATATATATATATATATATATATATATATATATATGATCCACCTCGTCATCAACAACCTGGTCCTCCTAAGAACTGGCGATCCCACTCGTCTGGATAGTGCTAGGGGCACTTTTTCACGCATTGATTTATCCATATCATCTGTGCTGTCTGACGACATAACATGGACTACGCATGACGACACCATGTTCAGCGATCATTTACCAGTTATCCTAAAAATAGGGGGTGACCACTTTACGGCTGCTCCAGACTATGGAGACAACCCACCCCCTCCCTGTCCCAAATTCATCATGACCTAAGCCAATTGGGAAACGTATCAGCGTACCACTAACGTCAACACAACAGAGGACAATATGGATGACAAAGTAGTCAACTTAACATTATCCATTTTGAATTCACCGCATAAGTACATGCCAAAGAATTCGGCATTCCACAAGCATATAGTTCTTTGGTGGACATGAAACTGCAGGAAAGCACTTTGCAAGCGGATAAGGACTTATCGAACTTTTAAAAACAACCCAATTTTACCCAACTCGATTACTTTTAAAAAGGCGCAAGCAGAGGCCCATAAAATCATTAAACAGTCCAAGCGAAAGCTTTGGCGTGATTTTATTTCGATAATTAATATGCACACCCTTTAACACAGCTTTGGTCAGCCGTCCGAAGAATTGACAGCAAACATGCACCTACCATAAAAACTTTGACAATAGAAACTACATTTATAGATACGTCCACCTACATCACAAGCATAATAATAGATACATTTACACAAACAAGCAATACAAATAACTATTCGCCAATATTCCTACAACATAAACAAAGATTATAATACTCCCTTCCAACTACACGAACTTGAACAGGCTTTAAGCTCGTGTAGAGGGACCTCTGCTGGCCCGGATGAGATTAGGTATGGGATGCTGCAACATCTAAATTCAATCTCGCTCAACAAATTACTGGAGCTGTACAATGAAATTTGAATTAATGATGACTTCCCAGAAACATGGAAACATGCCCACGTCATACCTATTCTCAAAAAGGGAAAGGGCCCTATAGCGTTTACCAACTGCTTATGCAAAGTATTAGAACGTATAGTCAGTAACATATTAGAATTCGTCCTTGAATCTCAAAATTTAGTAGTTCCTGCCCAATGTGGTTTCAGGAAATATCGAAGTAGTCTCAATCTTTTGGTCAACTTAAAGCATATCCTTTCAAGTTTTGAGAAGGAATATTTCATTGTAGCTTTCTTTTTATACTTAGAAAGAGCCTACGACATGGCATGGCGACGTGGTATCCTCGAAAAACTCTATGCACTTGGCCTTAGAGGGAATCTCCCTATTTTCATTCAGACCTATTTACTATAGCAAACATTCTCCGTCAAAATTCAAGGTTGCTTTTCATCAGTACGCATATCACAGGGAAGTGTGTTGAGCCTCACATTGTTTATGTTGCTTATTAACGATATTCTAGCTGCTCCATCTCGGAACCTTAAATACTCACTATACGCTGACGACGTTGGAATCTGGCACTCCTCATCGAACGCTAGTTTCCGGCTCTTGAGTACAACTTGCCCTGGATTCACTCCAGTAATGGTCCGACGAATGGGGATTTAAGTTTTCGGAAGTCAACAGTAGTTGTATTTTTACGCAGAGCCCAGGCAGAAATGGATCTGCAATTACATGGATATCCCATTCCAATACAAAATGCAGACTTTTTTCTTGGCCTGAACCTGGACTCCAGGCTAAACTGGTGGGGCCATGTAAAGTACCTAGTTGATGCGTGCATCAAGAGACTTAATTGGCTGCGCAAACTAACGGGCACAAATTGAGGAGCAGATAGGAAATATTTGCTAATGATTTATGAGTCCCTAATTAGATCTAAATTAAGACAATGGGTGTCAGATTTATGGTTCGACAACAACAACAACCACGCTATAACCCCTGAACATTATCCAAAACAAAGGCCTGCGACTTGCACTTGGAGCATTACGCTGCACAAGAATCGAGAGGGAACTTGAAGCCAATGTTCCCTCCCTCCACTACAGGAGCAAATTTCTAACACTCCGGTATGCCGCCAAAGTATTTCGTATTCCACATACCAATGTGGGAAAATATCACCCTGAACGTCGACACCAAGGAAGACCCCCACAAGAAATCGTGCTCGGTAGAAGAACTCCGACAGAAGACCCTACAAATCATCAACTGGTACACAGGCCACAGGGCAATGTATACGTATGGATCCAAGTGTGGCCGTAAGACAGGACAGAGTTATATAGCTCCACAACCCGAATGATGTTCAAATTGCCGGACCATACGAGCATTTACATTGCCGAGCTGCTCGGAATACCAAAGCGATAGAATTGGCTCAATCTGACACACATAGTAACTCTATTATTTTCTCAGACTCTTTGAGTGAATTACAGTCAATTCAGTCAGGTAACCAAATGGGGAACTCTCTCCTGGGCAAAATCATTAGCGCAGTTTCGACGACCAAGTCCATTACTCTCTCTTGGGTTCCCAACCACACTGGGGTCGCCGGGAACGAGAAAGCGGACACGCTGGCTAAATCTGGGTTAGAAAATGACTCTATTATAGATATACTCATAGACATAGGCACTTTCAATTCAATCTTAAGAAAGCAATTACACGCCCACTGGCAATACCAGTGGGACAATCTCCATATCACACATAAACAAAAGGAGCACATAACAAACTGATCAACATCCTACATAAGCAATAGACGGGAGAAAATCGCCATAGCAAGGCTGAGGATGAATTCCACCTACATCACCCACCTAGATCCTTACATCACTGGCGTATTTCTACACTATCTATAAGATACATACTCATGCGCTGCACGCAATATAACACACAGCGCCAGACGCTTATATATCACTGCAGACTCAGCAACATTCAGTTAAACGTGACAAATCTCCTGGCCAATGACTGTTTCCTTACTGACAAAGTAGTAGTTTATTTGCGCACTACAGGGCTGTTGTGGAAATTGTAATGGTAAATTAAACCGGATTGCAGGTGCACACCAAGCTTAATGATCTCCTTATGGGTCGATAACCTTAAGATAAAAAAAAAAAAAAAAAAAAAAAAGCAGCCTCATCAGGTGCGGAGGAGAAGGCGGCAGCGAAGTGGCTGTATTGGTCGTTTTACTCCTAATACTGTTACCTCCCCTATAGCGCGTAGGGCAAAGGTGCCGGCTTTGGCCGCAGCTGCGCGCCGTCTAGTGTAAACTTCTCACCTTATACCTTTTTCACTTTTTTTTTATTTATCTTTCTGTTTTCTATTTATCATTCCAATATGTCTTTCCTCTCTTCCTCCTCTTTATTGTAAACCCCCTTCCTCCTTTTCCTTCTCTTCCATCTTTCTCTTCTTTTCCTACATTCTACCCTTTCCTTTTTCACCCATCTCATACTCTCCCCCTTTATTCTTTCGACTTCTTCTACTTCCCGTCTTTCTCAACTCAATAGAATTATCCTCTCATATCTTTCACTGTTCATTCCAGCCAGATTGTCTATCTTTTCTCCACTCTCTTTCTCCTACCATTTATCTCTTCCCCCAATATCTATACCTGCATTCTTGTCTCTAACTCTTAAATTGTCTCTATTTCTCCTTCTGGTTACAAATGTCTCTCTCTTCTCCCTCCACCTTCCACTTCTTTTCTTCCTTTCCTTACCCCCCTTCCCGTCTCTCTCACCCACTTTCTCAAACAATAGACCTTCTCTTGGTCGGTAACACAGTAAATTATTTAGGCAATCAACAACAGATATCTAGTAGGGCCAGAGATGTCGCTTATGAACTTACATAGCCGGTGCAAGTAATAATGGTTAGTGATATCCTTTTCTCTCTACTAAGGCTATTTTATCCTCTTTTCTTAATATGGACATAAAGAACATACTTTACTCGACCTAGTCTTAGTAACTAATATAGATAGATTATATTCTGGTTAGCACTATACACTTTCATGTAACTGAAAATTTAAATTTTATTTTCTAGAATAATTCAAATGAAAAAAAATATATATATATATATATTTTTTTATAAATTTCTTCCATCTTCCATTCTATATTTCTTCTATCTTACGGCAGGTAGGTTCTTGGATACGACCCGTCATTTGATTAGAATTTGATATCTTTCCTATCACTTTATAAAATCACTTAAGTATAGGTCAAGTCGATTCAGTTTTACTTAAAGAAATATTTAGTATGGGGTATATTAGATACACGAGAACACAAAAGACTGATTTAATAAAATAAACAAAAAGTTAGCTGCTAAAGACCTGCAGAAAACAAAAGTGTGATTTCTTGTACGTAAGACAGGGTGGCATAGTTTTTGATACTATATATTATCTTACATAAGTTAAAACTGTTTAGCTTATTTCTTAATTATGCTGTAATAGGAAATGTACAAAATAACATTTATATAACCAGAGTCAGTGGAGTCCACCTAAACATGAACGCGTGTGGATATGCACACATAAACACATAAACGTATACTCATATGCGTTTACTTGCACAGAGACAAAGACACAGACACACGACACACACAAAAAACACACACAAAAAACACACAAACGGTAGCGCAGTTGGTAGAGCGCTGGACTGGGAAGTACGGTGGTGCTCGCAGTAGCTGGTTCGAATCTTGCCCAGGGCCGAAATTATTTCCGTATCGCTGCGCTTCGGGTCGTTACTCTGACTCTCGTGGGCGGGGAGTTGGGTGTGTGTGTGAAAGGTCATAGCATTACCCATAGATCGGTCATACGAGCTCTGAGCTCTCTTCCGGGAGGGAAATAGCTGTCGATCACGAGTCCAACACGTGATCCAAAGACCAAGGTGAATACACACACACACACACGCACACACACACACACACACACACACACACACACACACACACACACACACACACACACACACACACACACACACACACACACACACACACACACACACATACACACACACAAACACACACACACACACATACACACACACACACACACACACACACACACACACACACACACACACACACACACACACACACACACACACACACACACACACACACACACAAACACACAAACACACACACACACACACACATGAAAAAAAAATAAAGACACAGAAGATATCTGAAGAAAAACAGTTTTCCACATAGAGTGGTGGACACTTGGAACAAATTGGACAATGAAATGGTGTGCGCAAAAACCATTCATGATTTTAAGAGCAAACTAGACACTGCGAGATACAAAGGTGGGACACTACGAGAGTAGTTCCCCTTCCCGCAAAATACAACTAGGTAAATACAGCTAGGTAAATACACACACACAACCCCCCGCCTCACACACACACACACGTACACGTACGTCGGATACACGGCGATGATTGGAACTCCGAAAAAGATGTGCAATTTTCGTGTATCTCAACGACGAGGGAGTACCTTGTTGTATTAGTAGGGAAGGGGGAAGTTCGTGGTGTAGTGGGAAGGTGAAGAAATAGGAGAAAGAGAGGGATTATTAGGGAAAATATAAGAAAATAAGGAAGGGGACGAATGGGCCCCGGATCTTAGGAGATGTGTAAACGAACACAGACGAGGAACATAAGAACATAAGAATAAAGGAGACTGCAAGAGACCATAAAGCCTACACTAGGCAGCTCCGTATCCATCACCACCTGTCGTCCCCATCCATAAAGTTGTCTAATCGTTTTTTAAAACAACTGATAGTTTCAGCGCTTACTACATGGTTACTAAGTTTATTCCATTCATCGACCACCCAAAAAGAAAACAGAGGTGTCATGAGCAGAAATATAGATAATAGCAGCTCAATGGAAAGAGAAGATAACTGGTTTTATGGATTTAATGAAGAAGGAGGAGACAACCTCCCCCGACTAGTAAATCTAGAGGAGAAACTAAAGAAAAAAAAAATGAACGAAGAATAGGAGGTTAGGTTTGACCAATAATCACAGGTTACCCAAAGAGTTGATAAACTGGAAGGACTAAGGAAGAACAATCAAAACCTAACCAAAGAATTAGAAGAATGAAAAAAAAAAAAGTAAAAGATGAGAATGATAAATTAAAGAGAAAGAATAAAGAAAATAAAGAGTCCATAGTAAAGAAAGCATAGGATTGGAGAAAAGTCTATGAGAACAACAAAGTTGTATTTAAAGATATAGTGTCACAACAGAAGAAAGAACAAACTAAGGACACATTTATTAAAGTGATGAGAGAAAAGGAGAATATACTAAGAGACTTAGCGGACAAAAAATATATAATTATATTAGGGATGGAAGAGTAGTATAATCCAAATAGGACCACAGGAGTAAAAGAAGAAAAGGAAAAAGTAAACAAGATATTAGAAGTAGTTCAAAAGGATGGACAAGAAACAGGGAAAGAAATTGAAGAAATGTATAGACTAGGGAGATACAATAGATATAAATCTAGAGCAGTTAAGATCAAATTCAGGTCACAAACGAAAGAAGAGAATACCTTAGCAAAAACAGGTAAACTAGCTGACAGTGAACAATATAAACAAGTACGGATAAAAAGAGAGACGAGTAAAGAGGAAAGAGAGGATAAGAAAACAAAAACGCTAGAAGCTAAGAAAAATGAGAAAAGAACAGTCAGAAAAAGAGAAATTCTAATGGAGAGTACTGGATATGAAAGTGAGGAGATGGTTCATAGCAGAGAAAAACGGAAAGGACACAGAAAACACGATGGAAGTAGCAGAAAATAAAACTGTCCTACACACACACACACACACACACACACACACACACACACACACACACACACACACACACACACACACACACACACACACACACACACACACACACACACACACACACACACACACACACACACACACACACACACACACGCAAACACACGCAAACACGCGCGCGCGCGCGCACGTGTGTGTGTGTGTGTGTGTGTGTGTGTGTGTGTGTGTGTGTGTGTGTGTGTGTGTGTGTGTGTGTGTGTGTGTGTGTGTGTGTGTGTGTGTGTGTGTGTGTGTGTGTGTGTGTGTGTGTGTGTGTGTGTGTGTGTGTGTGTGTGTGTGTGTGTGGGCGTGTGAGTGTGTGTGTGTGTGTGTGTGTGTGTGTGTGTGTGTGTGTGTGTGTGTGTGTGTGTGTGTGTGTGTGTGTGTGTGTGTGTGTGTGTGTGTGTGTGTGTGTGTGTGTGTGTGTGTGTGTGTGTGTGTGTGTGTGTGTTTTTTTACTTGCGACATTTCAAACTTTGGGAAAGTCACTCAAACCCCTGGCCCTGGCCTTGTATTCAGTTCACGCCTCCCTTTTTGGGCGTGTCCGTGTTTGGGATCTATTACTCACGTGATTTTGTGAGACCATATGGCACCTCTTTGATTAAAAAGATGCTAAGGATACTTCTATGGTTAGTGCTGAATGATGCTCATCAACCTGGAAAAACCCCGCCTGGCAATTTCCACCATACCTCGATGACATTCTTTAATAATTATTTCCTGTCAAACTTCGTGAAGAAGCTAAAATATTTAGGCTCTGCTTTTACGTCGTAAATGTCAGAAGGTATACCTGACAAGCTAAGACAAAAAGAAAAGATGGTATGAGAAGTGCCCTAGACCCTAATTGAAGATAGTTTACAATACAGGTCACTTTTATTATTTTCTTTTTGGTTGACAATTTTTATTCATTCAAGATGGTACACTTTATTGCACAATTTTATTATTATTATTTTTTTTCCATTCTACTGGAAAAATAAAAATAAAATATCCATAAACTTGCACTAAGATGGCAAAGGAAAAATGAAAATCCAAAAACTATAAAATTAAAAGACTGCCATTAGCACATGTAATACGTGTTAGCGTCATAAGAAATGTCATGGAGATCTAACGGTGCCCCCTCCCCCACCCCAAATGAAAAGGAGAGGCAATGATAAGATTTGGTGGAAATATTTATACAAACAGCATAGGGGTCCATAAGTAGTAGCGAGAAAGAATTGTAAATCTAGGTAATCGCTATTAGTAGGGGGTGGTGTAATTTTGCAAAAGTATTTTTTTTTTATGCGATACCCCCTAATATTATGGTCTAGCCTTACTTAATCCGGAAATATCAACAATTGGTCCATGGGATCATAATAACCCCCCAGTACATACTGTTTGAAAGTTGTCACCCTCAAAATCAATCAAAATATGACGTTTATGAGATTTTGCATGATATTTTTTTTTTTGGGGGGGGTACTTTTAGGTGAACTAATGAGTGGAAGAGAATATATATAATTGTTTACAGGAACATAATACTATTTCTCTTTTTGCAAGTTGAATCGATATGGCTAACGTAGACACGAAATCTCATTCCAGGAAGACTTTGTGTAGTGTGGACAATATAGAAACAGCTGAATTACCGCATGGGATGCTCTCAACTGTCAAAGATGTCATACAGAATATGTTCTACTTGCTGCGCCCAAAGCGGGCAGGCCAAGATCAGCACTCCAAAGATGCAGCAGCTCAGCTGCTGCAAGAGCTGGTTCAGAAACACTGGCTATTCTGCAATCTGTACACCATCCACAACAGGCACATAAAGAAACACATCCTGAAGATGTACGGTGAATTTGTCACCCTGATCCAGACAAGGAAACAGCGACAAAGTGACAGTTTTCAAGCGAGAGCAGCAGGCTTCAATGACAGGATGAAACAGTTGATGGACGTGTTTTACCAGGACTCTGAATAAGTTGGGTGAAAATGGGTGAAATGGCATGGGCCTTCCTTGAGGGCCAAAGAACCCAGAATAAAATGTACTGTGAAGACTTCGTGGACAGGAAATGGATGAAAACAATAGAGCAGGGATATGCTAAGGGTGAAAAGAAGAAATAAATCTCTGTGTCAGTTGCATCCTTTGAAGACAGCGAGCATTTTTATTCTGAAGATGCTGGCATGGACACACACAACACCTACTCTGATGTTGAAAGTCATATTTATGTTGAAGACGGTGAGAGCCCAAGTGTTAAGAAGCGGCGGACGGCGACAAACAGCAATCACTCTCGTTGACTTTGTACTGCCTTTCAACGAGAATTTCGTCAAACTACCTCATATTCTTAAGACTTTCAATATTCAAGTGGCATTTAATAACTCCAATACAGTTAGAAGTCTTTTAATTAAAAACTCTCCTTATAAGGAAGAAGAATGCATATATTCAATTCCATGTAAAAATTGCGACAAATGCTGTATTGGTCAGACTGGAAAAGAATTAAAAGTAAGGTTAAAACAACATCAGTATAGCGTCAAGAGTGGGCAAATTTCTAATGCATTATTTATTCACCTAAGGGATTTTAATCATTGCATAAATTGCGAGGGTGCTAAAGAAATGGTTAAAAATAAGTCATATTTGACTAGAAATATAATAGAATCCAGTCTGATCAGAGATACATTTTTCAATAACTTAAATCTAAGGCATGGCATGTACAAACTGGAAAATTTTTATTCTGAAAAAGGTAGTAGCCCAAACGTCCGCTGCCGCGAACTGGTCAGGTCGACAATAGAGCCTCACAACCTTTCCCGGTTCCCTTTCTGAACCTTATACTCTCTGTATATATTCTTGTATTCTTTTTCATTTCTATGTACCCTGAGGATGTCTGAATAGACGAAAGCGCTTGGTCATCAGTTTATCTTTTTCCTTGGTGGTTTTTCCGCATATTTAGAATCAGGAGTTTATGTGACTTCTCATGCATATATACAAATATATATGTACATATATATTATGTATATATGTATATATACATATATATATATATATATATATATATATATATATATACTGTATACACACATTAGGGAGAGTAAAAAAATAAAAGTCTGTAATCTCTTACGGGACGCATGAGTTATTGTGAGGAATAACAAGGAAAAAAAAATAAAAAGTTTCATGTGAATATTTCAAGATTTATAGGTCGCACTGGG
>NC_134816.1:12200093-12202593 GCF_046742065.1 Oratosquilla oratoria
ACATTTCGGCTTACAGAATGCCGCACAGCAAACGTAAAATTGTGGACAAGCTCATTGCAGACATGCTTGCCCAAGATATTACTAAGCTCTCCATTTCTGAATAGAATTTCCCTTGTTTCTTGTGCCCAAACCAGATGGTACTTTCCGTCCTGTTGTGGATTTTCGAGAACTTAACAAGATCACCATACCGAAAAGAACCCCCATCCCTGTTTTACAGGATATCCTTCATTTTGTTGATCAGAACAAAACTGTCTTTTCAACCTTAGACCTCCTGTCCGGCTACCTCCAGATTCTTCTTACCTTAGAAAGCCGACCCCTGATAGCCTTCTCGACCCCTTCTGGTCACTTGGTGATAATATCTTTATGTATTTGGATGACATCATAGTAGCCTCAAAGTCAATACCAGAACACCTTCAAACCCTTCAACAGGTATTTTCTCGTCATGCTGATGCAAATCTTAAACTCAAGTTGAGCAAATGCTCCTTCCTTAAAAAAGAGATTCGTTTTCTTGGACATGCCCTCACCTCTAATGGCATTCTTACTGTTCCGGATAAAGTCAAAGCTTTTGCTGACTTTCTTCGTCAAACAGACGTTGAGCACCTTCGTGCCTTTCCTGGACTCTCAGGATATTACCGAAGGTACATCCAGAATTATTCTCATATTGCAGCTCCTCTTACTTCAATGCTAAAGAAGGATGTTCCTTTTCTCTGGTCGCCTGCCCAAGAACAAGCTTTTGAAGACTTAAAGAATGCCCTTACAACTGGTCCTCTCTTAGCTTTTCTTGACTATGACTTACCTTTCATTCTTTATACTGATGCTTCTTTCAAAGGTCTTGGTGCTGTCCTTATGCAGGAACAAGATATACATTTTCGCCCCATTGCCTTTGCCAGCAGACTCCTCAACAAATATGAACGTAACTATTCTTTCAATGAAATTGAAGCCTTAGCTGTTATTTATGCTATTCGGAATTTTAAAGAAATTATTCTTGTTTACCCTATCACAGTCCATACAGACCACCAGGCGCTTCCTCAGCTTTTTAAAGGCAAGAACCTCTCCGGGAAACTTGCTTTCCGGTTCTTGACCATTCAAGAATTCAACCCCACCTTCTCTTAGGTGAGAGGTAAAGCAAACAATGTTGCTGATGCACTTTCTCGTAATATTGCTGCTATCAATCCCCTCCCTCAGGCAGTCTCTCTTACTCATGCGCGTATTCAGGCAACTCATAGATTCGACCCCGTGTGGAAACGTGTGATATTTTCTCTCGAGTCAGGAAATACATCAGACCTTACAGACTTACCTACCTCCTTGGAAAACTTCAGACTCGTCGATGACGTTCTTTACCACTAAACCACACTTTCCAACAAGCATGAACCAAACTGACTTGTACAATAACTCGTAGTTCCTTCTGACTTAGTACCTAAAGTTCTGTTCCTTGGTCTCCCACGAGTCCTTGCCTTTGAACCTAGAAAGTCTAATTGAAACACCTAGATTTAGATTCAGAGACCATTATGCACATGGACAACCTTAAACTCTTCTCCCGAGGTGTAGACTGCGACACTGACCCTATGACTCCCTTGACTCCCCCTGTCGCATCTCCTCCTTCCCCTCCCTCTTTCCCCCTCACTTGTGTCCCACCCGTATAATCTTCGCAGCCTTAATATCTCTTCTTGAACATCCTACCCGTTAAGGTGCCAAAGCGTTCTCCACTTGCCTCCTTTCAAAACCTTTATTTACATGTGAATTTCATATATGCGTCTGTTCTTGTATATATATTATGTCTTCATGTAAACCATTTGTGTCTACTTAATTGTACTTTTGATGTGACACGTAAATTTATCAAAGTCAATATCAAAGATGATATTTTTTGAAATATGACATCTGTTTTGGAAAGGATAATAGTTCCACACATCATTAGTGTAATAAACGAGAAAAAAAAAACAATACCATGTGGGTAACAGCTTTCCTTTTCTTATTTTATCATTGCTATTAATTGTGACCAATAGGAGTCACAGAGAACAGGCAATAACAGATGCAAATAGATACTTCAATCACATGTTGCGTCACAAGATCCTACCTTCCCATGGACATGTGAGGCAAAGACCAATTACATTCAATAAAGCCAATATAAACCATTTCAGTTAGCCGCTGCTCACTTCCACTCTCCTCTTACGTTGTTGTCTATCCACTCCATCTCGCTCCATCACGGTTCGTCTGTCTGTCTGTCTGTCTGTCTGTCTGTCTGTCTGTCTGTCTGTCTGTCTGTCTGTCTCATTCTCTCTCTCTCTCTCTCTCTCTCTCTCTCTCTCTCTCTCTCTCTCTCTCTCTCTCTCTCTCTCTCTAGTTCTCTGTCTGTCTGTCTGTTTGTCTGTCTGTCTGTCACTCTCTCCTTTTGGTGTGTGTGTGAGTGTGTGTGTGTGTGTGTGTGTGTGTGTGTGTGTGTGTGTGTGTGTGTGTGTGTGTGTGTGTGTGTGTGTGTGTGTGTGTGTGTGTGTGTGTGTGT
>NC_134816.1:12207593-12222593 GCF_046742065.1 Oratosquilla oratoria
TATATATGAATAAGTAGATAGATGAATAGATGAATAAAAATTTGATAATTATATCAACCAATCAATCTATTAATCAATCAAATAAACAAACAATCAATCACTTTTAATTTTTACTATTTGTACGTTCTGCTACTGGCCTTAAAAACTCCTTTACCTCTCTTATGACTCCACCTCTTCGGTGTGATATTGTCCCCTAGGATAGAAGCGCTGATTGTTGCTGACAAAACATTCCCTTAAATGTAAGACCTAGGACAGTTGAGTCCCGCACAAATTGTGTACCGGACAACTGCGTCCAGGACGGTTGCTTCCCGGACATTTGCGTACCCGAACAATTGTGTCCCGGGCAGTTGAGTCCCGGACCATTCCATATCCGGACAAATGTAAATCTGAACAATTGCAGCTGTCTGTTAATTTTGAATACAAATACAAATACAAATACAAATACAAATACAAATACAAATACAAATACAAATACAAATACAAATACAAATACAAATACAAATACAAATACAAATACAAATACAAATACAAATACAAATACAAATACAAATACAAATACAAATACAAATACAAATACAAATTCAAATATTAATACCAATACAAATACATACGAGTATACATATCCATGTACGTACCCATGTACGTATCCATGTACGTATACATGTACGTATTCATTTACGTATACATATACATTAACATATACGAGTAAATATACATTAACATTAACATTTACATTAACATATAAATTAACATATACATTAACATATACATTAACATATACATATACATATACATATACATATACATATACATATACATATACATATACATATACATTTACATATACATATACATATACATATACATATACATATACATATACATACATATGCATACGCATACGCATACACATTCACATACACAAGTACATGTACATGTACATGTACATGTACAGTACATGTGATTAACTCAATTTAACCATAAAGATTAATGTATTAAAATATCATGTAAATGTAATTATTATGAATGAAACTTATTCGAAGCGAAGACGAAGCCGCTTTCGAACGAAACCAGGAAATAATGGGATTACATAAAACACAGAAAAATGTACTCCTTCATAATACCCCCACCTTTAAATTAAACACAACAGTGTTTATAATTGGGTTAGTTCATTTCAGCAAACTAAACATTTTACAGCTTAATTTGTATCACAGAAAATAAATAAGGCTTTCAAACATACATGAATATAACATGGGAATATACCAAGCCAATATTCCAAGCTTATAGAACTATTACCCAAGAATGTATACAACCTCATCAATAAGGACGAGATAGGCTGACTGCGATAACATTATGCCTGCCACTTATGTGCTTTATCTCAAGAGTATAAGGCTGTAATGCCAAGCACCATCTAGTCAATCGCATGTTCTTGTTTTTTATAAGGTTCACAAACACCAATAGGTTATAATTACTATATACAGTAATTTTTTGTCCACTGGTTGCTACATAAGCATAAAAAAATTCTAAGGCCATAAACAAGGCAGTAGCTTTTTTCTCTATAGTACTGTAATGTCTTTGGTAAGATTTAAATTTACATACCATAAATACCAAAGGCCTTCTCCCCCTTAAAAAAGGGGCAGCCAAAAAATAAAGGCACAAAAACCACCCCCACCCACTCCATCCCTAACACACTCCATCCCCTCCACCCTCCCTCACATCTTGGCACCTCCTAGATAACTGGTCATCCCTGCATCTTGTCCACTGCCCTGGGTCTTAAGCAGTGTCGCAAGACACAGTACATCCACAGCAAGGCTGGTTCATTAAATCGGCGACCCCCCCCTCTTCGTCCCCTAATGCAGAAAAGGAGAAGACGGGTAGAAATCCCTTGGGGCTGCGTCAACTTTTTCTCACACATACTACCTCACCCCCCATCCCCCCATCCATTCCACTTCATGCATCACATCATCATCCATATACTACCATTTTCCAATCATCCCTATCTTCTGTCCTCTTTCGTCCCTCCTCAACAGACATTCCTCTCTTCCCCAAAGCCCCTTTCACCCCATCCATCCATCTCATCCTAGGTCACCCCCTCATGTTCACTCCCTCCACATCTGCCTTCCATACCTCTTTTACTAGTCTTTCTTCACTCATTCTCTCCATGTGTCCAAACTATCCTAATACTCTTTCATCGACCCTATCTCCCAACTCCCTTACCACCCTTGTTCTCCCCACTTCCTCATTTTTCACTCTACCCAGCCTAGTAATCCCCATCATACTTCTCAGACACCTCATCTCACATTCAAACTCCTTCTCTCTTCCTCTCTTAAGTCCCATGTTTCTTCTCCATACAGTGCTGTTGGCACAATCAATCCTTCATACAATCTCCTCTTAGCATTCATTCCCATATGTCTATTTCTCATTACACTTTTTAATCCACCAAGGCATTTACTCCCTTCTCTCAATCTACATTCTACCTCCGCCTCCACTCCTCCCTTTCCTGCCACATTCGCACCTTTTGTATCTAAAGCTATCCACTTCCTCCAGTCACTTCCAGTCTGCTGCCACTTTTACCCCTTGTACGTTTCATCACCTTACCTTTACCCACATTTATCTTCAACTTTCTTCTTTCACACACTCTCCCAAACTCTCACCAACTTCCTCAATCCCTACTCTGATTCTTCTACAAGTACAGCGTCGTCCGCAAACAACAGCTGGCTCACCTCCCACTTTTCTCCATTTTCTTTAACCATCTCATCCCTGACCCACCACACTTGAATTTACTTCTCGCACCACCCCATCCATATATAAGTTGAAGAGCCAGGGCGACATAACACATCCCTGACGAAGTCCCACCTTTACCTCGAACCACCCTCTCTCCATCTTTAATCCTGACACATGCTCTACTACTCTCGTGAAAACTCTTGACAGCTCCTAGAAGCTTTCCTCCTATCCCGTATATCTGCAAAACTCCCACAGTGCCTTCTTGTCTATCCTGTCGTAAGCCTTTTCCAGATCCATAAAAGCCCAAAAAACATCCTTATCTTTTCCAATAGCTTTCTCACATATCTGTCTTACCACAAAAATCTGATCTACGCAACCTCTACCTGTCCTAAATCCACACTTTTCCTCACCAATTACTCCCTCTGTTCCTCTCCTAATCCTTTCAATCAAGATCCTCCCATAAGCCTTCCCAACTACATTTAACAAGCTAATCCATCTGAAACTACTACACTCATACTTGTCCCCCTTTTCCCTTGTAGAGTGGAACTATACAGGCACTCCTCCAGTCCTCCGGCACTCTACCCTCTCTCCAACAAACATTAAATAACCTCACCAGCCAGTCCGTCATCACTGTACCTCCTTTTTTGTTTTTTTAGACATTCTGCATGGTATCCATCCAGACCAGGTGCCTTACCTGCTCTCATCACCTTGACAACTGCCTTCACTTCATCCTTTCCTTACTTCTCTATTTTCCTCACTCATCACGGTCATTTTCTTAGCACTTCCCACTGCAACTATCTTTCCCTCCCTATCCTCCTTCACATTTAGCAACTCCCTAAAATACTCTGCCCTTCTTCCTCTTTCTGCCTTCTCTTCCATTATCCTATCCTTTCCATCTGCACCTTTTACCTTTTCTTCTCTACTTGATTCGCCTCCTCTTCCTCTCTGAATTTTTTTTTCCAAAATATCTTTTAATTACTTTCAAAATTTTCTGTCATACTCTTACCCCATTTCACATCTGCTCTCCTCTTTGCCTCCTTTATCTTGTGCTTTACTTCTCTCTTTTCTTTGTACCTCTCATATGACTCTTTCCTCCAATTTTGTAACCAGTCTGTCAAAGCTCACTTCTTCTCTTCTACAATCTTCTTTGTTTCGTCATCCCACCACTCACTTCCCTTCTATTTCCTCCTGTCCTTCTTGTTCCACACACCATCCTTGCACACTTTGTAATACCCTCCTTGAACCATCCCCATTCCTCTTCCACTCCTAGTTCTATCCTTCACTCCCTCCCACTCCTCTCTCAGCTTCTTTTTGTACTCCTTCTCTTTTTCCTTTTCATTTAAGGAGTTCACTCTAAACACCTCCCTACCTTTTGTCCTTTTCCTCTTTCTCCATCTATCCTCCACTCTTAACTTACCTTCCACCAAAAAATGATGTGATATTCCTCCACTCTCTCCCATTAGAACATGTACATCCTTAACTCTTCCTATTATACTCCTATCTACCACTACATAGTCGATTAACGCTCTATCTACCACCCTTCCATCCGCCACCCTCTCCCATGTGTACTTATGCTTGACTTTCTTCCGAAACACTGTATTTCATATCATCAACTCTCTTTCTAGACACATCTCCACCATCAACTCTTCACTACAATTCTTTCCTGGAACTCTACATTTCCCAACCCCTCTGTAAATTGGTTCATTTCCTACCCTAGCATTAAGGTCTTCCAATACTACTACACTGACGTTCCTCTCTAATCCCTCTATGCACTTATTTAAATCTATCCAAAAACCCTCCCTTACTTTTACACTCTTCTCACTACCAGGCCCATATGCACTTACAAAAACCCACATCTCCTTTCCCAGTTTCACCTTCATCCACATTAACCTTGAAGAAATCTGTTTCCAGTCCACCACACGTTTACCTATCTCTTCACTTACTAGTACAGCCACTCCTTCTCTCCCTTGCCCTCTCTTCACTCCTGAGAACCTTCCAACTACACTCCCAAACTCACACTCACCCTTCCCTCTCAACTTAGTTTCACTCAAAGCCAACGCATCCATTTTTCTTCTTACAAAAATACTACCTATCTCTTTCCTTTTACTCTCATCTGTACCACATCCACGCACATTAAAAGACCCAAACATTAGAGTGCTGGTTGGAAAACTCCTAGATCCTCTTATGCATTTACTTTTTTTAGGAATGTCCCCTGTAGGGCTACAGGGAGAAGGGTGCCCGGTCCAAATCCCCGTCCCATTTTTCTCGCCTCTTACGATCCAAGTGGGAATTCTTGGTGCCAGCATTCTTTTCCCCCTCCACAGGTTTAAATTTTGTTGACATATAAAATATAGAATACATTATTTTGTCATGCCCTTGAAGGAGAACAGCACCTGCTGCAACATCGCTTGTATCTAAATGGATCACGAAAGGTTTATGGAAATATGGGCCACGCAAGATCGGCTTTGACATTGATATGTTTTTAACTTTTTCAAATGCCTCCTGACACTCGGAGGTCCAGTTAAATTTAACCTTAGGACTAACCAAGTCAGAAAGTGGTTTGACAACTGCACTAAGATTTGGGCAAAACTATAATACCCTGCCATACCCAAAAATCGTTGAACACTGTTTCTATTGGTGCGGGCAGGTAGGGATTCTATAGCTTCAATTTCTCTCTCACAGGAGCTACTGTTCCACAACCCACATCATGACCTAAAAATATTAACTGTGCATGACCAAATTCACTCTTCGTTAAATTTACAGTTAACTCAGCCTTCGTCATTCTAACGAATAGTTCTCCTAAGGTACAAACATTATCTTCCCATGACACTGAAATGATAACTAGATCGTCAAAGTATGCACATACACTAGAAAGTCCTGCTACCACAGTTGACATCAGTCTTTGAAAATTTGCGGGAGCATTCCGTAACCCAAACGGTGTTACAGGATACTGAAAAAATATATCTGGAGTCACAAAGCTAAAGACCCGCTTAGCTTCTTCCGTCAAAGGAATCTGATAGTAACCTTTTACTAAATCTTATTTTGTTATAAATTTTGCTTTCCCAATAGCATCTATGGTGTCTTCAATTCGAGGCAGTGGAAAGTTATCAGCTCTAGTAAGGGCATTTAACTTCCTATAGTCCGTACAAATGCGCATTTTCCCAATTCCTTTTGGAAATAATATACAGGGTGAAGCCCACTCACTATTGCTGGGCTCAGCAAAACCATTATCGAGGAGAAACTGTAACTCTTTGCGCAGTATTTCTACCTTGTTAGGGGACATACGATAAGGTTTCTCCCTTACTGGTGCTGCTCCCTTTACTATCTCGACTTGATGCACACCCATACAGATGGGTCTCGGTTTCGGGGAAGTCATGCAACAAACCTGAAATATCAGGTTGCTGAGTTTCGGACAAATAGCATAGTTTATCATAGGGATTAGAGGCTCCTCTGAATTGGTTAACTTGTTTGCTGTCATACAATCAAATTCCAGGTTTACATGAGAATCTTCGACAACACCTACTGCATTTACATCAGGCCCTTGGTCTTTTTTGTAATATTCCTTCAGTAAATTCACATGGACTAACAGCTTATCTTTACGGTGACCAGGGGTAGCAATTACAAAATTCGAATTCCCATTTTTTTTTTCTAGGTCTTAAAGGGGCCTTTATATTTAGCCTGTAGAGGACATTTCTTAGTGAGGAAGGTGTGTAGATGAATGTTCCTGCTATTGAAGAGCAATAATCTTGCCTCATCCTTGATAACTGTGATTAGATTTTGTGCTGTCATGGTGTTGTGAGTAGGAGATTGATTTTCTGAAGATTAGAAGTAGAAGGGTGAAGACATGGTTGTTGGGTAACATGGCTTGGCTTTGTGTATAGGGTCAGTATGTCGTGTCAGAGATGGCTTTGGACACGTTCATGTATGACAAAAAATGTGTTGAGACCGTTTTGCTCCTAGGTGGCACTGAGAACGGAAAAAAATATCTACTTACTGAAGGTGATATTGGAGTTTTAGGCGGTGACGGTGCTACAGGGCACTGCTGGAAACAGGGGGAGCAATTAATAAATGGTTGTGGGAGGTGAGTTAGAAAATATGTAACCAAGATGTGTAGGAAAATACAACAATTAGAGAAAAAATGGAGATATCTTGCGCAGCAAGATGCAGGGCGTAGGGGAGCGTTGACTCGTAGATGGAGTGACATGCGGAGCGTGGTGCAATGCTGGAGAAATGGGGTGGGGATGGTCCGATTCATGTGATGGTGAAGAAAGATGGTCCAACTCGTGCAGTGGTGGAGAAGGGTGGTGTAACTCGTGCAATGGTAGGTGGTCCAACGTCTCTGTGTTAACCTGGTGAAGGCGGTGGGCGTCGTGGATGTTGGAGAATGCCTCAGAGGGGGATTTCCTCGTAGTAGGTACTGGAGGAGTGTCTCGTAAGGGGACTTCTCGTCGTAGATGCTGTAGGATGCACAGCATAGAAGTAGTGCTTAGCTTCGTAGTTGGATGGTAGACGATGCAACTAAGAGGGATCGGAGTAGAAATAAGGCTTCGCTTCGTAGTTGGATGGTGGACGGTGTAGCTACGAGGGATTGCTTCGTATGTAAGATGCTTCAGCAAAAATTAGTGTTAACTGCTGCTTTGATGCCCACCGCTGTAGAATGTAGAGTGTAGGCTTCGTAATCCCTCGCTGACACCAGAATGTAGGTTGTAAGGTTAACACTACATTGGGAAATTGGTCAGATAAACTCGGGATGTCTTCT
This sequence comes from Oratosquilla oratoria, assembly GCF_046742065.1. NCBI lineage: Eukaryota > Metazoa > Arthropoda > Malacostraca > Stomatopoda > Squillidae > Oratosquilla > Oratosquilla oratoria. The sequence continues at coordinate 12,215,077 of NC_134816.1, forward strand.
TGACTTTACTACATTCAACAGCGTTCTGCTGTGCAATACATGGCAAACTCCAAACAAACCCTGGAGGGTTGCCAGGAACATATTTCTATATACATATGTACAGAGGCTGCCAAACATGGTAATAGTAGGCTATTGCCATATTAGCTATAAGAATATTTGGAAGGTTTGGTCGCGTCGGATGCCGACGCAACGAGAGGCGCAGGAAGAGCATTTTGGTCGCGCAGTTGGTTGACCTGAGATGTCAGAATCCATTCTTTTGCAAAAAGGACGTCACTCGCAAAAGTTGGTGAGCTGGGTCACTTAACCAATGAACCTTCCCTTAAGAGATCGGCGACGACGTCGGAGTACCAGATTGTAGCCTAATGTGCTTGTGCACGCTAGGCATCGAAGGGAGGTAAGAGCTACGCTGAACATCGGTGATGATATCAGTGAAGGTGAATATCGGAGATGAGGATACCAGAGAAGGTGAAATGATAGCACACACCACACACAGTAACAGTAGATGAATGTCTGATTAATATAGATGACAAAGATATTCAAAATCCAGGCAGGATGCCAAGCCAGAGACCACATAGAATGAAGAAGAAATCACATGGCGCCCACCAATAATACACTGTTCATAGAGAGAGATAGAGATAGAGACAGAGATAGATAGATACATAGAGAGAGAGAGAGAGAGAGAGAGAGAGAGAGAGAGAGAGAGAGAGAGAGAGAGAGAGAGAGACGATCGGAGCTATGAAACGAGCCAAAGTTCACGAAAGTTCTTATCAGTCGAGAATCGTCCACCGTATTAATTCGTTCATTTATATATATATATATATATATATATATATATATATATATATATATGTATATATATATGTACATACATACATATATATATACATATATATATATATATGTATAGATGTATGTATGTATGTATGTATATATATGTATATATATATGTATATGTATATATATATACATACATACATATATATTATATATATATATATATATATTATATATATATATATATACTTTCCCGCGTACCGCCACAATTTTGTGGGGTTGCTAATAAAAGTATATGAATCACAGAATGATTGTATTAACCACAATGGGATAAAGCAATAAAATAACAAATGCGTGTGCACAAGAAGATGGCGGTGTAACAACTGGGACACCAATCCTTGAGTTGACGCGGGAAACATATACGACTCGCTTGATTCTCCTTACAAAGGCACACGGAAATGTAATCAAATAATTCTATAACGGTAATAAAATTAATGTACAACAAAATCTATGATGATTATGCAATGGAAAACGCAGTACATAAATATACTATATATAATAGTACGATACCATCACAACATGGACTTAATACAGTGAATTCAAAGGTAGAAGCAGCAAAGACCTACTCAGTACCGAACAATGTAGAGAAAATTAGGAGTTTCTTGGGATAAAATGATAGCACACAACACACACAGTAACAGTAGACGAATGTCTGATTAATATAGATGACAAAGATGTTCAAAATCTAGGCAGGATGCCAAGCCAGAGACCACATAGAATGAAGAAGAAATCACATGGCGCTCACCAATAATACACTGTTCGTATAGGGTGGGGCAGAACCGATTAAGCAGTTTTGAGGAGTTATAAAAAATTAATGGAGGTACATAGAGAATAAAGTTTATTATTCTCGAGGTTAGCATAACATACCATTTAGAATCCTTATGTTCTGAAAATAATGTCAGCAAGATGGCGGCCGTTAGCTACAACATACTGTTGGAGTCATTCTCTGAAGTTTCCTACAGCACGTTCACACATACTGTGGGGTATGGCGTTAACCTCTTCAATAATCCGCTCCCTTAGCTGTGGTAGGGTGTGAGAGCGACTTTTGAACACCTTTTCTTTCAGATGTCCCCAAAGAAAGAAGTCACAAATGCTCAGATCAGGTGACCGCGCAGGCCACCCTAAATCACCCCTCAGGGAAACCAGACGTTCGGGAAACATGTTTCTCAAAACATTGAGTGAAATTCGGGCTGTGTGAGCTGTAGCCCCATCCTACTGGAACCACACGTCCCACCAATCCTTCATTTTCAACAATCTCTTCCATTCTGGGCTGCAGAAAATTTTGCAACATTGCAACATAGCGTTCGGAATTCACGGTCACGGTTACTCCGTCCTCCTCAAAGAAGTATGGGCCTATCACGCCAAATTGTGAGATGGCACACCACACCGTGAGTTTTGGGGAATGTAGCGGTCTTTCCTGGCTAATTTCGGGATTATTTTCAGCCCAGTAACGGAATTTTGCTTATTTACAGCCTCACAGAGGTGAAAATGTGCATCATCACTACTGAAGAACGCTGCCTCGGGAGGAATCTGTTCAAGCATGTTCTCACACAGATTTTGGCGGTTGGCAAAGTCTGCTTGGTTCAATTCTTGGGCCATCATCATTTAGTAGGGATGGAAATTCAAATCCATATGCAGAATCCTCCTCAAACTGCGTGAGGAGATTCCCAAAGCAACGGCATGCCTTCGTGCAGAACGTCTTGGCGACTGGATGATTGCTGCTCTCACCCTCTCGACATTTTCTGGTGTTCTGATGGACCTGCGTCGGCCATGTGTATCTCTTCTTAGTGTGCTACCAGTTGCCTCCAACTGCCTAACCCAGGACCGAATTGTGTTCGCCTGAGGAACAGCATTGTTGCGTGGAATATTGAACCGTCGCCGAAAAGCTCTTTGCGTTGCAATCACAGATTGATTGTTCTCAAAATATGCGCGCACAGCAAAGCCACGATGTGCTCCCATCCACACCATGTCGGCTACTGAAATGGGGATGTCTGAGGAGCGGAACAAAACCACCCGCACCCCCTCCCCTCCCCTCCCCCCGAGCACTGACTCCTCTAAACTGCTCAATCGGTTCTGCCCCACCCTGTATATAATTCTCAAAGTCACTGTGATTAATTGTTCACATATAATTTCCAAAGGCACTATAATTAATAAGCTGGATGCATAGAGAGAGATAGAGATAGAGACAGATAGATAGATAGATAGATAGATAGATAGAGAGAGAGAGAGAGAGAGAGAGAGAGAGAGAGAGAGGGGGGGGGGATCGGAGCTATGAAACGTGCCAAAGTTCACGAAAGATCTTATCAGTCGAGAATCGTCCACCGTATTAATTCGTTCAAATATATATATACATACATATATATATATAATATATATATATATATATATATGTATATATATATACGCACACACACAAACATACACACACACACACACACACACACACACACACACACACACACACACACACACACACACTCACACACACACACACACACACACACACACACACACACACACACACACACACACACACACACACACACATATATATATATATATATATATATATATATATACATATAATATATAATATATATATATATTTTTTTTTTTTTCTTTTTCTTTCTTTTTTTTCGCGTACCGCCACAATGTTGTAGGGTTGCTAATAAAAGTATATGAATCACTAAATGATTATATTAGCCACAATGGGATAAAGCATTGCAATGACAAATGCGTGCGCACATGAAGGAAGCGGAGTAACAACTGGGGCGCCAAGCCTCGAGTTGCCGCGGGAAACATACACGACTCGCTTGGTTCTCCTTACAAAGGCACACGGAATTGTCATTAAATAATACAATAAAATGTTCAAGTTTCACTTTCACTTCTACTTCAACTAGTCTTGAGAATGCCAAATCTAATTTCTTAAAGTGCTCAGCCGCTGCTTGGGAAACTATTAAAATAACAACCCATCTAGAACTGTATTAATTAATCTCATGTAAGTTAATAGATTATTGCATAACCCAAATGGCATTCGTTTGAACTCATAGTGTCCCGTTGGAGTAGAAAATGCTATGAACTCTCGTGAGTTTTTGTGCAACTCTGCCAAAAAGCAGATTTGATATCTATAGTGCTAAATTATCTATTCTCAGTTCCTAAACTTCTAAGAATATCCCCTATCACTGGTAATGGTAACCTGTCACGTATGGTGTGTTTATTCAATTCCCTATAATCAATAACTGGACGCATGGTATCATTTGATTTTGGCACCAGGATCAGAGGGAAGTTCCACTCACTTTTACAATGTTCAATAATATCCTGGGATAACATTACAATAATCAATTTATCTACAATGGCTAGTTTAGAATGTAGTACTCTGTAGGCAGTTATATAGATAGGTTGAATCCTTGGTTTTAATTTTATCTGATGTTTTAAAACAGCTGTTTTGCCTAAAACGTCCCCCGGCAAAGTAATTGTTTTATTGTACTTCAAGAGCAAAGCAACTAAGCTTTCATCCAACTAAGGACAACTAGTAGGTTCTAGTTGATTCTTGTATTTCCTTCCCTATTCTGTTTCTTCCAGAACTGAACTTATTGATAAAATTTGTAATTCCACGTCCTCAGTACTCACATTTAAAATCTTAATATTTTTGTACATACAAATACCAAAGGCTTTTTCCTCCTTGCAAGGGAGGTAGCCAAAAAGAAAAAGGCATAAAAATCATTCCCAGCCATTCCATCTCTAATACACTCCACTCCCTTCCACCCTCCACCCTCCCTCCTACTTTAGCACATCCTGGATGACGGGTCATCCCTGCATCTTGTCCACTGCCCTGGGTCAGAGGCAGAATCGCAAGACACAGCACATCCACAGCAAGGCCGCTTCATTAAATCGGCGACCCCCCCTCTCCGTCCCCTCATACAGAAAAGGAGACGACGGGGAGAAATCCCTTCGGGCTGCGTCAAAATTTGCTCACACATACTACCTCACCCCCCATCCCCCACTCCTATTTCACCTCATACATCACAACTTTCATCCATATGCAACCATTCTCCATTAACCCCTGTCTTCTGTCCTCTCCCGTCCTTCCTCAACAGACATTTCTCTCTTTCCCAAAGCCCCTTTTAACCCATCCATCCATCTCATCATAGGTCGCCCCCTAATGTTCACTCCTTCCACATCTGCCTTCCATACTTCTTTTACTAGTCCTTCTTCAAACATCCTTTCCATGTGTCCAAACCATCCTAATACTCTTTCATCCACCCTATCTCCCAACTCCCTTAACACCCCTGTTCTCCTCCTCACCTCCTCATTCTTCATTCTATCCAGCCTAGTAACACCCATCATACTTCTCAGACGCCTCATCTCAAACACATTCAGACTCCTCTCTTCCTCTCTTATGTTCCATATTTCTGCCCTTTACAGTGCTGTTGGCACAACCACTCCTTAATACAATCTTCTCTTAGCATTCATTCCCAAATGTCTATTCCTCATTACACTTTTTAATCCACCAAGGCATTTACTCGCTTCCCTCAATCTACATTCTACCTCCACCTCCAATCCCCCCTTTCCTGCCACATTCGCACACAAGTATCTAAAACTATCCATTTCCTCCAGTCGCTCTCCCTTAATGCTCACTTTCAGTCTGCTGCCACTTTCACCCATTGTACATCTCATCACCTTACTTTTACGCACATTTATCTTCAACTTTCTTCTTTCACACACTCTCCCAAACTCTGTTACCAACTTCCTCAATCCAGAGCCACACATCATTTCGTCTGTGATAGAGGATGACTCTCCTTACAGAGAAACGATGAAACTTTTATTATAATGCTACTGTCCCTCCGTTATGCTGTCCCCCAACCCCTTTCTACTGTCCTGTACCATTTTCTGAATTTCATTTCCTTATTTCGCCTACCCTGTGGTTGAGGAAAAGAATACTGCCACCAAGTATTTTCACTTGAATCGGAGGCAAGAAAAACGAGACGGGGATTGGGACTAGGCATCCTTCTCCCTGTAGCCCCACAGGGGACATTCCTAAAAAATAAGTAAAGGCATACGAGGGTCTAAAAGTTTTCCAACCAGCGCCCTAAGGTTTGGGTCTAATATTTTTGTACAAACTTGAAAACATCCTATTTCTGTACCTTTTCTTAAAAATATGTCTTTATTCAAAGTACTAACCATTAATATTTTTACCATGTTCTTATTTGACTTATAAACTTTTGAGTCCAATTTCAAACCTTTTAATCTAATTGGTTGTGGGATGATTAAAATTTCAGAGTCTACAGTGATTCCTTTCAACTGCACTTTTACCCTGTTAATTGCTCTGGAGTGTAATAACGTCAACTTTATTACGTCACCATCCACAATTAGCAAGGCTTCATCTGTAGTTGATGAATTTCTTGGATTTCTTGAACATCTGAGTTGGATTAACTGTATGTTACTTTATTTTCTGTTGTTCTAGACCGTTCTGCCTCGCTATCTAAAATATAATTGTTATCTTTCCTATCTATTTTTAGGGATTATTTAGCTCCTGTCATTGGTTTTAAGTTTGGTTGATTAAAAAATGGGGTTAACTGTGATTTCACTAAGATCCTTAAGTCAGCAGGACATATGACCATGTTCTCATTTCACTTAGTTCCAAATCCTATCAGTTAACCCCCTGGGAAAACATATTCCTCTACAACTATCACTGGAATTTGCAAATGTTCATTTTTATATAAGATAACTTCTAATTGAACCTTACCTAATGTTTTTAACTGGTTTCCAGTTACTCCTTACAATGAGTAATGGGTTGGTTCCAAGATTTTCACTCCTGGTTTCAAGTGGTTTAAAACTATACAGATCCTGCGTCAATAGATATTTGAGTCGGTTTTCTTGAACACTACCAGTGATGAGAAATCTTACAGAAGCCCTTCCAATTGTTAGAGTCAGTTTATAGGTATATATGATGTTGGAGTTTTCCTTCATCCTTCTATCACTCTTATCCCTAACACAGTATTGTTTATGTTTATTTCTATGGGTAGCTCTGTAGTGTTATTTTATTATATGTCTGAGGTGAATAAGAAAATTTCTATATTAATGTGTTTTATGGCCTCTCCTTTTTCTGATACATGCAGAAATATGGGTTTCTACAATGATATTCATCATGACTCTCATATTTACAGATTCTACAAATAGTTTCATAATAACAGTCTTGTACTTTATGCCTCCAAGTATTACAATTGTAAAATACAACTCTAGCACTCCTTAAAGGGCTTCTAACTCTATGTTCAGATCCTCTATTTTCATCATCACTTCTAGAGTTCCTAGTTTCTTTCTGTTGTTCCACTGTCATCACTCATCACATATGGACTAATTGCTTTAGATTCAGTATACCCTTGAAGAAGATAATCTACCTCCCCTAAATTCATAGTTGTTTGCGATATTTATACATTTTTTCTGCTGTTAATTCGTCTGAGCTGTTTGCTAACAGGGCAAAGGTGATTAATTTAATTACCTGAGGAATTCTCATTTTATCACTAGATCCTTCTATCCAATCGGAATCTTTCAATATAGAATTCATGTCCTTAGACCATCTGTCTAATTTTGCTAAATGTTCTGTATCTGATTCACTTGTTTTTACTTTCTTTATCATTCTATGCAAAGACCTGATCAGACTTTTATATAAAATGTTTAATGAA
>NC_134816.1:12230093-12262593 GCF_046742065.1 Oratosquilla oratoria
AGGGTAGACAGGAAGGCACTGTGGGAAGTATTGCAGACATACAGGATAGGAGAAAAGCTTCTAGGAGCTGTCAAGAGTTTCTACGAGAGTAGTAGAGCGTGTGTCAGGATTAGAAATGAAGAGAATGAGTGGTTTGAGGTGAAGGTGGGACTTCGTTAGGGATGTATTATGTCACCCTGTCTGTTTATTTTATACATGCATAGGTGGTACAAGAGGTAAATGCAAAGGTATTGGGTCAGGGATTGGAGATGATTAAAGAAATTTAGAGAAATGGGAGATAAGCCAGCTGTTGTTTGCGGAAGACACTGCGCTTGTACCAGGATCAGAGGAGGGATTGAGGAAGTTAGTGACAGATTTTGGGAAGGTGTGTGAAAAAAGGAAGTTGAAGATAAATGTGGGTAAAAGTAAGGTGATGAGATGTACAATGAGTAAAAATGGCAACAGCCTGGAAGTGAGTATTAAGGGAGAGAGCCTGGAGGAAGTGGATGGTTTTAGATACTTAGGCAGGAAAGGGAGGAGTGGAGGTGGAGGTAAACGTAGATCGAGAGAAGCGAGTAAATGCCTTGGTGGATTAAAATGTGTAATGAGAAATAGACATTATCGGCTGAAAGAAACCTGCACAGCGAAGCTATGGCGATAATCCCATACCATACTCCTGGTCATATGGCCATTTCCCGAAGGTTGAGTGTGGTTTGAATCTTCCACCAAATCATCGGAAATTTAAAATTCCCGGCTCTGTGCAGGCATGCGCATTGTCGACCCCACCTCCCCCTCCCTATCCCCTCCCTTCTTAACCGGCTCGCTGAGCCGGGCCCGTCACTTTACTGCGCGGAACGGACAGAGCGGTACACCCGCAGCTGGCCTAGGGGCCAGTAAGTCCGTTCCTGCTGGTTATTCGACTGATAGTTTTCAGCGTTTTCTGCATGGTTGCCGGTTTGTCCCATTCTTCGACTACCCTATTAGTGATCCTGTCGTTGCCTTCTTTGTGCTCCGGTTTGTGCCCTTTGCTGCGCTCGGAGGACAGGGGACGTGTCTTATGGTACGGAAGGGGGCGCCCCGAGGGTCATCAGGCCTCTCGGCAGCCCACCTCCGACCAGCAATAGTCTTCTACGCCGCACGACCTGCTTCTTCAGGCCCTAGGCGTAGACTTTGACATTTATACACGCGCAATCCGCCTCCGTCTGAGTCGTCCCTGGTATACAACCCGGGTCCTCTTGGAGGACAGGGGGACGTGTCTTATGGTACGGAAGGGGGCGCCCCGAGGGTCATCAGGTCTCTCGGCAGCCCACCTCCGACCATCAATGGCCTTTTAACGCCTCTTGCTCTATATAAGCTTTATAGAGCTTTTGAGCCCGTCTAACCCCACTTTACCTGAGGTGTGAGTACCATGGGGTCAGTCAGACCCCACTTTACCTGAGGTGTGAGTAGCGGGGGGTTTGTCAGACCCCACTTTACCTGAGGTTTGTTCATGTCATATAAATGTTTTATCATTTATACTTATGGGTAAAAAATAATTTCTTCTTTTTTATCAACAAAAAAACATACATCCGAGTTTGTTTTAATTTATTCATTTAATTTATTTAATTTATTTATTTAATTTATTCCATTTTCCCTCTTTTGATCACATTAAATTTCATCACAATGTTTAACTTCTGTTCTGGTAATGTGAGTTTCTTTTCATATCATGGTCACACTATACTCATATTATCATAAAGCATGACATTCCGCCACATTTTATTTGATTGATTTATTCTTCCCTCTTTTGTTCAAATTTAATTTGTATCACATATTTTGTATCACATATGAATGCTTAATATGTTCTCTTCTGTTAATATATTTCTTCTCACAACAAGATCACACTATTCTGAGGGACAAGAAGCCACAAGTACCAGCTCTGATGACAGACAAGACGGTCATCAAAAAAGGGTGCACGGCTTTCCTCTTTGACACAACCATGGCACTTGTGTCACATTTACCTGACAAGAAGAAGAAAAAATTTGTGCAGTTGATCTCCTCAATGCACAAACAACCTGTTATGGATAACTGTGGGAAGCCAGAAATCATCTTGTATTATAACAACACAAAAGGAGGGATTGACGCGTTTGATCAAATGTGTGCCCAATATACGTGCAGCCGAAAAACCAAACGGTGGCCTTTGTGCATAATGTACGGACTGGTCAACGCCGCCGGTGTCAACTCCTATATCACCTGCAATGAAATGAGGAAACGTGATGGACAGGCGGAACTTTTATCACGTCGGAAGTATCTGATTGAGCTGGCAAAAGAGATGTTACGGCCATGGGCAGAGGAGAGGATGAACTTCAAGGGGATGCACAAAAGTACTTTGATGACCATCAGAACGGTCTTTGGCTTGAACATGCCCCATCAGCAAGCGGATACCTCTTCTATGAGAAAGCGATGTGCCTTGTGTGACCGGAAGTCTAATAGGAAGACCAAGAACTACTGCCTACACTGCAAAAGACCAGTGTGTCAGGACCATTCAACCCCCATCTGCGATGACTGCAATTAGATTCTTCAGTATCACAAATTCCACTTTCAGTATATCCAATAAAATATGTTCTTCATTATCACTAGCATTATGTATGAATTGCTCGACTCATGTCTTCTCAAGAAAACTCAAAACCCTCTGAGACCACAAACTTCCGTCAACGAAGGATGGGGTTTTGCTGAGTCAGGGTAGGAGTGCTTAGAGCCATAAAAACTTATAAATAATAAACTTAGATACCATTAAAAACTTATAGATTGTTTGCTGGACCTAGTATCAACCTTCCCTGAAAATTTAATTAAAACCAGTCCATAAAAATTGGTCAAAGTCAAAATAATCGCCTCGTTTTTTTCTTCAGATTTCATGGTTTATGAAACACATTTATTATTCATTTGTTGTAGCTCTGCTTTTCCTTAAAGATAGTTGGGACATTGGTCTCTACAAAATGATGATGACCAACCGCTTCATGTTTCATGCTTTCAGTCAAGCACCCCCTGAAGTCAACAATATCTTATTTTTCATTTTTTGTTGTAATTTTCATTAAAATATATGTCTAACAATTATAGTCACTTTTAAGCATGTAAATGGAAGAATATAAGTTGAAGTACATATTTTTTTTATTTCTAAGTCAATAAATGCAGTAGAAGTATTTTTTTTTTTGGGGGGGGGGTCTGTCAGACCCCGCTTTACCTGAATCGTTTGTCAAAAAGACCTTTACCTGTTAAGGGTTAAGCCGATAATAACAATTCAAGCGGCACTAGCCGCGACAAATAAATATCTTACCATATTAAAATTGATTTTAACGCTCACTGTGACTCGGGTCGAAATGGACATGACTTTTCCTATTCAACTTAATCTAATCTATAGTCATGACGGTCAAGAATTTTACCATGTTAAAATTAATTTCAACGCTCACTGACTCAGGTCGAAATGAACATGACTTTTCCTATTCAACTTAAGCTAATCTACAGTCATGATGGTCGAGAATTTTACCATGTTAAAACTAATTTCAACGCCCACTGTGACTCAGGTCGACATAAACATGACTTTTCCTATTCAACTTGAGCTAATCTACAGTCGTGATGGTCGAGAATTTTACCATGTTAAAATCAATTTCAACGCTCAGTCTGACTCAGGTCGAAATGAACATGACTTTTCCTATTCAACTTAAGCTAATCTACAGTCATGATGGTCGAGAATTTTACCATGTTTGATTAATTTCAAAGCTCACTGTGACTCTGGACGAAGTGAACATGACTTTTCCTGTTCAACTTGAGCTAATCTACAGTCATGATGGTCGAGAATTTTACCATGTTATAATTAATTTCAACGCTCACTGTGACTCAGGTCGAAATGAACATGACTTTTCCTATTCAACCTAAGCTAATCTACAGTCATGGTGGTCGAGATTTTTACCATGTTAAAATTAATTTTGACGCTCATTTTGACTCAGGTCGAAATGGACATGACTTTCCTATTCAAATTAAGCTAATCTATAGTCATGATGGTCAAGAATTTTACCATGTTAAAACTAATTTCAAAGCCCACAGTGACTCAGGTCGACATAAACATGACTTTTCATATTCCTCTTAAGCTAATCTACAGTCATGATGGTCGAGAATTTTACCATGTTAAAATTAATTTCAACGCTCACTGTGACCCAGGTCGAAATGAACATGACTTTTCCTATTCAACTTACGCTAATCTATAGTCATGATGGTCAAGAATTTTACCATGTTAAAACTAATTTCAACGCCCAGTGTGACTCAGGTCGACATGAACATGACTTTTCCTATTCAACTTAATTAAATCTTTTGGGGAAGAGGGGAATGTCTGTTGAAGAAGGACGGGAGAGGACAGAAGACAGAGGACAGGGTTGGATGGAGAATGGTTGTATATATTGTGATCCATGAAGTGGAATGGGTGGGGGGATGGGAGGGGGGTGAGGGAGTATGTATGAGAAAAAATTGACGCAGCCCGAAGAGATTTCTCCCCATCTTCTCCTTTTCTGCGTGAGGGTACGGAGATGGGGCTCGGGTTCCGAATAGCGACTGTCATAACAGCGACTGTCAATAGAGCGACTTCACAATCGCGATTCTTTTAAAACAGCGACCATCACAACAGCGACCACATGATAGCGATTGTATTATAAGAGCGACTGTCATAACAGCGACATTATCGCATCAGCAGTCCTCCAAATGTTGCTATCATTATTTTTTTTATCATTGAAAGAAAATATATTATTAAAATAATTAAAAAAAAATTACTTATACATCATTTCAGGTAACAATATTTTTTGCAAATATTGTGTGAAAATGAAATGAAATTTATGAAACAAATTATCTAAATTGAAATTATACAACTTTCATATGTGGACTAAGGTAAATGGTGTTATCATTGCACAAAAAGTTGCCTAACATTGATAACATATTATAACAAGGAGTCTAGGGTTGGGTTGTTCAAAAACTAATTCTGGCGTTAGTTTATCTTGATGTTCATGATGCTTAATGTCAAGATAGATTTAACGCCAAGATAATGCAAAATTTTATTTTAAACAACCCAGTCCAGAAGTTCAACATCATTATGAGCATGCAGGAGGGGAGCGCATCGAATGTAGGATGTTTCGGCCACTGACATTTCGGCCAGAACTCTGCAGGGTAGGACGTTTCGGCCAGTCCTCCAAATGTTGCTATTATTATTTACTTGTTATTGAAAGAAAATATATTATTAAAAGAATTAAGAAATATATATATATATATATCATTTCAAGTGACAATATTTTTTGAACATACTATGTGAAAACGAAATTAAATTTGTGAAACAAATTATCTAAATTGAAATTATACAGTGCACCAAATTATCTAAATTAAAATCATACAACTTTCATGTGTGGACTAAGGTAAATGGTGTTATTGTTGCAGAAAAAGTTGTCCAACATTGATGACATATTATAACAAGGAGTCTAGGGTTGGGTTGTTTAAAAACTAATTCTGGCGTTAGTTTATCTTGATGTCCATGATGCTTAATGTCAAGATAGATTTAACGCCAAGACAATGTAAAAATTTGTTTTGAACAACCCAGTCCAGAAGTTCGACATCATTATGAGCATGCAGGAGGGGAGCGCATCGAATGTAGGATGTTTCGGCCACTGACGTTTCGGCCAGAACTCTGCAGGGTAGGATGTTTCGGCCAGTCCTCCAATTGTTGCTATAATTATTTACTTATTATTGAAACAAAGTATTATTAAAAGAATTAAAGAAATATATATCATTTCAAGTGACAATATTTTTGCACATACTGTGTGAAAACGAAATTAATTTTATGAAATTATACAGTGCACCAAATTATCTGAATTAAAATTATACAGCTTTCATGTGTGGACTAAGGTAAATGGTGTTATTGTTGCACAAAAAGTTGTCTAACATTGATAACATATCATAACAAGGAGTCTGGGTTGGGTTGTTCAAAAACTAATTCTGGCGTTAGTTTATCTTGATGTTAAAAGTCATGGTAACGCTCTGTGTTACCATGATGTTTAATGTCAAGATAGATTTAACGCCAAGATAGTGCAAAAAATTATTTTGAACAACCCAGTCCAGAAGTTCAACATCATTATGAGCATGCAGGAGGGGAGCGCATCGAATATAGGATGTTTCGGCCACAAACGTTTCGGCAACTGACGTTTCGGCAAGAACTCTGAATGGTACGACGTTTCGGCCAATCCTAAATGTTGCTATTATTATTTACTTATTATTGAAAAAAAAATATTATTAAAAGAATTAAAAAAACCGACGTAGGACGTTTCGGCCAGTCCTCCAAATGTTGTTATTATTATTTACTTATTATTGAAAGAAAATATATTATTAAAAGAATTGAAGAAATATCATTTCAAGTGACAATATTTTTTGCACATACTGTGTGAAAACGAAATTAAATTTATGAAACAAATGATCTAAATTGAAATTATACAGTGCACCAAATTATCTAAATTAAAATTATACAGCTTTCATGTGTGGACTAAGGTAAATGGTGTTATTGTTGCACAAAAAGTTGCCTAACATTGATAACATATCATAACAAGAAGTCTAGGGTTGGGTTGTTCAAAAACTAATTCTGGCGTCAGTTTATCTTGATGTTAAAAGTCATGGTAACGCTCTGTGTTACCATGATGTTTAATGTCAAGATAGATTCAACGCCAAGATAGTGCAAAAAATTATTTTGAGCAACCCAGTCCAGAAGTTCAACATCATTATGAGCATGCAGGAGGGGAGCGCATCGAATATAGGATGTTTCGGCCACAAACGTTTCAGCAACTGACGTTTCGGCAAGAACTCTGCAGGGTACGACGTTTCGGCCAATCCTAAATGTTGCTATTATTATTTACTTATTATTTAAAAAAAAAAATTATTGAAAGAATGAAAAAACCGACGACTGAGCAACCGACCAGTAAATTCACTTCAGTGAACTTATCTCACGAAGTGAACACAAACATGTAAACACAAACAAATAAATCTGGGCGATAGAAACATAAGTCTGCGACCTTTTGAGCATATTTCATTCTGAACCTATCTCACAAAGTAAACACAACTGAACGCGTAAATACAAACACGAAAACACAAGCAATTAAAACATAAGTCTGCGACCATTCTGACCGGTCGATAGTAAAGTCGCTATTATTACAGTCGCTGTTATAATGCGGTCGCCATTAGGACAGTCGCCGTTTTGAAAGTCGCTCACATGATTGCGTCGCCCTTATGAAGCCGCTATTATGACTGTCGCTGTTTTGACAGTCGCTATCCGGCCCGGATCCCGGAGATGGGGGTCACCGATTTAATCAAGCGGTCTTGCTGTGTGTGTGTGTGTGTGTGTGTGTGTGTGTGTGTGTGTGTGTGTGTGTGTGTGTGTGTGTGTGTGTGTGTGTGTGTGTGTGTGTGTGTGTGTGTGTGTGTGTGTGTGTGTGTGTGTTTGTGTGTGTGTATGTAGTGTGTGTGTGTGTGTGTGTGTGTGTGTGTGTGTGTGTGTGTGTGTGTGTGTGTGTGTGTGTGTGTGTGTGTGTGTGTGTGTGTGTGTGTGTGTGTGTGTGTGTATTGAGACACTGTGACAGGTGGGAAAGATGGGTGATGAACACACGAATTTGAGTCCATGTTTTTTCTGACTAGTTTATACAAATATGGGTTCTTCAGACAAATAATGTAATAAAGAGAAACAAGATAAACATAGTTAGAAACAAGGGACACTGTGAGGAGCTTCGGTGACTCAATCAGGATCAAGTCTTCGCCGGTGGTGTCTTGTCTCTCTGGTCATTGCTGAGGTTTGTTGTATCTACTCCAGTCGTGTATTGTCCTACTGGTTGTTGCTATAGCTGTGGTGGTTTTTGTCCATTTAATGTCACCCGTTCTTTGGTTTGTGTTCTTATATGTAGCAATGTATAGGGCTTCTAGCACTTTTCTTTTCTGTCTGGATAACTTTTCATCTGATACTTCTGCTGCTTTCATTTTGGTCAATCCCTTTTTCTTTGACATGATTAAGAAATGCATTCGTCTCTTGATGGCATCTGACATCTGCTCTATGCTCACAGAGTCTTTTCTCCAATCCTCTATATGTTTCTCCATAATATGGAAGCTCACAACTAATACATTGAATCCCGTACATAATACTTCCGTTGTTTCCATGATCTTAATTATTTCTGAAAAAGTCACCTATCATCTTGCCTGCGTTAGTAACCATTGTTAATCTAGGGGGTTTTCAACGTTTGTCCTAACCTGCCTTTTGTGTTGGAAAGGGGAACTGCTAAAAAAACGATTATTCATTTTTTTTTTTTCTGATCAACGGGGCTTTTGCTAGTAAGGGCGCAACTAGTTCTTTTTGGGAAACCCAGTTTTTAAAATGCTCCTATCACATATTGGATCTCTTTTTCGAGGTATTTTGGATTACATATTCTATGAGCTCGAAGATAGAACCCTATTACTACACTCGATTTTGTTTTTCTGTCGTGTACATTTAAGAAGTAAATAAAGTAATCCTTCCTTGTAGGCTAATTGTTTTGAATGGTGCTGTGGAAAGGGGCCATCCTTATTGGAAGCTCCATAGACATCAGGATTCTCTAGGGGAGTTAACATGCGTTATGGGTTTGGAGAATCTGAAAGTCTATTCTTTGTATGTTCATGGTTGGTTTTAATTCTGCTATGTAAGTTGCTTCAATGAATGCTAGTTTACGAGAATCTCTCTCTCTCTTTCTCTCTCTCTCTCTCTCTCTCTCTCTCTCTCTCTCTCTCTCTCTCTCTCTCTCTCTCTCTCTCTCTCTCTCTCTCTCTCTCTCTCTCTCTGTGTGTGTGTGTGTGTGTGTGTGTGTGTGTGTGTGTGTGTGTGTGTGTGTGTGTGTGTGTGTGTGTGTGTGTGTGTGTGTGTGTGTGTGTGTGTGTGTGTGTGTGTGTGTCTACTATTGTTGTTCCTTCTTCTAAGTTTTGGCGGGTGAGGGAAGTTTTACATTTGGTGTTATAATCATTCTTAATAGCTCCGTGTTGTAGATGACAAGTTAATCGTCTCGCAAATTTTGTCCTCGTCATCCAATATATGATTGAGACCCACAGCTCTCAATGGTATAATTGTGTTGGTCAGTCAGTCTGCTCAGAGACCTCAGTCAGTCAATCTGCTTAGAAACCTCAGCCAGTCAGTTTGCTCAGAGACCTTAGGCAATCAGTCTGCTCAGAGACCTCAGCCAATAAACTCGTTTGCTGCCGAGACATCAGCTAGCAAATACCTCTTAATAAGATTATTCCTTCTTGTAAAGTTTACAGTATAACTTTGAATAGTGAAAAGTGATTTTTTTTTTACTTGTATAAGGATAGCGTTATACAGTTACGAGTATAAGATAGAGTGTAGTATTCTAGTAATTTATAATCAAAACAGAAGACTGTTACTGTACTCCAAAGGTAGGAGTAATAGTATAAAATAAGCAGAGTAAGGTTCGTGTATTTAGCTTATGTAATGACCGCTTGTAAGAGGCTGGTAGAAAAAAGGAAGACAAACAAGGTAGATAGAGGGGTAGGTGGCGAGAATTTCATCTTTATGAGTTGGATGATTGGTAAAGAATAGCCTCGAAGGAATTGCATAATCTCGCTCATTGTCAAAAGTTTATAAACAACAGCTAGGGGACAGATTTTAATGCTGATGTAACAATATGTAACCTAAGTCATTCATGCATCGATATCGTGATTGCTTGAGTAATCAGTATTGCTTAAGACGTTGTAATATTCTTTCTCATCGAAAAAGGGGCAAAAAGAGAAGAAAATTAATTGATTCACGGGAGTAAAGTCACGCCCATAGGGGAGGCACTTAGATGTAACAGTAAAGATCATTGGACTATGAATGTCGTTACCTCGATACAGAGGTGGCCTAGGAAGTAAATTGAGGATCCCAGAGGGGAGTCCTTGGTATAAATTGACAAAGACAAGTGTAATATTATTTGGGAAGAAACGAAGAAAAATCTTACCTGCGTTTAATTCACCCCATAAAGAATCATTACTTACTTCCTACAGAAAGATATGGTAAATGACGTACTTATTTAAGACAGTGATGAAAAGAAAAATGAAAGTAAAAGAAGAAATACAAACCCACAGAAGGGAACAGCAAATAGAAGTAAACCAGTAGCTAAGGAGGTGACGGACGGGTTAAAGTGATGTACAGCTAGGGGCGTAACGAGTGAATTGAAACGCTTCCGAAGAGACGGGAAGAGTGCTTCAAACTACAGGACTTCGTACAACATACGGCTACGAGTGTACGGGTACACCAATCTATAGTACACGCCACCACAACCACGCAGTGCACAACCACAACCACAACCACGCAACCACGCATATACTGACTCCAAGGGACAACAAGACAATGAACAAGGGGACGAGTTACTACTACGAGCGAACGAAGGAATACGAGAGGGGCGAGGAAGACGGGGTTAATGTACGTGTGAAAGACGAAAGTACAAGGAGGAAGCCTACGGGGAGGCAGTTGATTCAAATTGACTTTAAAAGCACCGAAGGTATGACTACAAGAATATTACGTCACGAGGTTCATACCTCTAATGCCAATATTCCCAAATTCATGGGTGATGAAAACACCTGGGAGTTAATAAGTTTCTCTGTTTGATCGACACATTAATTATCACTAAAAATATAACAGATGAAAAAAGAAAAATAGAAACAAAAATTATAGATCCTGAGAAGGGTATAGCTAGGCTTACAATAAATTTTTAGCAAATGGGACATATCAACCAATATGAAGCTTATAAGAAGGCATTCATTAAACATTTTAAGACAAAGTGTGATCAGGATCCTATCAAGTCTTTGTTAGAATGGTAAAGAAAGTAAAAACAAGTGACTCAGACAGAGAGTAATTAGCAAAATTAGACAGATGGTCCAAGGACATGAATTCCATATTAAAAGATTCATATTGGATAGAAAGACAAAAATATTGGATAGAAAGACAAAATGAAAAATTTTCAGGTAACTAGATTATTCACGTTTGCTGTGCTAACAAACAGCTCTAACGAAGGAACGGAAAAAAACCTGTATAAAGTCCTTCAGACAACTATGAATTTAGGGGAGGTAGATTATTTTCTTCAAGTGTACAGTGAATCTAAAGCAATTAATCCATATGTGAGAATGCAGCAACAGAAAGAAACAAGGAACTCTAGAAGTGATTATAGAAATAGAGGTTCTGAACTTAGAGTTAGAAGCACTTCAAGGAATGCTAGAATTAAATGTTACAATTGTAATACCTGGGGGCATAGAGCCAAAGACTGTTATTATGAACAAAAAATTGTAGAAATTGCAAATAAGAGGACCATAATGAATATCATTGTAGAACCCAACCTTTCTGTTTGTATCATCAGAGGATTGGACATAGAATACAAAAGTGTAGAAAACCAAATTTTCGTATGCACCCCAGACATAAAATATAACAACACTACAGAGCTACTTATAAGAATACACATAGACAGCACTGTGTTAGGGATAAGAGTGATTGTAGGGTGAAAGAAATCCCCTACATCAAAGATATTTGTAAACTGACTATAACAATTGGAAGGAATTCTGAAGGACTTCTCATTGCTCGTAGAGTGTTCAATAGACCTATTCAAATATTTGTTGATACAGGATCTGTAATTAATATTATATCTAGTAAAATTTAAAAACTAATTGAATCCAGGAGTGAAAATCTTGGAGCCAATTCATTACTCATTGCAAGGAGTAACTGGAAATCAATTAAATACATTAGGTAAGGTTGAATTAGAGGCCATCTTATATAAAATTAGCATTTGTAGATTCCAGTGATAGTTGTAGAAGAATTTATTTTCCCAGGAGATTTACTGATAGAATTTGCAACTATGAAAAATGAGAGCATGGTCATATGTCCTGCTGAATTAGGGATGTTAGTGAAATCACAGTGAATCACATTTTTAAATCAACCAGACTTAGAACCAGTAACAGTAATCAAAGAATCCATAGAAATAGATAGGAAAGATAGCAATTATATTTTAGATAGCAAGCCAGAGCGGTCTAGACCAAGAGAAAATAAGGTCTCATATAGTGAATTCAACTCAGATGTTCAAGAAATCCCAGAAACTACTGATTCGTCAATTTCAAGTGATGCTTTGATAATTGTGGAAGTTGGCGTAATAAAGTCGACGTTATTACACTCCAGAGCAATCAACAGGGTTGTAAAGCAGCTGAAAGGAGTCGCTGTAGACTAAAATTTTAACCATCCTAGAATCAATTAGATGAAAAGGGTTGAAATTGGAATCAGGGATTTATAAGTCTTATAAGAACATGGTAGAAATATTAGTGATTAGCAATTTGAATAAAGACATAGTCTTAAGAAAAGGTACACAAATAGAATGTTTATATGTTTGTACAAAAACATTAAGATTTTAAATGAGAGTACTGAGGGGGTGGAATTACATCAATGTGTTTAACTCAGGAAGAAACGGAATTGGAAAAGAAATACAAGAATCAACTAGAACCTACTAGTTGTCCTGAGTTGGGTGAAAGCTTAGTTGCTTTGCTCGTGAAGTATAGTAAAGTAATTGCTTTGCAGGGATACGCCTTAGGCAACAACAAATGTTTTAAAACACCTGAACAAATCAACACCTGGTACTCAGCCTATCTATATACCTCTCTACAGAGTACCACATTCTAAACAAGCCATTGTAGATCAATTCATCACTAAAATGTTATTGCAGGATATTATTCAACACAGTAAAAGGGAGTGGAATTTCCCTCTGATTCTGCTGCCAAAATTAGATGGTACCATGCGTCCATTTATTGATTGTAGGGAATTGAATAAGCAGACCATACGCAACCGATTGCCATTATCGAGGATAGGGAACATTCTTAGAGGTTGAGGAACCGAGAATAGGTATCTTATCACTATACATATCAACTCTGCTTTTTAGCAAATAGAGTTGCAAGAAGTCCCTCGAGTATTCACACCATTTTCTACTCCAACGGGACAATATGAGTTCAAACGAATGTCATTTGGGTTATGTAATAGTTCATTAACTTAAATAAGATTAATGAATACAGTTCTAGATGGGTTGTTAGGAAACACTGCCTATGTGTTTCTAGTTTTAATACTTTCCCAAACAGCGGTTGATCACTTTAATAAATTAGATTTTGTATTCTCAAGACTAACTGAAACAAGATTGAAAGTAAAACTTGAAAAATGTAAGTTTTTGGAGGACAGGGATACTTAGCTAGGACATAAAATAGACAGGCATTGACTTAGTACAGTATATTCAAAGGTTGAAGCAGTAAAGAATTTTCCCTTTTCAAACAATGTAGAAAAAGTTAGAAGTTTCTTGTGATTGACAGGATATTATAGAAAATTTATCCAAGGATATACAGACATAGCTAAAACATTGAGTTATTTGTTGAGGAAAGCCTCAAAGTTCATATGGGGACTTGCACAACAACAAGTTTTTGACAAGTTGAAATATAAACTTACGAGTTCTCCAGTTTTGATATTTCCAGACTATAATAAAGAATTCATTCCTTGTAGTGATGCGTCTGACATAGGATTAGGAGGCATCTGATGCAAGAGAGAAATTGAATTTTGAAAGCAATAGCTTACACATCTAGACTTCGTAGTAGCTCAAAAAGAAACTACTCTATAACAGAAAGAGAAAACTTAGTAGTGATATATTCATTAGAAAGTTTTGGAGATATGATTCTGGGATATCCAATCAGAGTGTGGACTGATCATACAGCTATTCAGAATTTATTTAAGCATAGGAACCTTAGGGGCAGACTAGCCCACTAGTTTCCTATACTTCAGTGTTATGAGGTTAGGTTTGAATATATTCCGGGTAGAAAGAATGTTACAGTAGATGCACTATCTAGAAACATTAGCCAACCAAAGACAGGGTTGATCAATTTTGTCTGTAGTATAGGTGAACTAGTAACTTTATATGAGGAAGTGAAAATAATGGAAGAGAGAGATGACAGGACATGGAAATCCTCCAAAACTACCAAAGGAGTATAAGATAGAGGGATTTCATTTGACTAATGGACTTTTGTATAGAAAAACAGTTGTAAGGTGGAAAGATATTTCTAGAGGCCCGGTGAATCAGTTGTTAATACCACAAGCTCGTGTATAAGAGGTATTGAAGTTACTTCATGATAGTGATTGTAGTTCACATCCAGGAAAAGATAAAACTTATAGACAAGCGCAACTTAAATACTTTTTGGCCAAGTATGAAGAAAGATATTTATGATTACATAGAAAATTGTTGAAATGTACTAAGGTGAAAGGAAATACACAAAAATCTGCTCCTATATCATCGTATCCCATTCCGCAGAAACCTTGGGAAAGAGTTCACATAGATACACTGGAGTCAACTATGTCTGAAAATGGATATAAATATGTATTTGTTGCAAATGATCATATTTCAATATTTTGTATTTTACAACCCATTCCAATTAAGAAAGTTAAAACAATTGCTTCAGTAATCTATGATCAGATAATCTGTAATTCTAATACGCATAAAATCTTAGTTTCAGATAATGGAAATAAGTTTAATAACAAAATCTTGAAAGAACCATGTAGATTATTTAAGATTTTAAAAAATCAACATTTTAGTGAATAATCCTCGGTGCAATGAAGTTGTGGAGTGATTAAATAAGAAAATTATAACATGTCTTAGAGGTATGATAAGTCCTCATAGTATAACTTGGATACTTGGATTTCTTGTAATAAATGTACTCTGAACAACCAAATTAACATAGCAACAGGAGAAACACATCATTTTATTATTTTGGGGGAGGACAATATTCTTCCATACGAAATATTGATTACAGAGTAGAAACCTGTGCATAATATAGGTGATTAGAGGTGCGGATGTGACAACAATCAGAAGGAGAAAGCCATTGAATACCATTTGAAAGTTTTTGCAAATCTATTTTTGACATTGAATTTATGTATGTATTATAAATATTTTGTTTGGTGACTTTTGATGCTACTGAGAGGATTTAAATTTTCTCTTTGCAGTTTGTATTGCCGTAGGAGGAGCAATGGCTTGTAAAGGTTGTGTGAACCTGGAGGACCATTTCAGACTGTGTAAGGAGGAAAATTGCCTTTTCAAGTGTGCGTTCTGTGAGAAGAGTGAATCCTCCCCACAACCCAAAGAGCGTTCCACCTCTTCCACTTCTGCCACTGCCGTGAGCGAATGGTGCTCCGTGAGGACCCATTTGTTGAGCCAGCGTTCCGTAAGTGGGTGCCCCGCAGAGCAACCACTAGCTCTAGTCAATCGTTTTACTCTGCTGGAAGATAACGTTGCAAGGTTGTATGCCATCCGGGCCGTGGAGTCGCCGATTGTACCCAGTCCATCAGAGAGCAAAGACGGACGACCACGGTTACGATTGTTCATACGAGAAGTGACCATGTGGGTATGGTGAGATCAGAGGAACTTGTTTGGAATTACAAGGTCATCCTTCAGGAAATGAAGGAACGTGGGAGCCGTCACATAGTCTGTGGGATCCTTCCGAAGATCTACGCAGGCTTGTTTTGGAACAGTAGAGTCATAGGGATCAATGAGAAGATATCACAATTGTTCACGCAACTGGGATACCACTTTCTTGTTCCTTGGTATCTCTTTTCCACACGTCATGATCTTTATGCTTTTGATGGAATCCACCTTACTTGCAGAGGCAAAAATGCTCTTACAAACATCATTGTGGGAGTTTGTAATGAACTAGTTCCTTTTTTGGGGTAAACACCCAAAAGGGAAGGGGAAATAGAAAGTGTTGGGGAAAACAGAGTAGGATATAGCAATAATGTAGAGCAATATGTGTAGGACAAATTATCATTTTAGAATATAATGTCGGTAGAGAACAAAAGATGATTTTAGGATATAATGTCAGTAGAGGACAAAATATTACATTAGGATGTAATGTCAATGAAGGACAAAATATCATGATCGGAAGTAATGATAGTGGAGGACAAAATATCACGGAAGGAGGACAGAATATCATATTCCATGTACTCACACCCATACATAGATAACTCTTCTTATTATAGACGAGTACAATTCAGGACAATGTTTAACATTCGGTATGGTACGGTATTCTGTGTTAGTTATTTTACTACCCAGACTCTGGTCAAACCCTAAAGATTAAACAGTTCAAATGAATTTATTTTGTAAAACTGTATATATTTTTTCTCTTTGTGGAAGTTGATTAGTGGTCCGAAGCCTAAGCCCGAACACTTCACTTTTGTACATAGTACCACTTTCCATTATCTTTACTAAAATTTGTCAATTTTGCGTCCTGGTTCTTATGAACCTTTCTCTCCAAGTCCTCTAAGATACCTTTCCATTGTGCACGAAAGTCGAAACTACTTCGTGTGGGAAAGTGCACGTGTAGAGAAGTCTATCCGAAGCATTTAAGTATATCAGGATCCCGGTGATAACCGAGGATAAAGAGCAACCCAACCACACTACCGTAACAATATATATATATATATATATATATATATATATATATATATATATATATATATATATATATATATATATATATATGTATATATATTAACCATATTTGTATCTGTCTTACTTTGTCTGAAGATGTAAAGACACAAAAGTACGTCCTATGTTTTATACACGGACGCTTCGGAGAGCTTGCTATTAAATTTGCGTATTCTTTTGTTATTAATAAGCTTGTGGCTTTTGCTAAACATATAAAGCCTTCTCTATGGTTAATGTTGTTATTAGTGTTGATATAAGCTGCCTCAATTGTCTTCCTTAGTTTCTTGGATGATCCTTTGTTTAATATGGTTGCGTTGTTCCAGTCTGGGAGGTGACCATGTTTATCCACATGCATTACTATGGAGTTAGATGTCCTATGGGCTTTTACGTCATTTTTATGTTCATTTATCCTTTTATTATGTCCGCGACCAGATTCACCAAAATATGAAGAGGGACAGCTTTTACACGGGATTTTATAAACAACGCTGTTTTCGTTAGTGGGATTATTGTCGCTACGTGTTATCAAATATCCTACTTTGCTACCTGACGTCCTGACTATTTTGATGCCCGCTTTTAGGAGAAAAGTGTCTAGGTATGAATTAACATAAGAGTTTGGTACTGTGATATATCTGGTTTCATTCTTATTTTTATTTTTATCTTTACTTTTGTTAATTATTTCTTTGGCTTTCTTTTTAACCTACATAAGAGACCTTTTGGATATTTGAGTTTTATGAAAGTCTCAGTAATATGTTGTAATTCATGATCTAGAAATTCTTTACTGCATATACGAAATGCTTTGAGGAAGAAACCTATTATAATACCTGTTTTGGTTCTGTCATCATGTCCTGAGTAGAAGTGAATATAGTCTTCTTTATTGGTGGGTTTTCGGTATACTGAAAATTTCACATTTTTATCTATTCTATGGATAATTGTGTCTAAGAAAGGTAATTTTCCGTTATTTTCATTTTCTGCAGTAAATTGTATATTTTCATTTACATTGTTTAATCTCCTGAGTTTGTTGTTAATGTCTGTATCTTTGGGTACAATTACGAGTATATCATCAACATACCTAAACCATTTACTATTCCTACCCATTATAGTCATGTATTCTTCTGTTTCGAGTATTTCCATGTATAAATTTGCTAATACTGCAGAAAGGGGACTACCCATGGCGAGGCCAGAATGTTGTCTGTATTCGATATTATTAAAAGTGAAAGCGCCAAATCCTACACAAAGGGAGATTAATTCGAGGTAATCTTTTTTGGGGACGGGTAGATCTTCATTTTTCAAATTATTTACTACTCGTTCAACAGCATTTAGAGCGCCTTTTATTGATACTCGAGTATATAAAGAGGTGACATCGTAGCTGGCTAGTTTCTTGTTATTGAAATCTAAAACTTTTAATCTGTTAATTAGATCCGAAGAATTTCGTAGATGTGCATCACTAATGGTTTAGCTAAACATTTGGCTAACTTATGAGGTGCACTATTGATTCCTGAAGTAATGGGGCGCATAGGAATTCCTGTTTTGTGGATCTTAGGCAAGCCGTGCATTCTTGGTGGTATAGGTGCTTCTTCAAGTAGGTTTAATATTTTTTTCCCTTTCTCTGATTTCTTTAATATTTTTCTCGCTTTTGTTGTGAATTTTTCGCCTTCAATTTTTGCATAACCATTATGTTTTTTCTCGTAAGTTTCACTGTCACTGAGTAAATTTAACATTTTATTATTGTAGTCTTGTTGGTTCATTACTATTATGCCTCCTCCTTTATCTGCACTTGTGATTATAATATTTTTGTCTTTATTTAGTCAGATTAAAGCATTGAGAAATCTTTTTGGAAAAACACATTTGTTCTTGTTTGCCAAGGCTTGATAGCATGTGGTAATACCTTGAACAAACCCTTTGGCTACATCTTCCATTTCCATATATATACTTTTTGTTTATTCACTAAATTTCTTTTTGTGAATTCCAACATCGAATTTCATACCTAACGAAAGTACTTGAGTTTCTGTAGCTAAGAGTTGTTTGTCTGAAAGGTTCGTTACTAATTCTGGATTACCTGCATTGTTCCAATCACTACTTTCATATAACTGTTTTAATTTGCGTTCTAATTTCTTACTGTATTCTTCTCTTTGTTTATGAAGTCTATTTGAAAGCCATCGCGGTATCGGTATCTCACTTGTCTCACTACACAATATACTTACTTGGTCTTGTAGATTCTCTATTGCTTCTTCTAAGTAAGCTCTGGCCGCATTTCCAAACGGGTGTTTTGTGTTTAGTTGTTCCGGTGCTGATTTGGGGAGAACTTGCTCTTCTAGGCAATCTTTGAGAAATTGTCCGCGTAATGTATAACTTTCCATTTGTCGTCTTCTGTTGTATTCTCTCCATATTTCCTCTCTTCCATCACCTTTCGACATGTTGACTATTATTAGTAACAAAAGAATACGCAAATAAAATAGCAAGCTCTCCGAAGCGTCCCGTAAGATGACCCGTCCGTGTATAAAACATCCTGTTACGTTTGAGTTGTTAGCTTTGTGATCAAGACCCTGCGGGTCGAAACGTTAAGGCGTAAATTCTCCCATATCTCCTCATCAACTTCTTTCACTTTCAATCTTATTTGTCATAATATAGTCAACATGTCGAAAGGTGATGGAAGAGAGGAAATATGGAGAGAATACAACAGAAGACGACAAATGGAAAGTTATACATTACGCGGACAATTTCTCAAAGATTGCCTAGAAGAGCAAGTTCTCCCCAAGTGAAGTTGGGAAGGCTTATGGGAGGATCTTGATTGAGAGGATTAGGAGAGGAACAGAGGGAGTAATTGGTGAGGAACAGTGTGGGTTTAGAACAGGTAGAGGTTGTGTAGATCAGATTTTTGTGGTAAGACAGATATGTGAGAGAGCTATAGGTAAGGGGAAGGATGTTTTCTGGGCCTTTATGGATCTGGAAAAGGCTTACGACAGGGTAGACAGAAAGGCACTGTGGGAGGTTATGCGGATATACGGGATAGGAGGAAAGCTTCTGGGAGCTGTCAAGAGTTTTTATGAGAGTAGTAGAGCTTGTGTCAGGATTAGAAATGGAGAGAGTGAGTGGTTTGAGGTAAAGGTGGGGCTTCGTCAGGGATGCGTTATGTCACCCTGGCTGTTCAACTTATACATGGATGGGGTGGTGCGAGAGGTGAATGCAAGGGTAGTGGGTCAGGGATTGGAGATGGTTAAGGAAAATGGAGAAAAGTGGGAGGTGAGCCAGCTGTTGTTTGCGGACGACACTGCGCTTGTGGCAGGATCGGAGGAGGGGTTGAGGAAGCTGGTGACAGAGTTTGGGAGAGTGTGTGATAGAAGAAAGCTAAAGATAAATGTGGGTAAAAGTAAGGTGATGAGATGTACAAGGGGTGAAAGTGGCAGTAATCTGGAAGTGAGCATTAAGGGAGAGCAACTGGAGGAAGTGGATAGTTTTAGATATTTGGGTGCAAATGTGGCAGGAAAGGGTGGAGTGAAGGTGGAGGTAGAATGTAGATTGAGAGAAGCGAGTAAATGCCTTGGTGGTTTAAAAAGTGTAATGAGGAATAGGAATCTGGGAATGGATGCTAAGAGGAGACTGTATGAAGGAGTGATTGTGCCAACACCACTGTATGGAGCAGAAACATGGAACATGAGAGAGGAAGAGAGAAGGAACTTCAATGTGTTTGAGATGAGGTGTCTGAGAAGTATGATGGGGGTTACTAGGCTAGATAGAGTGAGAAATGAGGAAGTGAGGAGGCGAACAGGGGTGGAAAGGGAGCTCGGAGATAGGGTGGATGAAAGAGTGTTAGGATGGTTTGGACACATGGAAAGAATGAGTGAAGAAAGACTAGTAAAGGAGGTATGGAAGGCAGATGTGGAGGGAGTGAACATGAGGGGACGTCCTAGGATGAGGTGGATGGATGGGGTGAAGGGGGCTTTGGGGAAGAGGGGAATGTCGGTTGAGGAAGGACGGGAGAGGACAGAAGACAGGGGTGAATGGAGAATGGTTGTATATGATAAATGTTGTGATGCATGAGGTGGATTGGACGGGGGAATGGGGGTGAGGTAGTGTGTGTGAGCAAAAATTTTTTACGCAGCCCGAAGGGATTTCTCCCCGCCCTCTCCTTTATATGGGGGGACGGAGAGGGGGGGTCACCGATTTAATGAAGCGGCCTTGCTGTGGATGTGCTGTGTCCTGCGACACTGCTTCTGAGCCAGGGCAGTGGACAGGGTGCAGGGATGACCCGTCATCTAGGAGGTGCTAAGATGGGAGGGAGGGTGTAGGGGTGTGGAGTGTTTTCGGGGATGAAATGGGTGGGAATGTGTTTGTGCCTTGTCCTTTTTGGCTACCCCCCTGGTAAGGGGGAAAAAGCCTTGGTATATGTATATGTATGATGATGACCCGCTGTTTTCTGTTACTGATCCAAGCTTTAATCCATTCTAACACTTTTCCTCCTATGCGATGGGCCTTGATTTTATTTAGTAGTCTAATGTGGGGCATCTTGTCGAACGCTTTGCTAAAGTCAAGGTAAATCACATCGTAATATCATTGTTATCTGACGCCTTATATACTGTGCAATACCACTATATATGCAATACCTTATATGTATACAATTGTATACGTCACATACACATGTAAGTATCAGTCAGTCATATGACCCACACACTCCTCCATCTCAACTACCCCAACCACACTCTGGACTTATTGGCGCCACCCATTTCCTGCCAAGAAATTGCCGAGCTAAGCATCACGTGGATCAAGCAATACACACACACACGAACACACACTCATAAGTGCAATCAACCACCAACACATTACATTACAGAACTACCCCATAATAACGAGCTCTTCCCCCCCGGGAAATATTATAATATATAAATAGAAATGTAACAATACTTAAGTACCAAGTAAGCATATTGTAAGAGACTGAATACTCCCACTAAAAACTGTACAAGTACGATTGCTGGGACCCGCCAAATAGTGCTCGGTCAGCCGTTTACTGAACAAAAACCGAAGCGCGCACCACAGGACCGGAGGTCGGTCGATAACTTACAATGTGCACTGTAGTGATAAGGAAGATGTGATAAATTACTATTGATGTAAAACTTTTTAATTATGTAGTGACAATAAGTGATTAAAGTGGAACTAGGTGACATATAGTGTTTGATATATTCGCCTACACATCTGGATAGGGACGGGACCACGTACGGACACATAAAATGGTGGCAGCGAACGTCCTACCCACACCTCTGAAGAAAACCGCCTGTCTCTGAAGAAAACACGTCCGAGTAATTCACCCCCGCCACCCGACTTCAGTCGAGCCAGCGCGGTCCATCGCTCGTCTAACTCAGAGACATATCCACCTCCTCGCACCTACCGCTCCCTCCACAACGGCCCGAGCGAAACTTCACTCTGAGAGGTAAACCACCTCCCCACACCAACCGTTCCCTCCCAGACGCGCACCAACAGTCACTACACCTGCCTATTTAATCACGTCCCTGTCACCCAGTGCATATAAGTACGTAATATCGCCGACCCATCTCACAACTACCTACTGACTACAGGTAACATAACAAATTTCTTCAACTTACCTCCACTACATCTCAGTATAATAACCAAATCCCAATCTGATACTCGCACTTCTTTTCTATGCGAACATCATTCACCGAGCCCTCGGGACTTCCATCGCCTGTGCACAGACCCGGTAAGAACCACCTCATCCGCTCACCCTCACCACCAACCTCCTCCTCCGAGTGTCGCGTTCCACCGAGAATCGCAACGTCAGCAAATATCCCAGCTGCACGCCCTATTACCACTCGCTTCAACGCACGGTATTAAGGTAACCTCCATACCCTTTAGATACCCACGTGCTCAACGCACGTACACCTTAGCCATATAACAACTATGTAATCTCGCACTTATATTAGCATATTGTCATTTAGAATTTTTTTCTCTCCAAAAATTATCATTAAGTAATACTCTTTAATCTGCCAATTACCAATATACATATATATTCCACAGTTAATATTATTTCATTATTACAAATTTCCCTGTATGTATATAGCATATATACACCTTTTTTGGTTATCATACCTTTCTCATAAATTAAACAATAGCTCTCATAATTATATGTTTCAACACTAATTATATTTTTGCCTAATTTTTAAAACAACATATATTTATATATGCAATAACTTTTACTAGATTTGACTATTACATAATATCACATTCATATGCATTCTTCCAGTTAAGTAATTCTTGTTTAAACAAATAGCTCTTACATGTTTAAAATTCAACATTCAACATATTTTGCCTATCTTTAAATAAATATATATATATATATATATATATATATATATATATATATATATATATATATGCAATAACCCTTAATTGCTTTCACTACGTATTACCCATTTATATTTACATAGAACTTATACATTTTTATCAATGTAACCTATTTTACTGCTGTAATTTTTTTTTATGAACAACCATAATTAATTCTATTATAAGTATAATATCACAATAATTAACTCCTTACTATATCATATTATTTCCACATTTTATTATTATTATATGTATATACATATTTTTATGATTTCACATATGCAATCCCGTTATACTGTATAACCTTATGACAACCATAGTTAATTCTATTATAAGTATAATATCACAATAATTAACTCCTTACTATATCACATTATTTCCACATTTTATTATTATTATATGTATATATATATTTTTATGATTTTACATATGTAATCCCATTATACTGTATAGCCGTTGACATACTATATCCCCCCCTCCCATATCTAAGCATAACATATTACCCTTAGTTACTATATACCTATCATTCACATTTTAACAGTTTTTTTTTCTTAGATTACAAATCAAACCTAACTATTAACTAATACATGACTTAACAACATGGCCTTTGCCACCAGAAGCAAAATTAAACAAAGTTTACATAGCGTCTTCTCAAAGTCTAGAGAAGAAAAACAACAACATGACATATCCAGTGACAAAGAGGAAATACACACAGAAAACTTAATTGACAATGACAAACCAGACCATTTTTACCTATATCCACAGGATGACAATACCTCTAAACAGTTAACCAATGACCAGTTAAATAATCCTGACAAAACTAATCCTAATGCAGATAACCCAATAGACCCTCTTTATGAGAACGATGTCTTACCTTTTTTCAACCAGCCTCCTCAAGTAGACCCCTTTCACCCCTCACAACCACAACCACCCATTCCTCCCATCCAACCAAATATGCAAACAAAACCTCCTATAAACCATAATCCATCCAACCCCCATATCCCAACACATAATAACCCCCCTCCCATTCAGCAGCAGTACCAAAACTTCCCCTTTCCTTCCCCCCATACCCCATCTGGTCAAACCCACTCCACACCATACCACCAACCACCACCTAACCTTCCTCCAAACCCACAATATTATCCTTACCCACAACCTCAACCAACAATAATTAACAACTATCAAACCATAACCCCCCTCACAGAAATCCCAACCTTTTCCCAAAATAGTGGACTATCCATTACAGACTTCTTGACAGCATGTGACCTGTTCTTTTCAAAGAACACCCAATACTCTGAGACAGATAAAATAAATTTGTGCCGTCAGAAAATAGACCCATCTGACATATGCCCTACAAAGGCAACGATGCTAGACAGCGAAGTTGCAAGTGGAATCACATAACAGGAATATAAACGCCACCTTCTTAAGGTCTTTCATAACAAACAAGCAAACAACATTTCCTTCCTCATCACTTTCCTCAATAACACTAGAGTCCAACCACATTCCATTACTAACATTATGGATTTCGTAGCAAACGGAATTAAAGAGGTCAGAGAAGACCTAGAGAATAACTCTCCTTGGACTCACACTGACCAATTTGGTCAAAATGTAATGCCAACAAAACACCTACTAACATTCCTTGAGATAGCTTCCTATCTCTCCCAACTCCCTCCAAAGTGTTTAAAGGAAGCCTCCAAAAGGGAACTAGACACTAGAAATCCTCTAGCTTATACCTATATCTTAGATATCATGAATGCTTGCAATGTATCTTTAGATACCCCCAACCATCTCCCCAGACTAAATAGCCTTCACTCACAGCAACCCCCTCCCACCAATCAAGGACAACCTTCTAAGTGGTGCTCCTACCATTCATCAACCAGTCACAACACAAAAGACTGCATACAGCAACAACAATACCCGCAGGTACAACACCACCCTATCCCTTGCTCAGTTCATGGAACCATTTCCCACACAGATGCCCAGTGTTGGACACAGCAAAAACAACACCCGCAGGTACAACACCACCCTATCCCTTGCTCAGTTCATGGAACCATTTCCCACACCGATGCCCAGTGTTGGACACAGCAAAAACAACACCCGCAGGTACAACACCACCCCATCCCTTGCTCAGTGCATGCTACTACCTCGCATACGAATGCTCAGTGTCAAGTTCAGAATCAAAACAAACAAGTTCCATCCCCCTTTAAACACCCACTCCTACCTACACCAACACATCCAATCAAATACTGCAACCTACACAAAACATCAACTCACTCCAACAAAGAGTGTTACCTACAGAAAACACAACAACAACCTCATCAGAGAACTAACCAACCATTCACCACCCCTCGACACACCCCTCGACAAACAGCTCCCTCCCACACATCACACTCAACCCAACACCACCGATTGGAGGAACGTGTACCAGCCTCACGCACCAAACCACCATAGGAATATCTCATACACAACACAACTACCTCACCCTAGAAGTGAGTCTAGATCAACTTAAAGTTGACATGATGGTTGATACAGGAACAAACCTGAACATCATCCCAAGAGCTCTGTATGAAGCATTAAATGACCCACCCCAAATTCAATTTTCCAATATGGAAGGACTCCTAATAGAAGGGAGTACCATTTCACTTCACGACATGGTTGATCTGAGCATAGAAGTGAACGATTCCAAAGTAGGTTTCACACCTTTCCACATAGCTGATGAATGGAGTCTTGATCAACAAGGTATAATAGGATTAAATTCATTAAGGATTTGGAAAACTAAGATAGACTTTGAGACTAACAAAATCTCCTTCCGAGATGTAAATAATGAGTCAACAGTTCCTGAGACACCCGACTCAGACACACAACATCTCTCATGTCTACCTTCCTTCAATACTCCCAATCCCACTAACAGCTATTCCTACCGACCACCCCCTTATGTCACCTCAAAGGCACTGATGTCTAACACAGTCATCATACCCCCTAGACATTCAATAACAGTCCCACTATACATACCCGGTGCAATCGACCATCAGGACGTCATAATCGACTCAGACACGTCCAGGCTTAACAACATAGCCATTGAGTCCTCCTGGGACACAATATCAGAAAATAAACATACACTAGCTATGTTAACAAACATGTCAGACCAACACCGTAAAATCAGGAAGAATACAAACATTTGCGCAGTCCATCTCCATAATTCCCCTATCCAGGAACCACTGCCGCAACACATCAACCAAGTAAGACCAACACAACCCTTTCCCCCTATCCCCCCAGACCAAATCACGACATCAGCTGACGGAGAAATTCATAACGAGCTATTAGCTCTCCTACAGAGGAATAGATCAGCTGTCGCCTTAGAAGGTGAACCACTAGGCAAATGTGATATAATCAAACATCACATCCAAATTCCCCCAAACAACCCCCCTTCATACACCCCCGCTTACCGCATACCTCACAGTAGGAAATCCCAAGTCAATGACAGTGTACAAGAGATGATACACCAAGGCGTAATTTCCCATTCAGACTCCCCATGGAACAGTCCCCTCTTTTTGGTCCCTAAGAAAGACGGAACCTTACGCCCTGTTTTTTCCACAATAGACCTCAAGTCAGCCTTCTGGCAGGTCGAACTAACAGAGGAATCAAAACCCGTAACTGCATTCTCCACTGATAAAGGGCATTTCAACTTTGAGCGTATGCCCTTTGGCCTTAAGAATGCCCCCTCAACCCAACAAAGGTTGATGACCCGCATTTTCAGTGACATGATAGGAGTCTCATTATTCGTCTATTTAGACGACCTCATTATATATAGTCCCACAGAAAGAGACCACCTTAACACTTTAGAGATTGTCATCAAACGTCTCAAAAATACGGGGTTAAAGATTCAATTAAAGAAATGTAGATTCCTCATGAAGGAACTCATCTTCCTAGGCCATAAAGTGGATGCAAAGGGGATTCACACAACCACAGATAAAATAGATACAATAAACAATTTCCCAACCCCCAGAAACGCAAATGAAACACGAAGTTTCATAGGGTTAGCCTCCTACTACAGACACTTTATCAGAAACTTTGCTGATATTGCTTCCCCTCTGACCAAATTCACAAGGAAAGGCGAGCCATTTCAATGGTCAGAAACAGAACAGCAAAGTTTCGACACTCTCAAACACACACTCACCACAGCCCCTGTACTAGTTTTCCCTGACATGAAGAAAGAATTCTTTCTTTACACAGACGCCTCCTCTAAAGGAATAGGCGCAGTCCTACAACAGAAAGATGACAATGGCAAAGAACACCCCATAGCCTACGCAAGTAGAGTCCTAAATAAAGCTGAAAGTAACTACTCAACTACACACAAAGAAGGACTTGCAATCATATGGGCACTAAAACACTTTAAATACCTCATTTTAGGCTACAAGATTACCATACTAACAGACCACCAACCCCTAGTCTATCTTTTTAACTCCAAAGACTTACATGGGAGAGTTGCTAGATGGAAAACAACTCTCCTTGATTACGATCCCATGATCGTATACTTAGCTGGGAAAGCTAACGTAGTGGCAGATTGCCTAAGCAGACAAAACCACATCACCCCCATAACCCAAACCATATGCATACCTATGCAACAACTCATATATGAAACAGACAGAGACCCAATATGGTCCCCAATAAAACAGCATCTCATTTCACAAACCCCCTTACACTTCCTACCACCTGTCCCTATTGAGGAACTCAATCTGGTCGACGGAGTCATAAGGAGAACCATTAATACAAGAGAGGTTACTGTTATCCCCAGAGCCCTAGTCCCCAAGCTCCTACACATATTGCACGACAGTGCAATGGGAGGCCACTCGGGCAGAGATAAGACACTAAACACTGCTAGACACACTTACTACTGGTCTAACATGAAAAGAGATATAACCACACACATAGATTCTTGTATAACTTGCAACCAATTCAGAGGCCCTAACCTGAGGGAAATCAACATAAAAGATATCCCACTCCCTGCTGAGCCATGGGAAACACTTGGCATTGACCTACTGAAAATGCCAACGAGCCATCAAGGTTCCAATTATGTACTCACAGCAGTTGATTATTTCTCTAAATACACAATCTTAATACCACTCCAAGACAAAACAGCAGAGACTGTAGCCAAAACCCTAGTCAACAATATCTTTTGTAGATACAACATACCACACACAATGTTATCTGACAATGGCTCAGAATTCAAAAATGAGGTGATGCGCGAAATAGCACACCTCTACAACATTGACCAAACATTTGCCACTGCATACCACCCTCAGGGAAACGGTCTGACTGAGCGAACAAATCGCAAGGTCCTAGAGATTCTCAGACCATTGGTCAATGACCTCATGGACAGTTGGGAAGATTGGCTACCACAGGTACAAGCCAGTATAAATAGCACAGTCAATTCCGCAACAAAGATGTCCCCACATGAGATCATTTTCGGCAAACCAATGCGCCTACCCTACCAAATATTCAACCAACCACCCCCACCCTTATACAACCTAGATAACCTCGCACACTGCATCAAAAGAGGTATGCAAACCATTTACAAAAAAGTTAGAGCAAACCTGAAAGAAGCCCAGGAGAAGACAAAGACAAAACAACACAAACGGTCAATTCCACTTGACATAGCACCTGGCGACTCAGTCATGGTAAAAGACTCAAGTAGAACAAACAAACTCAAACCCAAATTCCTAGGCCCCTTCACAGTCACAAGTTCACTCCCTAACAATGTTTTCCTACTAACAGATCCTTCCGATCACACCACCTTCACCATACATGGAGAGAAGTTGAGAAAGGTCAAACTGAACCTCGACCCAATCTCACCTCCCATCCACAACCCACCTATCACAGACACACACCAATCACCAATACGCAAGTCTCATCCCATGACTCTGCGTCGACGCAATTAAACATGCACTCTAGCTCTTGCCCCTGAAGATGCAGGACGTCATGTATCTACCAGTGGAGGTTAAAATGGCCCATTTCCAATAAGAACTCCTTTCCGCATATCTATCGAAACTTCTCTACTTCCTTCCGACCAATATAACCTTAGCAAGAGTCAGATAAACATATCCTCATTCACTGAGACATAACCTTCATCCTCCAAAAGTAAATACATCATTAATTACCCACCTTAAACATCGACTACTTTTGACATGGACTCACTCGACTTACATCATAGGATTCTTCCATATAACTCCACAGCCCTTTCCCTCTTAATCATTCTCTTTATACTTGTGGTATTAACCAAATTCTCTTGCATGAAGTAACACCTTCCAAAACCTTTCAACCTCCATACCCAAATTATTGTAAACCTAGATTAAGTTTATTCTTGTGTCTCACCCAATATCTTAAATACCATAAAAATTCTTACAGAAACTATATATACATACTATGAAATAAAACAAGTGCGATGTGACACACCAAACTGACCATAGAACAGTGTTTAGAAAATAACACTCCCTACAGTGAAAGTGTAAAATACATGAACACCATAACATTTATAAAGTGATTTCAACGGTGTTATCAAATATATAGTGAAAACCTTCATATGATATTTAATATAACATGTAATCTGGTGAGACACAACGTTACACTTCTGAGACACAACATCGCTACCCTTATTTACAGTACATGATCCCCCTTGGGACCTCAGATTCACTTCAACAACAACAACCCCCATCTTCACATTTAGTCAACCAGGATTTTGTGTCTCTGAATATTTTTTTCCTTTCCACTGTTCAACCATAGGTATAGATTTTTTCTTTGTTTTCTTTTGTAAACCATGTAACCTAGGTGCCGGGAGCCACCTAACCCTAGGGGGAGAGCGATATGTATACATCCCATACACATGTAAGTATCAGTCAGTCATATGACCCACACACTCCTCCATCTCAACTACCCCAACCACACTCTGGACTTATTGGCGCCACCCATTTCCTGCCAAGAAATTGCCGAGCTAAGCATCACGTGGATCAAGCAATACACACACACACGAACACACACTCATAAGTGCAATCAACCACCAACACATTACATTACAGAACTACCCCATAATAACGAGCTCTTCCCCCCCGGGAAATATTATAATATATAAATAGAAATGTAACAATACTTAAGTACCAAGTAAGCATATTGTAAGAGACTGAATACTCCCACTAAAAACTGTACAAGTACGATTGCTGGGACCCGCCAAATAGTGCTCGGTCAGCCGTTTACTGAACAAAAACCGAAGCGCGCACCACAGGACCGGAGGTCGGTCGATAACTTACAATGTGCACTGTAGTGATAAGGAAGATGTGATAAATTACTATTGATGTAAAACTTTTTAATTATGTAGTGACAATAAGTGATTAAAGTGGAACTAGGTGACATATAGTGTTTGATATATTCGCCTACACATCTGGATAGGGACGGGACCACGTACGGACACACAATACCACTAAAGGAGATAAAAAACTTGTAGACCGTAAGTGCATTCATGTCTTTATATCTTCATAGTAAGACAGATATAAGTATGGTTATATATATACATACATATATATATATATATATATATATATATATATTTATATATATATATATACATATATATATGAATATATATACATTTATATATATATATATATATGTATATATATACATATATATATATGTATATATATATGTATATATATGTATATATATATATATATATACATGTATCTATTACAGGTGAAAAATGTATTCGCACATTTTTCAATCACGTTAAAACCACTGTTGGAGTAGAAAAGACTGGAGACGGGGAATCTATATATTTCGATTGCAAACTGCAATCCTCTTCAGTAAATACCTGATAGAGGATTGCAGTTTGGAATCGAAATATATAAATTCCCCGTCTCCAGTCCTTGTTACTCCAACAGTGGTGTTACCGTGATATATAGATATATATATATATATATATATGTATATATATATATATATATGTATATATGTATATATATACATATATATATATATATATATGTATATATATATACATATATATATATATATATATATATATATATATATATCAAGGACTACTATTACACAGGACGTGCGCACCCAGATCCCTGGGTCCGCTAGCGGAGGCCATTGCTTTCTTTGTAACCTAACATTTCATATTGGACAAATATATCAAAACTAGAAACCTAACATTGTATATAGGACAAATATATCAACTATTGATTTATTCAATGTAGTATAAAATAATATAGAATTTTATAGTGAAATAAGAAACTATTCTTAAGGCATTGTTATGCTTTGAAATGCCAATTTTAGCCGGACACCAGGGTTGGCGTCCTATTTTGTAACCAATTTGTCAAAGCTCGCTTCTTCTCTTCTTAAAAATAATTTCTAATGGAACAACAACCTCATTTTTTATTTCCTTTAAGATTCCTGGATACCAACCGTCATGCCCTGGTATTTTATTAATTTTGAGTTTTTCTATACACCATTTAATTTTTTCTTTTTGTCATATTTACAATAGTGACTAGGTTCGCCCTGGATTTTTCACAGGTTTCAGTTTGGAGTTCACTTTAAGATGTTTTGTTTACGAATACTAATATAAAATAATTGTTTGAAATATCACACATTCCATCATTTAAATATTCAAGTTGACTGTCATCAGATAATAATGGGCCAATGTGGTTTCAAATAACCTTCTAATCTCTAATATAACTATAGAATTCTTTGGGATTACCTTTGGATTTTTAAGCGTTATTCATTTCGTATTGTAGTTTTCTTTTCTTTTTTATTGCCTTTTTTTAATTTCTCTGTATTATTACATAACTTTGATAGTCATTAGATGAACTCGAGCACTTGCATTTCTCATAAGCTTGTCTCTATTTAGCAGTACTTTTTTCAGTTTCTTTGTCACTCCATTTTTGGGCGAGCCTGATTTGGGGGGCGTCTATCTTTAAACAGGATGAAAGTGTGAATCAGCTTAGTAAGCGTATTTTGAAATGTTTCCCACATCTGATCTACAGGTCTTTCGCTTAATTTTGCCTCCCAATCTGTAAGCTGAAGCTCCTGACGTAGTCCTATGAACTGAGCTTTACTGAAATCAGGTATTTTAGACACACAAGTATCCATTCTATATATATATATTTTTAGCAGTTTGAATCTAAGTTGTGATTACTACTTGCAATAGTTTCACCAACTTCTACATCGGTTATCATGCTTTCGCGGTTAGTGATCAATGGATCGAGTAAGTTTCCATGTCTGGTGGGCTCTTTTACATGCTGAACTAAATAATTGTTACCGAGAAAATCTACCATCCTTTATCAATAAGTCCCGGATGCAGAAACTAGACAGTTCTTGAAACAACATTTTGTCACCTGCTAGTGATAATATCTTTGGCCTATATATTACCCCTACATTTGTTTTTTGTCCATTTATTTGGGTTAATTCTACCCACAAACTATCATATGCATTCTGTTTCACTTTCTCTAAAACACAGGCATCGACATTGCTTTGAACGTACAACGGAACAATCCCACCTTTCTTAGGGTTTCTATCCCGATGAAAGTGTTTAAATCCCGCAATACTAAATTCAGCTCCAAACACTCCACCGTTTAACCATGTTACTGTTATTT